>NW_024423343.1:25171658-25278356 GCF_017311325.1 Ursus maritimus | reverse complement strand
TTTTTTTTTTTTTTTTATGAGAAGCAGAATTAATTCATAGTCTATAGTTTTCTTATTCTTATAAAGCTATGAATGTTAGTTTCTTTTTACCTGTCAATAAAGATAAGATGGATAAGGATGCCTGGGTGCCTCAGTTGGTTAGGCGTCCAACTCTTGATTTTGGCTCCAGTGGTAAGATCAAGCCTGGCCTCAGGCTCCACACTGGGCGCGGATTCTGCTTGGGATTCTCTTTCCCTCTCCCTCTGCCCCTCCCCCCACCCAACGTGCTACCCTCTGATATCTCCACTATCCATGAGATATCAGAAGATAATTCGCAACACCTGCCTGACGTTCCTTTGATTTGCTTAATTTTAAAATTTACGTCTTTATAAGTAAATTAGATTGAAACTGGACCCTTCCTATCCCAGTAACTTAAAGGAAAGTTAAAATTGAATGCCTCAGGACATACAATTTCTTTGGTAGGGAAGTTATTGGCCCAGTTGTCATTGAAGGATCTTGTTTATGGGCCACAAATTCCTACAGTCTCAATGTCCATGAATGTTTGGGTTATTTAAGAATTCCATCTCCCGCGGAGTATTTCATATGCATCCAAAAGAGAGTGAAACTTTTGACTGGTTTCTGTCTTTTGGTCTCCTGCAATTTCCCTTCCAGTTTTATTTTAAAAAGAAAGAAAAATTAGATCAGGATCCACCCCTGAAAGGGAATACTAGCTAAATTTGGTAGGACCTAAATCAGCCACTTAATCAAAATGTTAATATAAAAATATTAAGTGGGAAATGTTAGATAATACAATAATGATCATATCTCAATTGTGCAGTATGTATCTGTGCTTGCAGGGAAAGAAAACAGAGTGTGCTGAAATGTTAATAGTGGTTTTCTGTGTATTTTGGGATTACTAGTCTATTTCTTTTCTTCATTATATATTCCCCAATGCTCCACTACGAACATGTTTTGCTTTTATGATGAGAAAAACATACTTAGAAATTCATTCAGACTTCTTCCTAGAATTGCCAGACTCATGTTTCTTTGTCTGTTAGTTGGAAAAACATAATCTCTGCTATTCTGGTGGCCAAGGAAGAAGAGATCGTGAAAAGCCGAGGCTGCTACTGGGACGCAGGAAACTCCGAAAATAGCTCAGTCCCGGGTTGAGAACTACACGCCTGTCTGCGCCTCCCTCTTTAGTTCCCTACAGCAAGCATACATTTCTTATGACATTTAATAGTGAGATTTCTTTTAATGCTGACCACTACAAGGGGAAAAAATGATATAAAGATAGCAAAAAAAAAAAAAAAAAAAAAAGATGCAAAGTCTCCAAAACAAACTGAAAATCAACCAGAGTGAGACTGAATTTTTTTCCCCTGGTATTCACAGGCATGGAAATTCAATTAGTTGCTGGTTTGTCCTTTGTTTGTTTGTTTTAGCCTTTCCTTCTCACTTTAGGGTTGTGTCTTTTAACTGTGATCTGGAATGGGGTGCGTGGGTGGCACAATTGTTTAAGCCCCGGTCTCTTGGTTTTGGCTCAGGCTCAGGTTGTGATCTCAGTGTGGTGAGATCAAGCCCTAAGGCCCCAGCCAGGTTCCATGCTCAGTACGGAGTCTTCTTGAGACTGTCTCTCCCTCTATCTCTACCCCTCCCCTCCCTAAAAATAAATAAATAAATCTTAAAAAAATTTTTTTTGGCTATGATCTGGACCACTTCTTCCAAATGTGCTGTTCCCACTATCAGTTCCTTTTTTGGTTCTTAGTCTGATGTTTCTGGATTTTTTGGTTTTTTTTTTTTTTTTTTTTTTTTTTTGCCTCGCATAGGGAAGTTTCTTTATAGTCCTCCTCACACTGTCACTGTTTTCCACTATTAAAGGGGAAAAAAAAGTGGGGTGGGTCAGACACATATATTGATGTTGTTGAGTCATTTGTTACAAAAGACAGTGGTTGCTGTAAGATTCATTCTAGCAGAAGGCAAGAAGAAAAAATGAGAAACAGATATTCAAAATAATCATATCAAGAAAGAATGCGCCACTTGTCAGAAACAATCAAGGATATATGCAAGCAGCAGATGAAATGATTTGACAATATTCTCTCAATGAACATTTCATCATCTTTTCTGGTTCCTATTGTTACAGTGCCAGCCCTACTGGCATCATTCCTAAATTCATTCCATCACCTCTGTTCTGTCCTTCCTTTCTATATTATATAAAGTAGGGGAGGTCTTTGTGATGAGATTCATATTAAAATGATGCTTTCTGTGGTTCTAATTATTATATTCATGTCTTATTTTTGAATTGGATTTATAATTTTATAATTATAATTTTATTCTTATTACAAGTTAAATGCATATTTGATGTAGAAAATAAAAAGAAAAGGAAAACAAAACTCATCCTTAATTCCATCACTCAAGTGATCACTTTTAACATTTAGAGATACATACAATGGAGGGATAAAGGCATGAATCAGTTAAAATAAAACAAAGGTTAATCCTTGACGGGAGTTTTGAGATTAGTTTTTGTTAATGCTCAGTGGGGGCATAATATAGTACCATAATAAAGCTCTGTATTTAGGGAACAGCTGAATTTTCCCTGCTGCAAGCACCTGGGTCAGCTTAGAATTCCTCGGGGTCACTGGGAGACTGGGGCATGGGGCTGTGACCCTAATCCAGTGCTTTTCCAGAAGTGGTATTAGTGAGCTAAAAGTATGGAGATATCTTAATACTTTTGGAGAAACTGACATCTAGGAATGTTGGGTCATTTTATACTCCCACCATGTATTTTTTTCTTGGTTTCTTACTAATTCTGTGTTTTATGATTTTTTTAAATGGTTACTAGCTAGAAATAGCATTTCTAGTCTAATTAATATTTTATTTCATTATTTCTAAAGGTAAGCTAGTACCCTTTTTATGTGATTCCTATTTTAGTTTTCAGTTACTTCTTATAAATCTTAAGAGTTTTTTAAATGATTATGAGAAAATAAACCCAACAGTTAATTCATAATTCTTTATAGGTTTGTTAATTGATTTGCCTTTATATTTTGCTTATAATGTTTTGAGGATCAGGTTAAAATTTTAAACAACCAAGTTATAAGGGTTTTTTGTTTCTACTTTTTTTTTTTTTTTTTTAATTCGACAGAGATAGAGAGAACACAAGCAGGGGGAGTGGGAGAGAAAGAAGCAGGCTCATAGCAGAAGAGCCTGATGTGGGGCTCGATCCCATAACGCCGGGATCACGCCCTGAGCCGAAGGCAGACACTTAACCGCTGTGCCACCCAGGCGCCCCTGTTTGTTTCTACTTTTGATCTCTTCTTCAAAAAACTTTACCATATCCAATATGGTGTGCATATTAATTACTTTCTGTGAATATCATCATTCTTTTTTATTTAAAATTCTCATTCATCTGGAATTTAGTTTGGAGTAAGCTGTAAGGTAGGTAGCTAATTGCTTTTTGCTGCAGATCAGCTGTTGGAGTTCATTCATTTATTCATTCGTTTACTTATTCCACAACAAGGATTAAGTGCCTAATATGCACCAGATACTATAGGGTGTGGTGGCATAGAGTTGTGAGAAAGAAAGACAAAATTCCTGCCTCCTAGAGCTCACGTTTTAGTGAGTTGGGACAACTAATTTACAAATAAATATGCATCTCAGACAATGTTAAGTGCCAAGAACAAAATAAAGCAGAGTAAGGGAGATGGATATAGGTGCTGTCTTACAAGAGATGGTTAGGGAAATCTATGCTGTTGCAACGACTTTTGAGCAAAGAATAAAGCGAGGGAGCTAGACATGGGCTTTTCTGGGAGAAGAGCATTCATGGTAGAGCAATAGTAGTAAGTGCAAAGGCCTGAGGCAGAAGCATGATCAGCTGGAACAATGAGTGAAGGTCAGTGTGGTAGGAAAGGGGCCAGATTATGTAGGATGCTGAGGACAAAGAGTTTGGCATTTACTCAGAGTGATTTAGGAAAGTATTACTGGAAGGGTCTGAGCAGAGTAGTGATATGTTCTGGTTATGTCTTAAAAGGATCACTTTGACTATTGCAAATCTATATGTACTCTCATGCTATATTCTGACCTACTGCTCTGATGTATACCCTGATACCTCACAGGTTAATAGTCACTGATTTATAACATTTTATTTTATGTAGTAAGACAAGTCTCCCTTCATTAGCCTTTGAAAAAAATTGTATTGTCTATTTCTGTGCATTTTTCCCAGATAATATTTGGAAATACTTTTATGTTATCGCAATAATATTATTAGGATTTTGTTTGGTTTGAATTAGATCTATAGATAAGTTTTAGGGGGTTACTTATAATACTTTTTATTGCCATACAGAGTATGCTAGCTCTCTGTCTTTATTCAAGTGCTATTTTATCTTTCTTGGAAGAGTTGTATTGTTTACATTGTTTCTCCACACTTAATAAATTTAATTCTAGAATATTTATATTTGTATTGTTTTTGTGGAATGGTATCTTTTGTGATTACATTTTCTCACTAGTTCTTTCTGGTTCTAGGAAAACTGCTAGAATGAAAAAAATATATACATATATAATCATATCTGACCACTTCTAAAAACTTGCTTGTGTATTCTAAAGTTTTTAATTTGAGTCTCTTCTGTTTTTAGGCAGCCCTATCTTATTCCAGGAACACTTAATTTAAATTTTTCTTTCCAAAGTTTATACCTCTTTTTCTTATTCTTATATCGAATCACCTAAAATGTCAGGAGAGTATTAATTGTTTGTGACAATAACAGACATCTTTTTCTTGTATCTGGTTATTTATGCAAATCCCTCTGATATTGAGATAGCAAATGAGCTTATTCTTCTGTGCCAACTTCAATTAAATAGTAGTGACTGGTTTTCTGAAGTTCCACAATGAGAAAACTGGGGTTTGATACAAACAGTACTATGTCCAATTAGCACTCTGTGCCAGGGACTTAAATGCAGATGGGCTGTTACTGGTCTAGAATTCGGCAAAATGATAGCTGTTAATTTGAGATGATTTTCATCATAGGGTGTCCATAAATTCTATCAGATTGCTCTAAACCCACACTTTCATTCATGATGTTCTCATTTGTTCATTTTTACTAGGAGTTGGTAGGGGAGTACATGACACTAACGACATAGAAGACTTCGCTGAGGCTCTTCCTATTCAACCAGGGAGCATTGATCCTTCAAAAAACTATTAAGCGAAAATATATTGTTTTAAAGTTCCCCATAGGAAAAGAAGATAAAGTTTTGAACCTCTTCTATATCAAATCCAACCACTCTGTCTCACAGATTCCAGCACTGCAAGGAAATCTCTCATGTCAAATAGAAATTAAACCATGTATATTTTGATTGTTAACGCCTGCCAAATCTGACACTCGGGCTCTCAAAAACAAGGCAAAGGATTTAACACATGCACAAAACATTGCACATTCTTACACTTAGGGTGTTAGCACTAACAGGTAGAAAAATTTGGGACACCTGTGTCCTAGCACTTTGGGCTCCAAAATGCTTGTAGCATCTTTTAGACTACGGAAAGGGTGAACCTCACCAGTGGTAGCTCTGTAGGCAAAATAACATTGTTATCTGACACCCACTTGATCACAGTGCTTTCTCTGTATTAACCAGAGCAAAGGGGCAAATTTTAAGAGATTAATGCATTAACAGTTGACTTACCTCTTAGGGAAGATGATTTGCCTGAGGTCAAAGATGGAGTAAATTAATATCTTCTACAACCAGTTGAATATATAAAACACATCGTTTCCATTTGAATCAGGGAACACAATAACTAATTATGAAAACTCTTAGCACTAGCTGCACATTAGAATGCTTTGAAAATATGACACTAGAACCCCAGCTCTAGAAAATCTTATTTCATTGGTATGGGATGAAGCCCTGGAATTTCTTAAAGAATCTCCTCAAAGAATTCTAGGTGATTCTAATTGGAGGAAAAGTTAAGAACTACTGTACCATTGCTTCATCTCAAAAGATGCCCCTCTTCCAATCAAAGTCGTTATATGTGCCAATATGTCAATCAAATAATTGGTTAGGAGTTGATAGATGTACTAAAATGACCTCCCATGAAATCAATCACCTACAGAAACATTTCAAAATTTCCTTCCAGTGTAATTGGACTTAAGACAACAAAAACAAAGGATTCCTCAGCAACAACCCAGGACACATATGTGAGATAATGTAAATGGTATATAAAAATTTTAATTTATCAGACAATTCTTTAAATTATACTTTTTAATGAATATATCTGTGAGAATATTACATATGAGGATGGATTATTATTTTTTTTTTTAAAGATTTTATTTATTCGACAGAGATAGAGACAGCCAGCGAGAGAGGGAACACAAGCAGGGGGAGTGGGAGAGGAAGAAGCAGGCTCACAGCGGAAGAGCCTGATGTGGGGCTCGATCCCAGATCGCCAGGATCACGCCCTGAGCCGAAGGCAGACGCTTAACCGCTATGCCACCCAGGTGCCCCGCGGATGGATTATTTTTTAAGGATAGATTACTTGTAACTTAAAATTATAAAATGAAAAATTACATATATTTTCAGAAAAGATATCACAAATATTTTTCAGGGCACTTGGGTGGCTCAGTCAGTTAAGTGGCCAACTCTTGGTTTCGGCTCAAGTCATGATCTCAGGGTCCTGGGATGGAGCCCTGCGTCGGGCTCCCCACTCAGCGGGGAGTCTGCTTCAGGATTCTCCCTCTCCCTCTGCCCCTCCCCACCCACTCTTGCTTAAATAAATAAATAAATAAATAAATAAATAATAAATCTTTACAAATATTTGAGTTTCTACTATGCCACACTCTTAGGCAATAAGGCTATAATAGTAAGAAAGATACACCCATAAAAATCTCTTCCCTAATGGTATCTACTTTTAAGTGGAGGGGATGGACAATAAACAAACGAACAAAATGAAGTAACCTCAGTTTAAAATCAGGACCTCTGTCCAGAGGCTCTTCCTGTTGAGCCACAGTCATACTACATTTGCCTTTTCCATTTTCCTAAACTATGATTTCATTTCTTCTCCCCTCTCCTCGACCTTCAACAGCCTTACCATTTTACTCTCCTCAGATGTCCTTGCTTTCCATGTCATTGGGAGTATAAAAGCCATCGGAAGGGAGTTTCCACATTTGAACCAACATGTCTGCATCTGCAGCCATGATTATATCGCCCATCTCTGTTTTAACTGTCCCTGATGATCATTGTGTACCAAATTTTATCTCCTTCCCCCTTCTCAAGGTTTGTTACTCCAGCAACAATTTCCCCCTCTCTACTGCCTCTTTGTATCAAAGTGCAAACAATCTGTGATATATCAAATCTCATAATGAAAAATATTAAACAATACTTCTTTTATCTATCAACTGTCAACTGCACTGAAAGTCTCATATCCCAGGAACTCTTCTGTCCTGGACAAACAGGGTCTGTTGGTCACCCTACTTGAGGCCACATTTCTCTCCAGGCACCATCCCAGTTATCTGTTCCTTGTTACAACATTTATTGAGTTTTTAATATTTACACACTCTAATTCTCTTCCTTTCATTCTCTGCTACACACAGGCTTTCATCCTAACTATTTTACTGGAAAAACTCTTGTCAATGTCATCAACAATGTCTAGGATGCTAAATTCAATGGTCAATTTTCAGTTATCATTTTACTTCATCTGTCAGTTGCATTTCATGTAGTTTGATCAGTCTTCCTTTTGAAACATGTTCTTTACTTGGCTTCCAGACACTTAATTTCTGTGGTCTTCTTCTGGTCATTTCTTCCCATTCTGCTCTTATATTTCTTTATTTTTCTAGACTTCTAAATTTGGAGTGCCTCAAAACTCAGTCCTCAGGCCTCTTTTTTTCATGAACTATAATCCAAACAAGTTTGAATATTTGAGGGAAATAGTGAGATAAGGAAGAGCTCATGGAGGATGTTGAGTGCTGTAATTTAATAGTAAAGTTATGTTTATAATTCATTGTATTCTAGTTACTGTGCAAGGTTCCAGTGATACATTCTATATGAAGACACACGGACAGTAGAATTTTAGTTTTGTTAAAAATATTACACATGAAGTGACATTTTAAATATTTCTCTTAAAATATTTAAAATTTAAAAATTTCCCTTAGAAAACATGTGCAGCCTAGATGCATCTTTGAAAGACCTAAGGGATGTTAAACTTTTAGGAGAATAAATTGAGTAGTAGTTTAGAAAATTCAATAGAAATGTCTGTAAAGAAGAAATCAGAGAGTGGATGGTGAATAATGCATAAGTAATAAGAAATAGAAAATAAATGTTCTTATAATACTCATAATGTCATTTTTATAAATCAATTATATATAATTTACTTCGAATGCTTATTAATTATTAGACTGTATGTGACAGGAAAATATAAGTTGTTCATTGGTGGAGATAATTTTCTCTCTTTTTTTTTCCCACAGAGATCATTTTAATTGTAATCTTTAATCACCTCTCAGCACACCAATTTGTTTTTGTATCTGCAGTTACAATTTTAATGCTTAATGCACTTGGGTTAGGTGTCTTCTTAAGAGGCAGAACAGTCTAGTAGTTAAGAGTCTTGCTTTTGGAGCCAGACAGACTAGATATATATCCATCACTTATTTGCCGCATAACCATGGACAAATGACCTCACTAAACCTCAGATTTCTTACAAGCACAAAGAGAATAAAAACATCATCAGTGGGTTGTTGTGTGAGGATTAAGTAAAATATTACATGCAAGGGTTTAGCCCAGTACCTAAAATGTAGTACTTCGTAAACATGCACTGGTATTATATTTGTGATCCAAAGAGAAACTTGGGAATTCACTTATGGTTTTGCATACTTCCTTAGATTCCATTACTTTTTTCTTCCATGTATAAATTTTCCTTTCATTTATTTAAAATTTCAGCATGTTAGGTGAATACATTTTAAAAAGTCACAAAATTGAGTTTGGCATTTATTAAGAACAGAAAATACATTTTTGCTGCATATCAGATTTTTAAAATCCTATAAGGCCAAAATGTAAATGAATTTTGGGCCTTCTGAGCATTTGCCACTACCTGGAAACAGAGATCCTTTATGGGATGTCAAAGTGTGGGGCAATTTGGCCCAGAAGAGCCAAGGAGAGTATCTTCCTGAAATCCTGGGATTTCAAAGCACTGGCAGCAATTAGTCTAGTCTAATGTTGGAGCCCTTGTAGGACTGGATCCATGAGAAAGTGTTAGCTGATATGCAGGGTTCTGGTTCACTGTGTTTAGATGTTTATCAGTGTGTAGGATTACAGAAGAGTCAGTGAGTCAGGAAAACTAATCTTTTTTTTTTTTTCTTCTCAGCAACTCTACATCACAATTCCTTGCTGTTATTTAAAAAATGAAAGAAAACTAGCCTAATTGTGGAATTCATTTCAGACTATTATATGTGTATCAAATCGTGTTGTGTACCTTAAGCTTATGTATGTTATTTGACAATACTATCTCAATAAATCTGAGAAAAATGGAAAGGAAGAAGAAAGAACAAAATTACATGGTTGCCTTCTTTTACTTCCTCACAGATATAGTACCCATTGAGCTTTTTGCCATCTTTTTTTTTTCTCTCTCAAATTTTCCTTTCTGGTCATAGGTTGCCCCTGAATTACAAAACCAGATTTATGACGTAGCTACTTGATAGAATAAGTTTGTATACTTGAGAAGAATGACACGGTCAGTTCCAACAACTAAAATGTATTCAGTTTATGTCAAACCCTTCTCCCTTGCACACACAAATTCAGAAGATTTTTGATATGGTTACATGTATCTGTTTTCCTAATTGAGTAATGGGGGGGAAAGAACAATAGTTCACAAACCAAGGTCTTAAGAATATACAAAAAACATGAACTATTTTGACAGAAAAATTTCTCAGCAAACTATTGAGGGGATGGTATGTTCCCTTTCCCCCCAAGGTCAGTTTTGCAGGCTAAGAGACTGTGGACCTGGAAATTCATGATGCACTGTCCTTTTTATAGCTTGTTGAATTCAACTGGCAAAATTCTGTTAATTCATGTGTGTTCATGAATTATAGTGTTGTATAGTTTACTTATCTTATAATGTCTTTGTCTGACTTTGCATCAGTACTACTCGCCTCCAGAAGGAGTTGGACAGATTTCATTCCTCTTCTTTCTAAAAGCATTTGTATTAAACTGTTATTTCCTCCTTAAACATTTGGTAGATCTCACCAATGAAGCCATTTGCTCCTGGCATTTACTTCCTGGGAAGATTTTCAGTAACAAATTCAATTTCTTTAAAAGATATGGGGCCATTCAGGTTATTTATTTCTTTTTGGGTGAACTTCAAGGAATTTGTAAATTTTTCAGATCTATTGGCATATAACTGTTTCTAAGCTACTCCTACTATCTTTTAATATCTGTAGAATCTGTAGTAATATCCCCTCTCTCATTCCTGATAATGGTAATTTGTGTTTTGTCTCCTGTTTTTCTGATTAGCCTGGTTAGTGGTTCATCAATATTATTGATTTTCTCAAGACACCAGTTTTTTAGTTTCATTGATTTTCCCAATTGCTTTTATTTCTTTGATTGGATCCAGATTTCCCCTTCATATCATTTTCCTTCTGCCAGAAGAATTTCCTTTAACATTTCATGTGGTTCTGGTCTGTTGGTTCTGAAAAGGTTTGGCCCTTATAAATGTCTAGGAAAACCTTTATTTTGCCTTTATTTTTTCAAGATATTTCAATTGGCATAGAATTCTGTGTTGACTGTTTTTCTCTCTCAGGATTTTAAAGATGTTTCACTGTTTTCTAGTTTACATTGTTTCCTATGAGAAGTCTGTTACAGTTTGTATTATAATGCTTCTATGTAATATATCTTTTCTTTCTGGCTTCTTTTAATATTTTCTCTTTATCACTGGTTTTGTCATTTAATTTTGATGCACATTTTTTACTCTATTTGAAGTTCATTGTACTTATTGCTTCTGCAACTGTAGTGTTCAGCAAATTGGAAAAGTTTCTGTATTATTGCTTCTTTTCTTTTTTTCTTTTTCCATACTCCACTCTTTCTGTAATTCCAAATATACTTATATGAGGTCAAATATTATTTATATAAAATTTTCTTACAGCTCAGTTTATACATTTCAGTTGTTTTCCTCTGTTTCACTTCAGAGCTGCCTATCACTAAGTCTTTAGGTTCAATAATCTTTCCTTCTATAGGCTCTAATGTGCTGGTAATCATCTCCCAAATGATTCACTTAGGCATTGTATGGTATCCCGTGCCCATTCAGTTAGGCATTGTATGTTTTCATTGTTTTTGTCTTTTTTCTACCTTCAATGTTTCTATAATGAAATCATGATTTTCCTTATAGTTTTGAACTATATTTTTATAATAGCTGTACTAAAGTCTTTTTCTAGTAGTTTTATCATCTCTGCCATTTTGGGGTCTTTTTCCATTGATCCCTTTCTTAATCACCATTGGTCCTATTTTCCAGCTTGTTACGTACTTGTTAGTTTTTGAATGGATGCCAGACACAAATTTTATGTCACTGGGCACTGTATTTTTGGTCTCTCTTTAAATGTATTTTAGCTTTGCTGTCAGGCACTCTAAAGTTACCTGAATATTGTTTATATACTGTTTAGCCTTTACTATAGATAGGTTATATTTGCATATATTATATATACATATAAATATAGATAAAATATATACGTACATATTATACATTGTTTACCCAGTGCCCTTTTGAATAGTCAACTGAAAGCTCTATTATGAGGCTTCTCTCTGACCATTGATAGCATAAACTATTCCTAGTCATGTGTGACATCTGAGGATTGTTCTGTGTACTCCTTTTTTATTTTTCCTTGGTCTTGGCTATTGTTGGGCATGCCATGATGGGTATTCAACTGAAATTTTTAGGGGATCTCTGAAAATTTATAAAGCTCTTTACCTATAAAACTCTCCACTCCAGTTCTCTGTCTTCTGAATTATAAACTATCTTGACTCTCCAAATTCTGCACAATAACTGCTGGGGTCTGTATGGTTCCCCTCATGCTCTGCGTTCTGGAAATTCTCTGCATGCGGTAAATTGGTTCGGTTGGATGACTCTTCATTTTTCTCTGGTGCCATTGCCCTTTGCTGCCTGATGCACAATGTCTGAAAGACTTTGTTTCATACATTTGATCCAGTTTCTAATTTTTTAGTCATTTCAGGTTGAAGATAGAGTCCCTGTCATTTCATCATGGCTGCAAGCTGAAATCTTACAACATAAATATAAGTCAAGAACTGACTAATGTAGTAAACTATCCAATACGTATTTAAGTTTTGAAACATTTCCCATTGTGTTTTATAATTTTTTCTCTTGAAACCACTTGCATATTGCTATTACCCATTTATCTATGTGCATATCTATCAATCATCTGTCTAGTTTGTCATCTATCAATCATCTTTCTATTTATCTTTCTTAGTAGCCTCAGTTGTTCACGTGTAAACAATATAAATCACCAAGAAAAGAAAACAAAATAAATGAAGCTAATTCAATGCATTGCCTTTTTTCTAATGACATAATACATGCATTGTGCTTATCTAGGACCTAATGCATTTCATTAATTATATTTTTTGCTTCTGCTGGTGCTGTTTACATTTTTACTTTGATGCCCACCTTATATCCATTAACCACATTCATTAGTAACCAATAGGTTCTATTCATTTCCAAAAACACCCCCCAATTTTAGGAAACTTCCCATTAAATCACTAATACGATTACTGTTTTATCTTAATTTAAAGAAAGTTATATTTTAAAATGTTTATGAATATATTTCTCTGTAGCTTTATAAAAGTATTTCATTTATATATACCTTTTGTTTCCACTTAACGAGTAGTTGGTGATCTGTCAGAAGCACAATATCATTGAGAAAGGGTATTCCAAGTTTCAGTATAGTGATATTTATGCTTTTATAGACCTAGATTATGAAATTTGGGGGTTCAAAATCCATCATTTTCCTCTTTTTGTTCAGATGGGAAAAAGTACAGTGCCAGGGTCACCATATGCATCTAATAAAGTCTGCTTGAATAATTTATAGAGAAATGAGTAAACACACACAAAAAATATTTTGTTTTTGTTTCTGTTTTTTAAACCAAAGTCCTCCAGAAGGCAGACTAGGGTCTCCTGTTTGCCCTATCTAAAGAAATATATCATAAATAATGCAATTGTTACCAAAACAACCAAAGAGAAAATCCATGTAAGGAAGCTAATTTAGAATCATATCTATGAAAATAATTGTTCCTGAGTGTGTGTAATATATCTGTCTGTATAAGTGTTACGTGTGTGTGTATGTGTCTGTGTATGTGTGTGAGGGGGGCAGAGAGAGAGAGATAAGGAACAGGTATTAAAGAAGAGAGAGCAGAAGACAGGACAGGAAAATGGACTGGACAAAAAACAATTATGTTTTATTAAGAATGTAAGAAAGCATATGTGAACGCATTCTGCATATTATCTATTTTGTGCAAATCTAAGCTGCCATGATTTTAGCCACAGTTACCCACATTTTGAACATAGTTTATTGAATCCCAGTTAAATGGTTTCTAAGTAACTGGGGGATGATCCTGGGAAGATTTGATTAACTCATTGATTTAAAACTTGATACTTTTGATCCCAGTGCATATTACATACCCATTATAACAATTCTAAATTTTAATCCCAAATGGCTAAATCCTATGATAAGTATCTCTAAGACTCCCCAACAAAGGATTATTTCAATACTATTGCTATCTTCTATGACAGTGGTCTGTTTGCTTCCCACGCCTTTTCCTTTATATTCAGTCTTTGAATATATATATACATATCAGGTATTTTTATATATTTTTTAAAGATTTATTTATTTACTTTAGAGAGAGTATGCAAGCAGGGGAAGGGGCAGAATGAGAAGGAGAGAGAGAGAGAGAGAGGGAGAGAATTTCCAGCAGACTCCCCACTGAGCACGGAGCTTGACTTGGGTCTCAATCTTATGACCCTAGATCATGACCTGAGCCAAAGTCAAAAGTCAGATGCTTAACCAATTTTGCCACCCAGGTGTGCATATATATATATATATATTTTTTTTAAATAAGATAATTTTTCAGTCTACTTGATACACCTGGAAAATCAGATGACTTTAATTTTTTTTTTTCTATTCTAAATAAAGATTTTGTGATGGTGCCCCAAGGACATAGCCTTGAGATAGTAATGTGGGCTTGCATCTGGACAATATATATGACTGAACTCAGTTAAGTCCTCTGTATAAACTTTTAAGATTTGGCAAGCAGGTGCAGAGATCTACTTTTTGCAGTGGCCCAAGGCAAGCTTCCTATGTGAATTCCCTTGTTTATTAATCCTGCCACCTACCAATATGGAGTGGTCTGCCTCTTTCTTCCATCTCTCCTTGCCCTTCGTGTATGGTGCCAGGTTTCAGATTATACTCAGGAAGCTCCTGAGGTTGTGAATGTACACTGTCTCCAAAGCTTTGCCTTTTTTCCAAAAACAGGTGGACTTCAGATTGACTTCTTTCACTTAGTAATATGTCTTTTCATGATTTTAGAGCTCATTTATTTTTAGTCCTGAATAATATGCCGTTTATCCATTCACCTACTGAAAAATACCGTGGTTGCTTTCGAGTTTTGGCAATTATAAATAAAGCTGTTATAAACACTGCTCGTGCAATTTTTTGTGTGCACATAAGTTTTCAACTTCTTTTGGTAAACACCAAGAAGCACAATTGCTGGGTTGTATAGTAAGAATATATTTAGTTTTGTACGGAATTGCCAAACTGTCTTCCAAAGTGGCCATTTTGCATTCCCAGCAGGGATGAATGAAATTTTGTTGCTTGACATCCTTGCCATGATTTGATGTTGTTAGTGTTCTGGATTTGACCATTTTTATAAGTACTTAGTGATTTCTCATTGTTTTGATTTGCAATTCCCTAATGACATATGATGTTGAGCACCTTTCAATGTGTTTATTTACCATCCGTATATTTTCATTGGTGAGTTGTGTGTTCAGGTCTTTTGTCCATTTTTTAATCAGGTTTTTCATTTTCTTCTTGACTTTTAAAAGTTCTTTGTGTACTTTAGAGAATAATCCTTTATCAGGTAAGTCTTCTGCTGATATTTTCTTCTGGTTGGTGACTTCTCTTCTCATTCACTTGACAGTGTTTTTTGCAGAGCAGAAGTTTTTAATTTTAATGAAGTCCTATTTATCCATTATTTGTTTTATAAATTGTGACTTTAGGGTTGCATCTAAAAAGTTATCACCAAATTCAAGGTCATTTAGATTTTCTCTTCTATTATTTTCTAAGAACTTTATAATTCTTCCCGTAACATTTTGAGTTAAATTTGTGAAGAGTGTACTGTTTGTGTGTGTGTGTGTGTGTGTTTGTTGGTTTGCATGTGGATGTCCAATTGTTCCAGCACAATTTGTTGAGTCTAATTCTTTTGTGCTTGCAAATACACTCAGTTCCATCTTAGCTAAACAAAAGACTTTGATTTGACCTGATATTTTCTCAGATTCCAGCCAAAATTATTTGAAAAAAAGAGAGATCTATGCTATCAATCCCCCTTCTACATACTTTTTCAGTGATCTTTGAAACCTGTTTTGCAAGCTTCTCATTCTGCTGAAATCATTACTAGAATAAGGGCTGTTCCCCTCCTTCTTGAAATTACTTCAGGAATTCTGAGACACAGAGTTTTGTTTTTTTCATGTGAGCTTGTGTTATTTGCCTCTTTGCAGGTTCTTCTTCATCTCTGCCACCCACAGTGATGGAAGTTCTGAACATTTCTATTTGTTTCTATTCTCTTTCTCCTCTGTATTACATCTGTACGATGGGCTTTCATGACTTCAAAACTAATCCCAATAACCATGGCCCTGTCTCTTTTCTTGTTCCACAGCTCCAGTTGCAATTGAACACCTGGCTGACATACTAAGAAGCTGTATTTAATATATGTGGATAAAAAGTAATTATTTTCTTCCCCAGATAGTATCTTCCTTCTGATTTCCCAATTATCATTAATTGTGCAATCATATTCCCAAACTCCTAGGCTTTTACTTCAATTTGTTGCCAAATCTTGTAAATCACACAGGTTTATTTCCACAATCCCCCCACCTCTCTCTCTCTCTCTCTCTCTCTTCTGTCTCATTTACATACCTATCATTATAGTTCATATGTCATTACATCTTACCTGGATGTATCTCAGTATTTGTAATAACTTCTCAGCTGGTTTCCCATCATTGGTCTCAACTCATTTTTGTTCATTCTACACTATTGCCAAACCAATTTCCCATATAGTGGAGTTCAAATCATATCAATTCCTACTAAAAACTATTTGAGCTTTCAGCATTGTCCCAACCTGCCTCTTGAGCTCTTTTTTCAGACAGATTGCTGGAAGTTTTGGAAAATTTTGTATAAAATGATTATGAAGACAGGTAGCAAATCTCAAATATAGACTTTTTTAAAAATTTAAAATGTGAGAGTTTCTTCTAGGATAAATACATATCAAACCCCATCCTTTTAAAAAAGCTATTTTGTTCTTCTTTTCATTTCCAATTAACTACCAAAAGTAGGAACAAGTACATTGTTCCGACCATTGTGGTACATTTGTTTTCATTTACACCATACTTCCCATGTGATTTCTCTTTCAGGAAGTGTTCGAACATTGAATTATAAATATGACTATAGACACCTCTCTGAAGTATATCTGAAGCTGAATCGCTATGTTGATGTGGATATCTGACTTCATTACATGGTCACATGTGTGAGTAAGTTTTTGTTTTTGTTTTTTTCCTGAGGTATAATTGGCATACCACATTATATTTGTTTAAGACATATGATGTAATGATTCAAGATCATTGCAAAATGATTACCACAGTAAGTCTAGTTAACATCTGTCACCACACATACAGATTTTTTTTTTCTTGTGATAACTTAAAACGTGAGTATGATTTTAGGGACAATCACAACAAACCCAAAATATGTTATCAACTAGTGTGCCATCACTCACTAGAAGGTAAAAGTTTTAACCACTGGAGAAAGTTTTTTTATTTGGTACCAGGGGGCTTTTAAAATATTTTTAATATTTTGTAGTAAAATATCAAAAAATCACATTTCTTATAATTATGAATTTTAAAGAAATTAAAATTTCTTTACATGTGTATCAGTGTTCTCTTACAAAAATTTCTCAGGAAACTGGTTCCAGAAAACATTATTAGAATAATTTCTTCCCTTTACTACACCTCATTCTGGCAGTATTCCTATGAATATAAGAACTGTGAACCAGACTGTGAAAAGGACTGCCCAGCTAAATAATCATCATTAAATCAAAAACAGGGATGGGACTTGTAAGAAATCCACTTTAATAATAAAGTAGTTTAAATGGAGAGGATGGAAAATATATACCACACAAAAACAGCCTTAAAAAGCTAGAGGAAAACCAAAAGAATATGCAGAAAACTTAATTAATAAATAAATTTAGCAAGATTGCAGAAACAAAATTAATATGCAAATTAGTTACATTTCCATATTAAAATAGAAACTATAACTTCAATGAAATGATACAGCTTAAATAGCATCAAAAAGCAAAAAGTACCTGTAATAAATCTAGCAAAATGTGTACAAGGCTGCTAGACTAAAAACTATGAAACATTATTGACAAAAATTAGAGGGTATCTAATTAAATGGAAGGATATAAAATATCTGTGGACAAGAATGATCTTTATAATGTCATCTTTTCTTTTCCTCACCTGCCTCCCATTAGACTTCTCTTCTAACTCAATCTATTGACATCTCCCATCCTAACTCACCTTCTTATGCTATATTCATAGTTTTTGGCTGATAGTCCTCTGCTGAGCTGATGCATTATCTAGGGGCTTGTGTCCCATTTAAACCCATATGGTCCAGTAAAACTTTCTGTAATGATGATAATACTCTCTGTTTTGTCCAACAGAGTAGATCATAGTCATACATTTGAATACTTGAAAATGACTAGTGTGGCTGGGGAATCCATTTTTTATTTTACTCTATTTTGATAATTTTAATTAATATAAGTTTATTTTTATCTTATTGGACTATAATTGATACATGATAAATTATGCATACTTGATGTGTGCAATTTGATAAGTTTGGATGCATATCTATACTATGAATCCATGACCATAACCAAAATAATAAACATAGATATCACTTCTCTAAGGTTTCTTGTGTCCCATGGTAATCCTGTCCTTCTCCAGGTTAGAAACATCACTGCTCTTCCTATAAAATTATTAAATTAGCAAGGATTTACTTATTTATAAGGTAAATTATCATTGGTATGAAAGTTGATGTAAGTTTCTCTAGTTCAAGGAGAAATGAGAAGTCTATAACAGGAGGGAAGAATAATCATAGGAATCAAATATGAAGAATATTTATTTGAATATATATTTTACCCATAGCCATGGATTGCTGGGGAATAACATGAAAAACCTGGGTCATGGTAATAGGTTCTGTAAAATAGACATGAGGTGGGGAAAGAGGGCCATCACCTGATACTGGGTATCAAAGACAAACCCCTCAATTCCCTAGGACTGGCTCTGACTGTAGCATTCTCTACATTGTTGTGGTAAAAATTAGATGTGTGTCTTTAGTTTGTTATATTTGACAGTTCTTACCATTGAGAAACATCTGTCGTTATTTATTTTCTATGTGATTCACTTGCTGTGTTGTAAACCTGCTAATGAGGATTGAAACAGTCAATTCATGGACAAGTTCTTCTGCCTTCTTAACTTTTTGTGCTCTTCTTAAATCAAGCACAACATAGTTAATTTCCATTAGGGATTGCATGTCTTAACAATGCAATACCTATGCACATGCCAGGCAAAACTTCAAGAGTTTATCATATTTAAGGTCATTATGATAGCCATTCCCATAATAAGCACTGAAATGGGAGTAAAAGGGACTTTTATTTAACCTTTCATTATCTCAAGGAAAAGACAATCTGTTTGAGTTGAGTTGGTTGTGAAGCCCTTTGAATACCTTGAAGCAGTAGCAGCTTGTTTAAAAAAAAAAAAGTTATTTTCAAGAATGCTGTATCTCAGTGTGAACAGGTGACATGGGGTTTGTTGTTTTAGTGTCCTCAAGCAGTCACATTGTTAGACCTTAATCATTTCTGTTTACTGTGCCTTGTCACATTGTTAGGATATTTTTCTACCTGTGCCCCTAGGAATGTAATTAAAAATGTTATTGTAACATTAGAAAGGAAATAAAAATCATAAAGCCCTCAAGTTTTATTTTAGTTAGCTTTAATTTTCAGACCTGAATTTTCATATATTGGTGGTTATTAAATTTTAATCTTTGATCTTTCTATTGTAGTGTTATAGAGAAAAAGAAGTAAATGTAGATAGGTTTGCCTTTGATATTTTCATTCATGGTGAGCTTATATCTACCTGAAATGTATTTTTATAAATGTATTATTCAAAAATATCTGCAGTGGGTTGAATGGTGTCCCCCTAAAGACTTGTCTACCTGGAACTTCACAATGTGACCATATTTGGAATAAGGGCTTTTGCAGAAATAATTAAGATGAGATCATCCAGGATTAGGGTGGGCCCTAAATTCAATGACAGGTGTCTTTATAAGAAACTAAAAAGGAGATTATGGAGAGACAGAGAGAGTCAGTGAAGACAGACACAGAGACAGGAACTATACTACCATGAAACAAACAACATCTGGAGCCACCAGAAGTTGGAAGAAGCAAAGATAATTTCCCCTCTAGAGCTTTCCCACCAACACACTGATTTCAGTTTCTGGCTCCAGAACTATGAAAGAATAAATTTCTATTGTTTTTAACCATCGTCTTGTGGATATTTGTTATATATCCCTATGAAACTAATACAGATTTTGTTGATGGAAGTGGGATGCTGCTATTACAATATCTAAAAATGTGAAAATGGCCTGGAATTGAGTAATGGGTAGGTGCTTGAGGAATTTGGAGTGTGAAATTCAAATGTCTAGATTGTCTTGAAATGACTGTTGACAGAAATAAGAACGTTGAAGGTACTTCTGGTGAGGTCTCAGAAGGGAATGAGAAACATGTTATCAGAAACTGGAGGAAAGGAACACCTTGTTGTCTATTGGCAGAAAACTTGGCTGAATTGTATTCTGTTGGGTAGAAAGCAGAGCTTGTAAATGATAAAGTTGGATATTTAGCTGAGGACCTTTTCAAGCAAAGTGTTGAAGGTAAAGCCTGGTTTCTCCTTGCTGCTTAGTGTAAAATGAGAGAGGAAAGACTGCTTAGTATAAAATGAGAGAAGAAAGAAATAAATTGAAGAAGGAATTGTTAACCAAAAAGAGGAGCATTTGATGTCTTAGGAGATTCTCAGTTTATCCAGATTGTTAAGGATGCTAAAATTAGGAGATGTGTTGTTGGAAAAGTATACACTAGAGAGAGAACCAAGTTTGTAGCTGAACAAGCTTTTGCTGAAGAGATGAGATATGTGACTAATGGACCCCATTATCCACCTCCAGAAGCCAGGAATAGAGATAGGGTTATCCAGGAAAGATCTGTGGTATCTTTTGTCTAACAGTGTGGATTTTTATGACATACATGGGAGATTCACAGAGTTTTTGAGAATGTTACAGCAGCAGAGACATTGCCAGCTTGGACTGAAAAAGAAAGAGTGGATGAAATGAAAGAAGGTTGTCAGACTCCCAGAATTCTACAGGCAGGAAACAGGCTGATGGAGCTACTCAGCTGTTATCCTTCACGATAAAAGAGAAATGACTCTAAAGCACAGCCTTAGATGCAAAGACCAAAGTCATGGACCCAAAGGGAGGCAGAGCCTGGCAGATCCATAGGCCAGAGGATGATGAGGTTGTTGCGGTTGCAAGCATTGTGAAGGGCAACTGAGTGAAGGGCAGGAGCCATAAAGGACACACTCAATACAATGTCTATTTCTGGAAAGAAGTAAATGAAATACCTAGGGAGACTATTTCTAGCATAAAACACTTGGCTATTTTATTGCATATGTAAAAGAGAATATAAAAAGTGCTAAGAAGGAAACCAAAAGTTATAAAACAAAACAATTAACAGATTAAAAAATAAAATAGAATTCCTAGAAATAAAAAACCAAGAAATTAAATTAGTGAACATGTTGAACATAGCTAGATAGATCATGTAGGGTATTAGTAAACTTGAAAGATCTAAGGAAGTTGCACAGACAGACCAAAAAAAAAGGTACATATTAAAAATGGCTAAAGAAAGTTGGAAGATTGAGTGGAAGTAAAACATACATTTAATTAGAGTCCTAGAAGAAGAGGATAAGGAGTGGAGGGACATTATTTAAAGAGAGAATGACTTAGAATTTTCCAGAGCAGATGAAATACACAAATCTCCACTTTCAAGAAGCGCAATGAAAGCTAAGCATACAAAATTAAAAAGAAATTTATAATTAAGCACATCAAATAAAAGTAAAAATTCAAAGCACCAAAAAATTGAAATCTTCAAAGGAATTGGGGGGAAAAGAGAGAGAAGAAAGAAAGAGATTGGTTGTCTTAAAAGTTAATAAAATTACATACATATATAAACACCTAGTGACAGTATAAATCAATAGAAATTATGTCTAATATAAGGCTCACAAAAGTAAGCTAGAATTATACTCTTGAATTAAAATTGCAGATATATTGGGAGATGGTAATCACAATTTGTTGGTATTAATTAACTAAACTTTGTATGGTTAAGTAGGCAAGTTAAAATTGTATAAAGTGTACAAATGGTACAACTTTCAATTTAGTGAAAGGAGAGGGGATAACAGCTAGCACTTATATGATGTGCAAGATACTATGTGCAAGAAACTGTTCTAAATGATTTACATGGTTTAAATTATTTAATCCTCACAACAATCTTAGGATGAAGGTGCGGTTCAATCCCCATCATCACATGAAGTAACTGAGGCACAGAGAGACAAAGGTACTCCCTCAATGTCATAGAACTGCTCCATACCAAAGCTGGAATTCGAACCCATGTTGTCTGACTCCAGGGCACACTCTTAACCACCAAAACATTGCCTTTCTATAAAAATGAGGCAGGGTAGAAATAAATCCAAATGGACCATAACCATCCATTCACTCATTCATGCAACACATGTTAAACCATTACTCTGTGCAAAGTGCTATTCTAGGCACTGTGGAGACACCAATGAAGAAAACAACAAAAATTGGTGGTGCCATGGAGTTTATGCTCTAAAGGAATAAAGTGAATGAAATAAACACCGCACTTAAAAGGTAAGAAGTGTCCAACTAAAAGAAAGGATAGGATTTTTTCCTTAAAATCCTGTATTAGCTATATGTTCCTTAAAAGAAGCATAAATAATATTAAAGCCACAGGAAGTTTGAAACAAACCAACAAAGATTGATAAGAGGTAAACATATATGGGCAAATATGGATGATAAGTAAATAAGAACTAAAAGAAATCCAGGGCTTCTGTGTTAATATCAGACCAAATAGACTTTGGGTAGAGAATAGCATTAATTGAGATAAAGAGGTCTACTCTGTTTTGATAAAGATTCAATGTATCAGGATGATATTCCAATCCTAATGTTCTATGAACCTAATAATATAGCTTTAAGACCTATCAAGTAAAATTGAAGGAATTAAAAGAAGAACTGAAAAAAATTGATTTTAACACACCTCTCTTACTTATTGATAGATCAAGCAGACAAAAAAATCAATGAGAATATGGATTTGAACAACGCAATTAACAATCTTAGTCAAATAGGACATCTAAAGAACATTGCAACCCAAAAACTTTTCAAGCACGTGTGGAATACTTATAAAATTTGATCACTTTCTAAGCATAATGCATATTAAAAAAAAATTTCCAAGGTTCAGTATAATGCCAGCCACATTTTCTAAGCACAGTGACATTAAGTTAGAAATCAATACCAAAAGAATATTTTTAAAATCATATCTTTTTATATTTAAAAAGTGCTTTTAAATACATGATGGACTGAAGGAAAAAGCTCAGTGGAAATCATACTTAGAATTGGATGGTAATGAAAGTACTTCCTAGCAAAATCGTGAATGCAAAAAATAGTTCTTTTGAAGAATTTATCACCTGAGATCCATAAATAAGAAAAGAGAAATTGAAAATAAAGCATCCAATATAAGAAGTTAGAAAAATAACAATTGTGTTGAATCAACTAAAATAAGATAAAGAAAAGTGGATAAATTAATACATAAACATAGAATTGTTTTTTTGAAACTACTGTTGACGAACCTCCAGGAAAAGTGCCAAAGACCCTCAGACAAGAGCATTTCTGGTGTGCAAAGAACAACTGAAGGCTGGTGTGTCTGAAGCAGAGTGAGTGAGGGCGGAGAAGTGAAGGTGTAGGAGATGAGACCCAGAGACGGCTAAGGGCTAGATCATGTGAGGCTTGATAAGCCATTGCAAGAAATTTAAACTTTGGTTGATGTGTTAAGAAGGTTCTGGGGAGACTAGTTAAGAGTTCACTGCAGTAGTCTAAGCAAGAGAATGGGAGCTTAGGCATCCTTAGTTGGATATGAGCTTGATAGATTTTGAAGGTAGAGCCAACAGGATTTCTGGTTTTTTTTGGATGTGGAGAAGTAGATAATGAACTGAATATAGTAGCAGTCACAAAGGTGATGAGTAACTCAAGATAACTGGTTTCTTGACTGGCAGAGGAACTGTATAACTAGACTTGATTTTATATGAGGCTCAGTCTCTAAGATCGGCCGGTTATTATCCTTGAAAAGCCCTTGGAAAGGCGCCATATTGTACAAATTCTCAGCATAGTCTACAAACAGAATTCTTCTCCAGTATTAGAAAAGCTTGCTACTTCTTGGTTTGAGCACTAGACAAAACTAGCTTACATTTAAGAGTCATCTTCTATGACATATATGTATTTTAAAACACTAGAATCCCAGTTAGTATGGTAAATACTCTGTGAGAACCACCTGGTCTCTGTGACAGTCCAAGGAAACAGCAGATTCATGACCTGCACGTTCCACTCAGAATCTTACACCCATGAAGGAAACAGCTGGAAGTAACTGCTCCTCCTGTTCCCTCTTCCTTTCTCCTCCTTTCCCCTTTCCTTAGCAACCATGCACACCTTAATTCACCTAAGTTAAATGTGCATATGACATACTTATCAATAATCTCAGCCCCTTTTCTCTCTAATGGACAAAGTCAGACGAAGCTGCTTCCTGAGAACTTGCTTTCCAAGTTTTCACCATTGAGAATCAGACCCATACCCCCGGCGCTACAGAGCACATACATCAGCCTGGCTTTTGTTCGAAACCCTGGCATGTGGCTCCAACCTTCAGCCTGTCTCAAAGGAGAAGGTTCCAACCAATTGCCTTGACTCTTTTCCCTTTTTCCTTATTTGTGGGAGACTTGCCCTAACTTAACCCAGTTATAAGGATCACACTGCCCTATCCTTGTATCCTATCCTTCTCTTAGGCCTGGAGACCTTGTCCTAGACCCACACCCCTCTCATTCTATCTAAGGATAACTCTGTCAGAGGACAACTACCTCCACCTGCTTCTCACGTTCTGCACTATGTTCCTTCTACTTGATTGAATGTAAGTCTAGCACTACCTTGCTTTACAAATGACAAACTTCCAAGGTCAGTGTTTATGGTGACTGTATTATAGTTCAGCAACCAGTCTCTCCTTTTCTCTTAACTTCTGTGGGAGGAGATGATGAAAAGACTTCTTGGCAAAATTCACCAGGGCTCCATTGATGTTGAGTTTGCATTGTGACTTTTCTGAAAGCGGTTGAGACCAAAGGGACAGTCGGAGAGATTCAAGGCATGAGAAGAATTCAGTGTGCTTAGATTTTCCCTCTCTTGTTCCATAAGCAGGGTCTGTCTTTGCTGGCTTCGAAGATGGGGGTGGGCCCCCCGCCAAGGGATGCTAGGGGCCTGCTCCTGTGAAGAACAGCCTTCGGCCCGCAGCCAGCAAGAAAATGGTGAATTCAATCCACTATCCTTAAGGAACTGGATTCCACCAGCCACCTGATACATTTGGCTGACACCTTGATTCCAGCTTTGTGAAACCCTACACAAAGGACCTGCCCAAGTTCAGCCTGGACATCTAATCTAGAGAACTACGAGGCAGTAAATAGATGTCATTTAAAGGTGTGAAGTTTATGGTAATCTGTTCTGGCAGGGCTTGGGGATTTCTTTTCCTTTGGTGCCCGCGCTTCTTGGTCACGCCGCTTGGAAGAATGAAGAGGTAGATCAAAGAGCGCCGGACAGTAAAGCAAAGTTTATTGAGTGACAGCGAAGTTGATTGAGCGGTAGTACCGAGCTCCCTAAGTGGGGAAGAGGGAGGGGACCCAAGAGGGTAGCCACCGGAGTTTCTAAGTTTAAGGGTTCTTATGAGAATGTTGGGGGGCTCTTTTTAATCTGATTAACCCTCTGGGTACCTGTCACCCAATCAGGGTTTTGTCCACGCACTCGTCTTCCTATCAGGTAGTTGTTCACATGAGAAAGGGTGGAGGGCTCCTTCTAGGGTGGTGTAGAATCCTTTTAAGGGTGGATTTGTCTTAGGGCAGGGACTTGTCCCTGCCTGCCTTTCTTCGGACTATTCTTCATTAGCAGCAATAGAAAACTCATGCAGAAAAGAAAGGGAACTTAAGTAGAAGTTGAGGATATTAACCTAATAAAGATTTAAGAGAGCTAGAATGAGAAGGACAGAGAAACTATATAGTTGGTGCTGAAAAGAAATTGGGGGAAGAGTTTTGGGGTGCAGGTGAGTTGGAGAAGAGAGAAAAGAGGGGTACATGCTAAACGGGGTGCTTGTAAAGTAATTTCTGCTATGGACAGTACTCCTTCAGATATGGTTCTACTCAGAGAAGCGATGTGGGAGCCTGGGATATATTTAGCTCATATAGGATGAGCTAGAATTGGAGACTGAAAGTCAAGAATAAACCAAAAACATTTTGGTAAACCAAAAGTTTGGGATGTGAGTGGGATGTGAGTAAAGCCTTGAACTGAAAGAAACTTGGCCCTCTGTGGGTGAACTGAGCTTGAGAGGTGGCCAGCCACACTTACCTAGGAAGTTTTAAGTTAATATATTAAAATCCCAATTTTAAACAGAGGATAATCAACAGTGTCTTTTGCAAAACAGAGAAATATATGAGGAGACACCATTCAGTTTAAGGCATGATTGTTGGTCATGGGTGATCTTTGCAAGTTTATATTTGTGAGCTTTGTATAAGTTCACAAGACAGAAAAAAAAAAAAGCCTTTTTGTCCAATGAAGACACAATATTGAAGAATTCGAGGATGAACTCAGTTGTTGTTATCCTTCTCTCTGAAAACAAGTGCATAATCTGTAAGCTATGTGTTGCTTTAGGAAGTAGAGTACCTGTCTCTCGTAGCACGGCTATCCACTAGAGCTGGAGAAATCCAAGGGAATGTGATAGAACGTCCACTAGCTAGCCTGCTTGTGGAACAGGTGCTCTGATTAAGTTTATTTTCTGGGTAAATAAGAATAAATCAGAAAGCTTTTTTATTTCATTCCTTATTGTTGGCAATCTTCATAAAATGTGTACATCTACTTTCTTGTGAATGGAGAATGAACGTAATTTATCTTTACTTTCCATTTGATGTGATAGGATACCCATGTGGGATAAGAATTTGAGTGGGATGAGAGCTTAAGCTAAATCATCACTCAGATTGAATGGATCTGATAACCTTAATTTTGGATGTTGTTCTGAAAAACAAAGTAAGGTAAAGTTTCAGAAAATTGATCTGGTGAATTGTGCTGTGACTGTTATTTGTCTTTATGAAATATATACATTAAAAATAATGTCTTTCTTTAAAGCTCTGGAATAGAGGAAAAAAGTTCTTAATGCATATAAAACACTACAACATGATTTTCTAAAGCAAATCGGATCGGCATATTTTTCATAATATTCACAAATGATGCTAACCTTTAAAAAAGACTAAGTAGTATTTTTCCCTTTAAAAGCAATTTCTCTTCTGTTGTCTCTTTCCTTCTTTCTTTCTTTCTTTCTTTCTTTCTTTCTTTCTTTCTTTCTTTCTTTCTTTCTTCTTTCTTTCTTTTTCTTTCTTTCTTTCTCCCTTCCTTCCTTCCTTCCTTCCTTCCTTCCTTCCTTCCTTCCTTCCTTCCTTCCTTCCTTCCTTCATTTCTCCTCCTTCTCCTTCTCCTTCTTCTTCTTCTTCTTCTTCTTCTTCTTCTTCTTCTTCTTCTTCTTCTTCTTCTTCTTCTTCTTCTTCTTCTTCTTTCTTCTTCTTCTTCTTCTTTTAAAAAATAAATCCAGGGCAAGTTTCTGCTTATAACTTGTCTTTATATTCACTCTGGTCCAAAATTCTATGATACTGCTGTTTGCAGACCAGTTGCAGGGGCTCACCCTAGGGTGAACATTGAGGGTGGTGTGGGTGGTGCTTAGCAGCTTCAGGCAGGAGATGACTGTTTCGATCTCTTCTGAATGTTTCTGAAAACCCTTTGCAAGATTCCTTCAACTGATCCATCCTCTGGGTCAGATTGACCCCCTTCTGCATCCCCCCCCCCACACTGATATACCCAGCAAACGAATACCTCCTAGAGAAAATCCAGAATCAGTGTCTGAAACACACCAGGGAATAGTCAGATGTATAGTATTCCCCCCACCACCACAACCATCCACTAGAGTCCTTAATGCAAAATAGACTGTAAGTCGGGTTTAATGATTTTAGAGGGTCTCATACAAGAGATACGTAAGCAGGAGAGAGTTGAAAACAGTTAAACCTTGTGAATCAAAGTAAAGGTAAGAACTTTTTAAATGACTAAATGTGATACCAGAGGAGATTAGAAGTGATGACCATTAAGGTCTTGAGGCAAATTTGTGAAATATTGTTTGTTCTGAGGACAGTGGGGCCAGGTGATAATTTTATGCTTAGTTTTTATTTATAGTCGTGAAGAAGAGAGACTCATTAGGTCAATATGATAAGTTTAACTACAGTTTGTGTTTTAAGAGGAAAGTAAAAAAATGTTACGTGTACCAATCGAACGTCAAACAGAATGGAAATTAATTCTGCATCAAGTCATACAGCACTCTTGGTTTGCTGGCTGAGATCCTGCGATTGAAATTCTCCAAAAAGTTGATACAGTTTAATGAGGGTGTCTTCTTCCATTCCACGTGGGAGGGAAAGCAGTAAACACTGACTCCATTGATACTGCAAGTGTGCATGGGGAGCAGACCTATGCTTCTTTGTAAAATCAATTCAGCATTCACCCTCTGCTCTCCTCCACTCGGCTTGTCTTCCTAAGTTACATTTTATTTCCTTCTAACTCCACCGCTTCCCTATTGTTCTCTTTCCTGCATTTGCCAAACTACATATGACCTCCCTGTTTCCACTCCGAGATCTTGCAGCCCTTTAACCTTTCAAACCTCAAGTATTTCTCCACACATACGAAGGCCACGGAAACATGTTTTGAAATAATATGCCAGATAGAATGCTAACTCTCACCAGTGAGAGAGAAGTTACATTTGACAGTGAGGAGTATAATACTTTAGCATTAACGAGACCCATGCAATGTCTTTGTATAAATATTGAGAGTGATGTATTATAAATGTGTTCCCATATAGCCTTGCCTAAAAATTAGATTTTTTTTCATTTGTCTTCAGAACATATTGACTCGTAGCTCTCTCACCAAAAAATGGAATTGAATTCACAATGTCCTGCTTGTTACCAAGTGCTCTGGGTTGGTTATACAGCATGATCAGTATTGATCCTGGGGGAATAAAACTAACAGTGCTCTTGTTTGTAGAGCAAAAGAGAAATTTATCTTTTATTTGTACCTATCAGTTTTTAAAGGTGAGCAAATCCATGTCTTCAGACTCGACGTTGTACATTTTCTTTACCACGTCTTCTGGTTGGAAATGTTACGTGAAACCTGGTCTAGGGCAAGTTTTGTTATGAGCCCTGCCACTCCAGGACACTTTAGTAACCAACCATTTGTTCTCAAAAATGAGGATGGTGTTTTACTTATATTACTACTACCACTCTTGAAACAAACAAAAAACTGATTTTGTTGAAGGTTTGGATAGTCTGAAATGTGTTCAACAATTATTTAAAGGCAGTACTAATGCTATGAAAGTCTTGGGTCATGGAAACAGTAAAGTTATCATTATTAGAGAAGAGACTGAATGGAGTGTGCATTTTAAAGTGGAATTTTAAGGCAAATTAATTTACTTCTGTACCGTATGCAAATGTTTTGGGTATTTTTCATAATTGTTCATCTACGGAAGCTTTTGTGTTGCTGGTAAAATTTAACACATGACTTTCACTGTTTTGACCGTTTTGAAATTATGCTGGTTTAAAGATGAACTGGTGCATTAAGGAGATTATATTTTAATGTTTGAAGTTCGTGTTATAGGACACTTTAAAATGAACCTTTTTTGCTCAGTCTTAAATTACAGAGTATTATAAGGAGTTTGAAGAAAAAAGATGAGATTATTTGAATTTCTTATACATGAATAATTTGGAAATGACACTGACAAGGCACGATTTTATGGTGTCTCCTTTTGATACTGTTCAAAGACAAGAAAAATTAGTAGACAATGAGAATCGAGATGGTACAAATAAATCAGAAAGGCAAACCCTCAGGACTTAAAGACTTTCTGAGATAGTCTCTCTGAAGCCCCAGAGAATAAATCAGTATGAACCTTCTGATACTTCTATAAACTGCCCATTTGCTGCTTAACTTGTCCTGGGAGTGCGAGAGAAACACAGCAGTTTCCTGAACTGGCAACCTAGTAAATTTCTGGCAAAAATGATCACTATGTTTGCCTTACATCTTTACGGCGTGTGCAATCTCTTACAGCCTTCGTTTCTTTCTTCACTAACGCACAAAGTAACTACTGGCCCTGTCTCTTCATTGCCCAAAGTATTTACCTTTTCTCAGATTTTATCCTTTTTGACTCCTCTTTGGAATGTATTGTGTTGTTTCTTTTTGAAAATCCCATTTTCTTGGCAGACTGATTTTCTGAACTGCCTCTGTAGGCTTCTTTCCCCTTGATATCTCCAAATTGTACTTTATCCCTCAGATTCTACCCCTAAATCTACTCTTTTTTTTTCTTGGTAGTCTCTTGAGATCCTTTCTTCTTTTTATTATTATTTTTTTATTTTTATTTTTACTTTTATTTTTATTATTTATTTATTTATTTTTTTTACCACCTCTGTGCATCCAACCTCCCATATGAGATATCTGGGTCTTTGTTTTCCAAGTATCATTTTTAAATCTCAGAATGTGTACTTCAAAAGCCCATCACTAAACTTTTTTTTCCTTTAGAATTTTATTTCCATTTTTATTGAAAGCAGCAGTCTCTTAGCCAGCATTCCAGTCTCTTTACCCTCAAAAGTGACACGCATCCACTGTGTTAGACTGGGCTTCTGAGAATCAGAGCCCGAAACAGGGATTTGATGCTATGGTTTATCAAGGGAGAGCTCTTCAGGGAACACCTGTAGAGACATGTGAAAAGCAAAATAGAAAGGGTAAAGGAATATGGCAAAAATGTGATTTAGGTAAAAGGAGGTGGTGAAGCTCTGGAGTAAAAACCAAATCATAGAATTGTTTACCCTTGAGCACAGGAGCTGGCCTTTTCTGCTCCAGTATCGATCAGTAAATGAAAATAGGCCCTTCCGGAGATGGAGTGGGTAACATCCCGGGAATGCTCACTCCCGTTCAGTGGAAGGCAAGCCCCCTGAGACATAAGGCAACTTTGAGCTTTTAGGAGATGGTATGTATAGCAACTGATGGGTAGGCGTACTGGCCATGCAAATGGAATGTGTGTGAGCACCACACTGTCTACTACACCTACATGCACACATCCTTCCTCAGCTGTCCAGCTCCACAGTGGGTATGATATTTATTATTCCTGCTGCTCCCACCATAGTAATGACTCTGATCATATATCACCTGGGCGTATGGCCTACTCTATTAATTGATTTCCACCCACTAATTTCTTCTAAACCCTTTCCTATTTCTAAACACAACCCTAACCAAGCTTTGTTCTGGTCAAATGCTTTTAATTGTTCTCCATTGCTTAGTGAAAAAAGTGTAGATTAGTATTATTATTAGCCAAGGTCTCTACCTATCTCTTCTCAACCTACCCTTCCAAGTTTACTCTAGAACATATAACATACATACTTCTCTAACTGGATTATCTCTTTTGTAAATATTTTTATGACCCCCATTTTATCTATTAATTAATTATTGCTGCTGTGTTCTACTGCATTTGAAATGCTTTCCTCCTGCACCCCGTATTTTTAATGACATGATTTTGTCCTAACTTATTAAATATCTTTTTAAAAAACTATAATGTTTACTTGTCTACTTCCTGAAGCACTTAGGACTCATATGAGGCAGCGTAGATATTCATAAAACCATTTTGCTCCCTACTAAATTATAACTTTTCAAGATACCTTTTGAACAACTGTAGTGTCTCTCACAGAGCGGCCCTCAGTATTTGTCTAATTGAATTGAACCACCACAAAGCCATCTATTTTTGTCTATTTTGTCTATTTGTCAGAATGTTGTTCATGGCTACATAGAATGTGTTGAGTTTTGTGTTGAATGTCTCCTGAAATAATTGAAACTCAGCAATCATCTTCTACAACTTATTGGAAATCACTTCAGAGAATATTAAAAATAATGAATAAAAATATATTGGGAGGAAATCTGAAAGATATGAATTTAACCCAATGATCAGAGTTACCATTAATATTCAGATAAATTGATGTTATGTTTCTCCTGATATGATGAACACAGCACTAGTTTTATGCATGCTTACTTATCTCCAAAATAACTGCACTGAATCCTTCAAAAACGTTAAGGTCAAGAAAGAGGGGGAAAAAAAGAAAGACAGGAAATGTTCCAGATCAAAGAAAACTAAAGAAATATGTCAAATGCCAATGTATGAATCTGAATCAGACTTTTGACCAGAAAATAAAATGGCATAAAATATTACTAGAGTAATTAAAAACTAAATGTGGGCTATGGGATAGATATTTTTGTATCGATCTTAAATATTATGATTTTTGATATGTATTATTGTTAAGTGAGAGAATATCTAGTTTTTGTAGGCTTTTTAAAAAATTATTTAAACACACCTTAGAAATTGATAGCATAATTAAAAGCTCTGTGAATTCTAACAATTAGAAAAAAAAAAAACTGCTTGGTTTTAACAAGAGGTTAGCACACTTTTTTTCTGTAAAGGCCAGATAGTAACTATTTTAGATTCTGTAGGCCATACAGTCTCTGTGGCACCTGCTAACTTCATTGGTAGTGCAAAACAGCTGTAGAAAATACTTGAACAAATAGATGTGGTTGTATTTCAATAAAACTTTATTTATAAAGACAGGCAGAAGGCTGAACGTGACCGATGTACCACAGTTTATAATAACTGACCATGTCCTATGCTTACTTGATCACAGAAAGTTTTTCCATCCAAATCCAAATTAATAACCTATGTGCTTTCAAATAATAGGCAAATTTAAATGATAGATAAATTCTACTTGAAAACAAAGATAATTCTTTTAACCTGTTAATTTTTTTAGCTTTACAAAGGATATATGGAAGATAAATTACATATTTTCCAAAAATATCAAGGTAATAGAAAAGCAATTTAATATTTTTATCTGTTATATTCAAGAGAATGCCTAATTTAAAGAAAGACATACTGAAGTCCTTAGCAATAAAGGGGCACAACATTTCCAACTTTTCTAAATAGATTAGAAAAAGGAATATATGCATATACCTATATGTATCTATATATTGATATCTAGAGATATAGACATCAAGAGAGATGGAGAGCAGGAGAGGGAGAAAGACAAAGCAAGTTGGACAATATCTAAACTATTGGTGAACATGGGTGGATGGAGTATATTAGGCAATTCTTATATTATTCTTTTTAAAAATTTTTAGTTTTTTTTTTTCATTTATTTGACAGAGAGAGGAGAAAGAGATAGAGCACACAAGTTGGGGGAAGGGGCAGAGGGAGAGGGAGAAGTAGACTCCCTGCTGAGCAGAGAGCCTGATGCAGGGCTCCATCTCAGGACCCTGAGATCATGACCTGACCGGAAGGCAGACGCTTAACCAACTGAATCCCCCAAGTGCCCCCTTATATTATTCTTGTAACTTACCCGTACATTTGAAATTATGTCAAAATAGAAATTTATTAAAAACTTTTTGTTCTGTACAGATAGCATTACATGACAAATTATGTCTCATTTGATCAAAGCTCCCTTGCCTCTTAAAGACTTGCCTATTCCAAGTTAAGACTAGATGCAAACACCAAAGTCATACTTTCGTTTTCATTCTTGTCTGTTGGGGAAATATACTGACTTGTGCTATGGATTAACTCTTTGTGTCTCCCTAACCCCCCCCCCCCGCCGGATTCCTGTGTTGAAACCCTAATCTCTAGTGTGATGATATTGGAAGTGGGGCCTTTGGGAGATAATTATGTTTAGATGAGGTCATGAGGGTAGAACCCCCACTCTGGGATTACTGCTCTTATAAGAAGGAAAAAAAAGATCAGAGACCTTTTTTCTCAATACACATCAATGCAAGGCCACGTGAGCATCCAGAGACAAGGTGAGCATACGTTCCAGGAAGAGGACCCTCACCACGAACTGACTCTGCTGGCACTTTGATTTTGGACTTCCCATTCTCCAGGTCTGTGAGAAATATATGTCATCGTTTATGTCATATTTTGTTATAGCAGCCTGACCTGACCTAAGGCAACCCGATTACTTCCTGGCCGAAGTAAGGCACTGGTGTAAGTGTGCCGGTGGTCTGTTAAAAGGGCTTATGTCAACCATGTCTTAAAGTTTCACATTTATTTTCCTCAAGGCCTCACCACAATTAAATTATGCCCTCATTTCCTCCCTCATTTTAAAATTTCCTCCCAAAACCAAAACAAATTTTACTCCATGGTGTCTTTCAGTAAATTGAAAGAGTCACTTGCTCCTTTTAGGGAGTAACCAATATAACAGAATTTACTATTGCTTTCTCAAACTGTTGTTACTCAGTATACATTTTATGTCATATTCTTATTACTCAAGTATATACCTTATATTTCACTTTCTGCATCATATTTCTATTGCCCAGTGTTTTACACATAGAGAGGTCTTAATATTTTCTGAACTAATGCGTGCATGAATACATGAATGAAAGATGAATTTATTTTTATAAGTTCAACTCAAGTTATCACAATTGGAACTTACATCCAAGACGAAGTTTAATTCTGTTATATTTGAATTGTCTAAAAAATGATTATTTGTAAATACCCTAGAGTTCCTTGTAATGGAATTAAGGTGGCTGTGAGGATTAGGTATGCCACCATGACATATAGGAAAATGTAGGAAAGTCTTACGCTGTCTCTCAGCTTCGGCAGAGTTAAAGCCAGTTTTACAGTGTTGTGGCCAAGGGTGACCATAAAAGAGAAAGGTAAAAATTGGTTATGAAGTCTAGGAAGCCCATTTAACTTGGAACTTATGTTAATTTCTGAAATTAGTTAAAGGGAAGAATAAAAATGTTTGACCCTGGAGGTGCCTGCAGGTACTCTTAGTGAATAGTGTGATGGTTGAAATACTGCTCTGCCTTTCATGGTAGGGATACAGAGGAAAGGACTTTTTCTTTCCTTTTTGAAAGGTATGCTTTTTACTTATCAATTACTATTTTATATATAAGCACTCACTCTTTTGGTGATTTTAAGTTGTTTCCAAAGGTTATTTCTTTGAAAATATTCTTCTAAATCTTATAGTACCTGGAGACCGTATTCTTTAAAAACTAATCCAACACAGGGGCATTGGGGTGACTGTCATTTAAGCGTCTGACTCTTGATTTTGGCCCAGGTCATGATCTCAGAATCCTGGGATGGAGCCCCGCATTTCATCGAGCTCCATGCTCAGTGGGGAGTCTGCTTGAGGATTTCTCTCCCTCTCCCTCTGCCTCTCCCCACTTCCTCTAAAACAAATAAATAAATCTTACAAAACAAAACTAATCCAACACAAATCGATTTTGCAACAAGGAACTCACCCCCAGGAATGGTGTGAGCCAGGTTAATGTCTTGTTTGTCAGATGCCACTAATAATAAAATAATTTCGCTCTTTGAGATACTTCCCTCTAGGATGCGAAGATAGCAGAGAAGAACTCTCACTGCCACCCCCACCATCCCATGGACACCTGCTCTCCTTTCCTCCGCCCACTGTAGCAGCAGGCACCGCCCATCTGCAAGAGGCAGAAAACCTAGACATCTTGCATTTCTCTTTGTACTAACATCATGCTACTGATCCTTAAAGTCTACTCATTATATATTTTCTACTTATCCTGGATCTTTGACCTCCTTGTCTCTACTTCTACTACTGCTTTTCTTCATGGCCTCCCCGCATCTCAATTAAATTATAGCAATAGCTTCAAGTCCCACTGAATTTATTTTCTGCAATACTGTGGGAGAAAGAAAGATCTTGCCTCACTACAGCCTGAACTTATCACTCAATTCTTAGATTGCTTTAGTTGGTCCTACATCACCTTGAAAATGAATTCTAGACACTTTGATGGTACATACAAAACCTTAGTCATTTTTGTTACCATTTTGCTATAATGTACAACTACATATTTTTTTTCTTGACCAACGTTAATTCTCTTTGTCCCTCTCTTCCCCTTTCTCTTTCTCTCTCTTTTCCTCTCTCTCATTTACCCATATCTATCATCTATCTAGCTAGCTAGCTATAGATTTGGTAACAGCTAACCCTCTTTACTGCAAGTAGATTTGATGTTATTGCCAATCAGGATGGTCTGCTCTCTTTGGCTAAGTGATAGACACATGATACAGCAGAGACGCAATCAGACTTTCCCTGAAAAACGTGATTTTTAGATGGCTATGCTGAACAATTGACAAGTTTCTGCATTTATCATGTCTCTTTGCTGTTGAACATGTTTTCGCTCTTAATGGAATAATCTCTCATCTCTCCACTTCAATTCCAATACCACCCTTTTGGGAGTTTTCTTACCCCCACCACACTGAGATTCAGACCCTTCATTTGTCCTTTCATCGGATTGAAATCTCTGTATGTTATTTCTAACGTAGATGCCCCTTTTCTCCTCCAGAATATCAGCTCCTCGAAAACAGGGAGTATTGGAAGTGCAAGGAAATAGAAGAAAGAACATGAGCTCAGTGGCAAATGAGGAAAATGAGAAAACTGAATACCCAGTAGGAGACAGAGAACTGTGCTAACGGATTCTGGGAGGTGCAGCAAACCAGAGCAGCTGTCTTCTAGGACTGGGAGATACTTTGGGAGGCAACATATAAGGTAGTTATTAACATTACTTACCGAATATTTCTAGGTTGTTCCCCTCCCAGGCATATGATAAAATTGTACTTCCAAAAGCCCTTGTGGTTTTGGCCAATGAGGTGTGAACAAAAGTTATTTATGCCGCTTCCAAGCCAGTGCAGTTAATTGCCGGAGTGGGAGCCTCCACGGCTCATTCCTCACTCTGGCATTGGCAACGATCAGGAAGGAGGCTGCTCCATCAGCAGGGGTAACCAATTAGCAGACGCACAGTGCGCATGTGCTGTGAGAGAGACATAAATCATTGCTGTTTGAAGCTGAGATTTTGGAGCTGCTTGTTAGCAAAGCATAACCCATCCTATCCTGGTTTCTCCTGCATGAGACCAAGTGAATAAAAACAGCATGGGATGGCCAGTAAAAAGGGCAGAGAAGAAAGGAACTAAGTCACAAACGATTTAAGTTAGCAAGCTTTATTATAAGCTGCTTAAGTCTGATTTTGTTTTATCCATATTTAATAAATTGCCATCACCATTAGCTACTTTTTGCCCCAGCCGAGAAAGGGAACTTCTTTACTCTCCTTGCTGCTGGGAAGGCCACAGGCAACAATATTCACAGCCCTCAGCCTGTCCTGTCTTTTGGAAAGAGGAGTCATTTCACACAAGGATTGTTCAGGTGCGGTGGGTTGCGGGGGTGAGGAGCAAAAGGAGGATGATAGCAAAAGAGCAGGAGAGAAAGTGAGAGCAAGAGGTGGGGTGAGAGAGCATGTGTGATTTCACTTGCATTCTTCCCTGCCACTCCTGGGAATACAGCCTCTTAAATGTTGGAGATGCATCAGAAGAATTATTCTACAGTTGGGGCATTTCACTCATCAACACGCAGGTAAGAAAGGTGTTTTATGACAGAAACCTATAAAACATAATTCTCATGACTCCTATAATCATATCACATAACCAGCTTCATAAAGCTCTCATATGAGGCCTTCCTTACGGGGGGGTGGCAAAGTGCTACTAATTACATGTGTGGTATACAAAGACTTGTAGACATTCAATTAATGTTCGAACAAAAGCAATGTCTAAAAAAATATATCTATCCCTCAAAGCAGAATTGTCCAGCCTTTAAGTATTCCAAAATACAACCGATGAGTGTAGATAAATACAGTGATTATGTAACACACTCGTTTTCTCAAATTCTTTGTATTGCTAGATAAGCACGACAAAGCCATCTGATTACAGTGAACAGAAAAGTGGAAGACCATTTCAGCATCTGGGGCTTGTAATTAGATCTCCTGGTTTATTTCCAATCAGGCACTTTTATGTTAGTGGTTTGAATAATACGATTGAGAAATTAAAGTAGTTACATTTAAAATTATATTAAAGTACCACTAAAAGAAAATGAAACAAATATTTTAATACAAATACACATTCATTTTAATAAGCACTGTGTTAGGAACATTGCACATTATCAATATCGCTGATTGATTCATAACCTAGTGCTGGCAATACCTACCACAAGAGGGCAGAGAGTGAATGCTAATGATTTAATGTGAGTTCTCTTGTCCAGAATAACCTTATTCTAGTGGCATTCTTAGACTGAATCTCAGAATATGTCATGAATGGGGTTCTCTTGCTATGGTCTCAACTGCCACAGCTTCATTTGTTCCTAAGTCCTTCTGCTCAGATAGCCTAATTTTCCCACCTATGTCCTTTAAGATGAGAGAGAGAGACAGACAGAGAGAGAGAAAGAGAGATTTTCCCTAGATTAATTCATGTTCTTGGAAGACCAAGAGCCAGCAAATACAGATAACATGATACTGTTAAGATAAAAATATACACAAATAAAATGTTGTTTATTGATTCTCTATAAAGAAAGAATGAAAAGAAGAATATTTTTTTGTGATTTCAGTATACCCTACTGAATCTGGAGTATGGATTAATAGATTTTCAATCAATTTATTATTATAACCAATGAGCACTCTCTTCCTATTTGAAGGGAAACAAAGCTAATTTAACCAAAACTAATTTTTCAATCCAGATTCCAATCAGTTCTAAACACCTGTTTGAAGGCATGAAGTAAATTTCAATTTATTATGTGACAAAACAAAAGTATGTATATCCATCTTGTAGATTAGTTACATATATAAACTTTGTGACTCTTCTGTTAAAAAATAGGAATCACATCTCTTAGTGCTAAAAACTTAAATTAGTTTCTCAAACTATTTTATTTGTTATTGACGATGGTGATGACCTAGCCAGTGTAAATTGGATACTGCATAAATAGTGATTTACAGTTCAGTGTATGCTGGAAACCAAGAACATTTTTCATAAGTTAGCTTTATTGTTTTCTGGACAGTGATTGTTCTTGCCAAGCGTGACCTTGGTTCAGAAGATGGATTCTATTATAGAACCTGAACAAGTCTGCTTTTACTTCCTTTTCATCATTCTTTTGCTTGAAGGAGAGTAGACAACACAGACTCTATGGGAGATGTTGAATAACATGTCATTGTGTGAATGTTCTGCCAGATCTTAAAGCTGAAAGTTACTTTGAACAGTGAATTTGAGAGCTGATCAATCCGGATTGGTTTTCATTTCCTACCTTACGCAAATGTTGGCACTCAGTGAACAAATATGATTAATGTTAAAGGTAAATACTACATTGTATTGTTACCAAAGGATAGCTCTTCCCATATGTCCCCACATGTACGATACTAGAGTACGGTGCTAGGAGATCATCCAATTTTTTCATGCTGCTTTTTTACAGAATCACTAGAGACCCAATCCACTATTCCTACTGTCCCGTTAGGGCTTTCATAATTCCTAAGCACAAAATTTGCATTGAAAATGATGAGTGGTCACAGATAATTATTATTCTACTATTGACTGAATATATGGCTTTTATACTTTTTTCTTCTTTTAAACTTAGAAAGCAATGATTATCATTATATAATTATTAAAATATTTTAAGAATTTGTTAAGCAACTACTCTGTTATGAGAACTATGTTAAGCAGTTTAGGTATACTACCTTTCATTTTGTGTCTCATATTACTGACAGGGAAATTGAGAATTAGAGAACGTTGTTTGCCCTCTGCCAAAGCTCTGCTTTAGAAGTGGCAGGGGCCCACGCCCCTCTCATTCCATTGGATAAAGCAGGTAGCATGGCCGAACGTGTGATCACTACAATAAGGAGTCCCTCAGAAACCATCTCCTCAGGAAGAGGCAACAAAGTTTTGGTATAAAACCATCTAAGGTGTATGATAAATACAATCACAGATGAGCAAATACATTTAGGGAAGATAGGAAAGGACATACAGTCTGCTGGCTGGAGTCTGTGATACTTCCATAGAAAAGGTGATTGTCATAAGGAAAAGGGAAACTTCCAGGAAATAAGAACAAGATGTAGAAAGGCATAGTGACTTGAAAATTCCAGCTGTGTTTGGAGAAAAATGAGCAAATCAACTTGATTGGAGCAAAGACTTGCCTCTGAGGCAGTTATGGGAAATGTGGCTGAAAATGCATTTTCTGCCATGTAAGAATTTTCATTCTTTTAGGCAGAATGTGTGTGTCTGTGTGTTGTGTGTGTGTGTGTGTGTGTGCATGTGTTGCTAGGGGAGGTGAAGGAATCAGAAATTTTTGTGTTCCACAGAAATGAAAGAGTTTGAACAAGGTTTTAGAAAGATCATTTGGCAGCAGTGGGAGGGAGGGAGGGACGGAGAGAGGAACAAGCAATTTCTAAGACAACAAGCCCTCACTAATGTTCATTTCACAGTTTAAAAAAAATGGCTGATGCAAACCTAAAATAAAACAAAACCATGAAAAAGGGAGAGATGGAGAATATTCAAGGGAGTTTAAGATCCATTAAGAAAATGTTAATAGGATCATTCTTCTTTCAAATACAGATACTCTAAATATAAAGTTTTTCAAAGCAAAATGATGTTTGTAAAAAGGTTGCTCTTTGAAAGTACAGACTTGGTCATGGTATCAGTGGAATGTTAGTTTTGTTTTGTTTGCTGACACGTGTTACAAAAGGGACTACCCAGGTCGATGTTATGGGCAAAAGCTGGACAATGAAATATCGACTTCGCTTATATAAGTAGTTTGAATTGAACTTAACCTTATTATGGAGAAGAATAGGGGCAAAAATTATAGGTGATTATTCTTTTTGTGAGTACTTAAAATGAAAAGATTTTGGAAGGCTTTTTGTTCGACTAAGGAAATTGAACAAGACAAAACAAGCAAGAAGAAACAAAATCCCATTTCCTTGGGAATACACTAATTATTTATATAATGCCATATCTAAAAGAAAAATACAAGCTTTGCTGCTTGTCTCTCAAGGTTATTGTTTTGTGGGTATTTTTTTTCTTTTTCTGTGAAAATCAGAAAACCCTTGCTGTTTGTACCTCTCACATACAAAAAATATCTCCCACTGATATATTTAAGATATAAATGTGATTTCTTGCTTTCCCTTCTATTCCTATAGCATTTTCCCAATGTTATTTTTTGATACTTAATTTTTTTTCAGAAGTTTTAGGTTTATAACAAAGTTGAGGAGAAAGTACAGAGATTTCCCCATATAACTCCTGCCCCCCCACAGGCATAGCCTCTCCCAATATCTACAGCACTCACCGTAATGTTTACCAAGGATGAACCTACACTGATACATTATAATCACCCAAAGTTCCTAATTCACTTTAGGGCTCACTCTTGGTGTTGTACATTCCATTGGTTTGGTCAAATGTATAATGACATGTATCCAGTATTTTCACAACCCTAAAAATCCTCTGTGTTCTTTCTATTCACCTACCCCTCCAACCCCTGCCAACCACTGATTTTTATTGTCTTCATAGTGGTGCCTTTTCCAGAATGTTACATAGTTAGAATCATCCAGTATATGTAGCATTTTCAGATAGACTTCTTTCACTTAGCAACATGCATTTGAGGTTCCTTCATGTCTTTTCATGGCTTAATAGCTCGTTTCTTTTTAGTTCTGAATAATATTCCATTGTCTGAATGTACCACCAATGTTCTTTTCTTTTTAAGAAATATTGGGAGCTCTTCATCAGGCACTAGATTTAGTTTCTATAAACTTGCTTAGAATATTATAATTTATTCATTGTGTATTTTCTATCCAATATGCACGATGGAATTGGAATTACTGTTTAGTCATCTGTAAATATATATTTGACTTGAAGTCTCAAGTTTCCTTTCTAAAAAATTCTTAAGAGAGTAATTTTGAATGATGAAAAGCAAATCATTTAAGTGCACCTTTTCAAATCTCAGAAAGGTTCAGTTGCTCCAAATTTTCTAAGCTGTACATTTATTTGAACCTGTACATTTTTATTTGGAGCTAAATTTTTCAATTTAGGATCTCATGCTGTTTCCAAATCAATACAGTTTCTGGAAAATCTACACTCTGTCCCACCATCACAATAAAAATATATATTTTGCTCCTTTTCTGTAAAATTTTGTATAGTAGTGTTATCATCAGTTGTATAACTACATTTTATTCTTTGCTACTAGGTGTCGAATTCAAAATGTTTAAATCTCCATAAATTTGAGAGTTTAAAATCTTTAGAAATTAACAAAATTCTGACTTAAAGTTAAACTTGCTGAAAATTCAAATTTTTGAGTGTACCTTATATATATTGTACATATATTTTATTTATTGTGATCATGAAATCATTTAACTTATTTTTCTTGGAGATTAGTACTGGGATTCAATGTCCAAACTTACGTATGAGATGTAGGGTTGGGAAGACGTACAGTGCACAATAACATCAGTGCGTATGTACGTTGAATGTGACATATGCTCAGCATTGTACTAAGCGCTTATGCTTGTTTCATATAATATACTTATCAGCCTGACAAGGTGACATTATCATTCTCATTTTAGAGATGTGTAAACTGAAGTTCTAAGGAGTCACAAGTATTTCAAAGTTCACCCAACTAGCAAGTGACAGAACCAGGAATCAAACCCAGATATTATTTTTTCATTACATTATGAAAAAACTGTCCTATTACTGAGTATTAGGAAATATGAGTGTATTGTGCTGATACATACTGCTGAAATGTCCATGTAAAGCTGAAGGTTTTCTTAGAGATTTTGCCCAGTCTCCTTTCCTCTGGTGTAGTCTCTCTAGAAGGAGAGTGGATCTGGAAACTGAGAAGAGGTCAAAGCAGAGGAAAACCCTGGATCAAATGTTTTTTTATTTGACCTGTGGGCCTTCTTGTAAGAACCACCATGGCCAGATGAAGAAGTAAATTGAGAGGCTGCCCTTATATGTATTTTGGCATATCTATGAAATATACACGCATATGGTAGGAACCTACAAGATTAATAATTCAAGACTGACGAGTAAGCCCTAGACTCTGGATATACTGTGAAGATGTCTTTTTAAGAGACTTTCTGGCAGCTGACCCGAGGATGCCTGATTTCCCTTCGTTTTCTATAAAATAGGTAACATGTACCAATTACTGCATAAACATTTACTTTGGTTTCCAATGCCATATATGTAAAAGTTAATCAATTATAATTAGATATTTTTGAGTGTACTTTTTTTAAATAAAGAAAAGTACAAAATTTAGATGACATGGAATATAATTAACATATTTCAATTTTATTATTAATCAAGAATTACCAAGACAGAATGGAAAGAGAAGACTCATGAGGAGGAAGCTTTTTGTTTACTAGATATCCAAAATGTATTATGAGTATCCATAAACATGGCATCGTTCAGAGTAATAAATCATTACACAATAATATATGTGATAAAGGTGAGATCTTCAAATCTGTAGGGAAAAAGGTATTGGTCAATAAACTGTGCTGGAGTAAGTGTCTATCTAGCCAAGGGGAAAAAAAAATAGATCATTGTCTTGCTTTTTGCACCCCACCCCCCCCAAAAAAGTCAATAAAGTCTACATTTGAAAATAAATTTAATGTACTGAGAAATAATGTAGGAGGACACTATAATTCTTTTTCTACTGAGCTTGAGAGAAAGCTATAAAGGAAAAAATATGAATACAAATTCAAGATATTAACATGGTAAGAGACATATAAAGAAAGTTTAAAAATATAAAAATTGTACACATAAGTAAAAAAATAAAGTTTAATAACTTTATCTCAAAAAGGTGCAATGCCATATAAAAATAGTCAAAGAGGTGAATAGGCAATTATTAAGAAATAAAAATGTCTATAGATATGGGAAATCTTAATTTTTACCAGGAATTTGAGTGTTTCTAATTTATTATTTAGTATTTTAAAATAATAAACAAAATAGATTTTTATCTGTCAGAGTCACAGAAGTGAAAACAAAATTTAAAAAGATATATGGTGTAAAATATATGCACATCTTTTAAAATGGGGTACTATGCTGCACGTATTTGATTCCTAACTAATGTTAGCAGATAATATTTCGTAAAACTACCAGAGGAAAAATATCAGATAAGGAGTAGCTGAAAATAAAGTTTTATTTGTGGATATTCAAATTATCAATATATCATTTTATATGTCCCTATTAATAAAGTGGCAAGAATAATTTTTCATCTAGAATTTTAAAAAATTCTCAAAACTACTATTGCCTTTGGTACTTGCTATGAATCATGAATTTAAATGTAAATAAGTATATTAACAGGACATTATAACTCATAATTGAAATTTAAGATTAGCTATAGTGGAAAGATCAGTAATCACAACGTCATCAATTAAATGGAGAAATAATGAACTGTTATGATAAACTATTCTTATCAAATTATCAGTAACTATCATAGGGGATTGCATTTACATTATCATACATATGTGCACATAGATAGTATATAAAATATATACATTATATATATTACATACATAAAAGGGTGTGTGTGTGTGTGTTTTAAAACTGTGGTAAAATACAAACCATAAAGTTTACATTTTTAACTATTCTAAAGTATAGAATTCAGTGGTGGCTAGTACATTCACAGTGTTGTGCAACCATCACCACAATCTATTTCCGGAACATATTCATCACAAAAGGAAACCTTGTACCCATTAAGCAGTCAGGCCTCATTCCCTCTCCCCCAGCCTCTGGCAATCACGAATCTGTGTTCCATTCCCATGCATTTACTTATTCCGGAGATTTCATGTAAATGGAATCATACAACATGGGACTTTTCTGTGTCTTCTTTCACTTAGCATAATATTTCCAAAGTTTATCCGTGTTGCAGCAAGTGCCAATACTGCATTTCTTTGGAGCCTGAATAATGTTCCATTGTACATAGAGACCAGTTTTTGTTCATCCATGTCAAAATGTCAGTTGATGGACATTTGAGTTATTCCCACCCTTTGGCTATTGTGAATATTGTGCTCTAAATATTTGTGTACAAATTTTTCCTATAAGATTCCTTCTTCTTTTTCTTCTTTTTTTTTAATTCTTAGAGATATATATGTAGGAGTAGAATTGTTGGGTCATACGGTAATTTTATGCTTAACTTATGGAGAGAGCGTCAAATTGTTTTCCAACAGTGGCTACACCGTTTCACATTCCCAACGACAATGTTAGGCAGGTTCCAGTTTCTCACAAACCTTGTCAATACTTGCTTTCTCCTGCTTTTGGCTTGTGTGTTTACACTCATCCTAGTGGATGTGCCATGTCATCTCATCGTGATTTTGATGCTCATATCATTAATGACTAGTGACATTGAGCATCTTTTCACATGCTTATTGGCAATTTGTATATTGTTTTTTTGGGAGAAATATATACTCAAGTCTTATGCCCATTTTAAAATTGGATTGCTTGTATTTTTGTTGTTGAGTTATAAGAGTTCTTATATATTCTGGGTACTTCAGTCTTATCAGATAAATTATTTGTAAATCATGTTCTCAGATATGTGATTTGTAAATGATTTTCATTCATTCTGTGGGTTGTCTTTTTACTCTTATGCAAGTGCCCTTTAATACACACAGTTTTAAATTTAGATACAATTTATCTGTTTGTTTTTTTGCTGTTGGTACTGAACAGAGACATTGCCAAATTCAAGATCACAGAGATTTGTCCCTAAGCTTTCTTCTGAGGTTACAGTATTATCTCTTACATTTTGGTATTTGATCCATTTTGACTTAGTTTTTGTATATGGAGTGAGTTAACAGTACAGCTTCATTCTTTTGTAAAGCTTGATTTTTAACATTTGTGTCAGTGTTAATAATTGTAAGCCAATGAATGAAACTAAATTTTCCTGAGCACCAGACACGTGCCACTGTGCTAAAAGTGTTACATATTCTCATTTATTCCTCAAATAAGTCTGTAAGGCACTGGAATAAGAGCAGAAAATCAGAAATAAAATTCTCAAAATTCTTCATCGCAATGGAATGCATTTTTAAAAGACTTTTGCTACTTAGAGCTATTAAAATTTAAGAAAATAAGTAAGATAGTGGGATGTATGTAAATATCTCAATAGTCATATTTGTCTATACTATTGTGATATGTCTTTATCCTCAACAAAGTATATATAATGACCATCTATCCTTAAAATTAGCATATTTTGTAGCTTTCTCCATGTCGAAAACTTAAGGTCTAATAAAAGGTAAGTAATCATAATTGTATTTTTAAGTAATCCTTTTCACAAATCCTAAAAACAAATTAACATTGAAAAATTATGCTCTAAATCTTGTGTAAAATATCAAGTAAAGAAAATTCCAAAAAGAAAAGAAATAAAGAGATTTATTAGAGTTTATAATATGGTGATTGTGGCTTGTGAATTCTCTCCAAATTAAAAGTTTCAGGCATTTTGGCATGGTGGCGTAGGCACTGCAATGGAGAACAGCAGACTGAACCTACAGATTTTATCTTTTATCCTAACCAGTTAGAATATTTGAGGACATGTGACTTCTCTAAGTAGCAAATTTCTCCTATGTCAAAAGGCAATGTCAAAAATCCTTGACTATCACACTGTTCAAATTCCAGTTGTTCTGTTTTATTGGTTGGTTAAGTTGTATGACTTTGGAAGTATCCCAGAAGCTCTACGGACCTCAGGTTTCTTTTCTATTCTTTTTTTTTTTTTTTTTTTTGAGATTTTATTTATTTATTTGAAAGAGAGCAAGAGAGTGAGAGATCACAAGAAGGGGGAGGGGGCACAGGGAGAGGGAGAAGCAGCCTCCCCACTGAGCAGGGAGCTTGATGTGAGACTCCATCCCAGGACCCTGTGATCATGACCTGAGCCAAAGGCGGATGCTTAACTAACTGAGCCACCCAGGTGCCCCTAATCTCAGTTTTCTTTTCTGTAAAATAAAGATTTCTATAGGCCAGACTTCTAATGCTTTGTACAAATTAGATATTTAAGAAATATTAACGTCTTTCTCTCTTGTCTCTTTGAGCTCAATCTCCTCATAGTAAAATTAAAATCATACAATGAGCATTTCTTTCAGAGGACATACAAAGTTCTATCCAGGTTGAGTATCCTGATTTAAAAACTAAGGAACAATTTAGTAAATAAGTATATTATAGATCAAAAGGTGGTAGAAAAAAAATCAATAAACCAGCTCGGTCTCTACAGATATACAAATCTATTGCTTTCTTGGGACCTATATTAAAAGCTTGCTTTAGGGAAAGAGGTATATTCAATAGCAGGAAAATTTAGCACTCTTTTAAATCCCCGAGTGGACCATTCACAGTTTCCCTCTCTGTCTTCCTTAGATATGGCTTTGGATTCTGCTTTTGATATAATGGCTCTGGGCAAGAAAAATGCATCTCTGATCCTTGGGGCACCTGGTACATCCATCTGCCCCTAGGGGAGAAGGGATCAGAGTGAAGCATGCCTCACAAAGGGCAACAACTGAATGGGAGTGTGGAGACAGTGCTTGTAAAGCACTGGATCAAGAGAAGAGAACCGGAAGTATTTGAAGAAGCAGTGAGACCGCTTCTTACTGACAGACAAAACAGTAGGAGGTAATTGGCTGTTCTTGGAAAGATCTGGGAAAATACATTCAGAAGTGGTAGCAAGGGAGGAGGGAAAAAGACAAGCAGAAGACAGACAATTTGAGGGTCTTTTGTGTACAGAGAGGATGGTTTATTAATCTTTGTAGGACTTAATAGACTCCTGGCTCATAAGAGTCATTCTCTATCTGTTGGTTCAATTCTTGATAATCTTAAAGGGAGGAAATCTGAGGGACTTGGTAGAGGGAGGCCATGATAATTGCCTGTACTGAGCAGCAGCTGGGACTGTAATGGGTGGCTTGCAGTATCACAGCTTGTTCCTCTCCCTCTCTCTCTCTCACACACTCACACACACACACACACACACACACACACACACACACACACGTATACACACAACCTGTGAGGAAAGCATTATTATCTTCTTTTTAGAGTTGAGGAAATGGAAGCTTGTAGAGTTTAAGTTATTTGCCTATGGCTACTCAGAGAGTAAGCTGAAGTTAGCATTCATGTTCAACATTGTCTGGTCACAAGTTTCTCAGACCACTCTTTATCCCCTTGAGAATCCCTCCTCTTCCTCCAAGGTAATCATTAAATACCCAGGGAAGGTGTTATTTAAAATTCATAATGAAGCTTCTAAATATGATGAAAAACTTCTAAATATTTATCTTATTCAAACTCTTCTGATTATGATTTTTACTGACTTGACACATAAACAGTTTTGGAATTTATAAAATCCCTTCCCCATATTTTACGTTTGCTAGGAAGCAGCATGAAAGCTGCTAATACTGATGGAATACCTTTCTTATCACTAATCCATTTACATAGGAGTGTTTCATTGAGTAACGCTTAAAAAAACCCCACAAAATATATATAGAAAGGTGTATCAAGAGTACATAGAAAACTGGAGAAGAATATAGAATTTTGCAAGTGCTGATAAGGTTTCGGTTTTATTTAAAGATTTTTAGTCATGTTTTAATTCTAAATTGATATGAACAAGTAAAAATACTACCATTGTTATGAAGATTTTTAAAGAAGTTTCTTGCAAGGACTGATTGTTTGTAAACTTCATTATCCATTGGTCCAGAAATAACATGATGATATCATTTACTCATTCAATAATTGATGTTTTAATTTCTTTACACAAATGGCATTTTACCTTTTTATTTCCTGTTATCTCTTTTCTCTGGCATTTTTCAGTGCTGTTTTGATCGGATAATTAATGGCATAGGTGTTTATTTAAAAGTGTTTTCTGTTTTAGGATACTCTAAAAAATTCCATTATTATTGCAGAAAAGTGCACTTCAACAATTAGCTGTTAAGTGCTGGCGTAAATTAAGGCTCTATACAGGTAGATAAATGAATCTGTCACATATATAATTGCCAGGCAAAGTGGTTACACTTTTAGCCATTTTCATTGGTTTGCTAATGCAGCTTTCTGTTCTAAAATGATAAATCATCATTTGTTAAGAAATAGGTCTTTCTTCTGTAGCTAAGGAATACGTTTTCCAGCCTTAATATAGAATCTTCTAGGATTTCAAAGAGAAAAAGTAATGGGTTCTTAATGGTGTAAAACATTGTCTTTTTTTCTTATGGTGCAGGTATGATGCGTGTTCCTGGTGGATGATTTATGATTATTCATGGACCAAAAATAGTGTTAAGGAAAGAGATTTGCATGCTCCAGATGACACATAGTCACAGCTGAATACTATAACCCCAGAAAAAGTAACTCCTGAGGTGGCAGAAGTTGAAATCTGTGTGAAATGTGCAAAGAAAGTGTTTTAAGAATGGGTCACCTTTAAATTGCCTTTAAAAAGCCTACCGCTTTTAAGCTTTGTCTACAGGGAGCCTCTGATTTTAATGTTTGAATGAAAGGCTTTTCTTTTTTTCATTTTTTTCTTTTCCTTTTTCTTTTTCTTTTTCTTTCTTTCTTTCTTTTTTTTTTTTTTTTTCTTTTTTTGGCCTGGCAACATGGCAGTGACACAGTTTTCATGGACAAGTTAATATATTCTCTGGATAAACCCATGATACATTCTGAAATCAAAAGATTTAGCAGTCTACCTTTCAGTTTGCTGCAATTAATTGAGGAGCCCCAGGCTAAGTAAGCATCGGTACTTAAATGTCAGCACTTAGTTCAGGAATTGAATTTACATAATCTGTATACTAATTGCTGACTCAGTGCATTTTCATGATATTGAGCCTTGAACAGTCTGACTTTTGAGTGAGGTTTCTCTTCGAACTTGTGAGCCTAAAGGAAGGGAAAGGCACAGCCAGTGAATGAGGAGACAAAGTGGGGAAGATTGCCAATAAGGTTATTAGTGAAAATAGCTGTATTGAGGGTCTCAGTGCCCCCCAGTCATTGTCTCATCATTTTCTGGATGTCGAACAAACATCTGCATATGTGAGGGGTTCACGGAAAGCACTGTAATTGCACAATCTCTGTGAGTTTTGTAGTAGTAATTTCCCACTATTTTTGACTTTTTCCTTTTATGTAGATTGTATTTGATTCCCATCGTTGGCAGAAAAGTTTCAGCTGGACCCTATAGTTGACAGTCGAAGTTTCTTTCAGTAAGTGCAGTTCTCAGGAAGTCCAAGAGTGTCTGTAACCAAAGAATAAATTAGAGGAATGAGGTTAAAAAAAAAGCCTCAAAATGCATTTTTAGAACTGTATTTATATTCAAAAGAATATTTGAAGGAAATATTTAAAGGAAAAAACTTACTAGAGCAAAGAAGCACTTGGCCACTTGTTAAGAGAATCAGAATATTACACAGGTAAGAACAAACATGATGGAAACTGTATAGACATGCATTTCGTAGGAAGCATCTCAAGGAATAACTGTATATAAGAGAGTGTTTCCCTCCCCTCCCCATTCAACTATCCTGAGATACAGATATAGGTAACATATGGTATTAGCTAGTTAACATACAGGATTTTACAAAGATGTGACTGTAACAGCGGTGGAAAATTCCATAACAAAATTTCATGTTATGACACCTAATCATTATGGGATATAATTGAAGACCATAAAAAGTGACATTGAAATTAATCTCAATTAGATTTACATCTTTCTGGATAACTTCAGAGGCTTCCAGAGCTGTAGGACATGGTCCAGTGGAAGATGAGTACAGAGTCTACAAGCGAGAGCAAGAAGGGGGACTATTTTCAAATGTGATCATTAAGAGTATTCTAGCCATTCAAGATACAAACTGACTCCATATAGGTCACTCTACTAATGAAGAGGTTAAGTTCAGGAGGTGGGGGAATATTTGAAAATAAAATCATAAAATGTTTAATAAAGGAGCTAGTTTATCTTAATAGTTTGACAAAAGACCTGTGTTTTCTATCCTCACTCATTTTTAATGTCCTTCCTGAATATGCCCTTTTAAAATTTTTATCTTCTCAACTCTTTCAATATCTAGTTCAGAATTCATTCTTTCTAGGAAGATTTGCATGTTTAAATTCTTACTGAAAGAATGACTTCTCATTCCCTCAATATTTATAGAGCCAGTTTGGGCTATACGAACTGATACGGCTAAGAAAACTTGGCCGGACGAGTATTGGAGGGCCCAAAGCACGAAGGAAGGAAAGAACTGATGACCTTTTTTGTCATCATTACCCAAGTAAAAACAAACTACCAGTTTAGGTCTGCAACCGCTCGGATTGGGAACATGGGTGACTCCAACATTCTGAGTGAGCTGTGGTTAAGCTCCAATGGGAGCATGGAAACACTTCCCTGTGCCCGGTACTGCCTCTTGCCCAGTGTCATTATATCACAGTTACATTCTTGCTTTCAGTTGACTATGCCACTTCCATTCTCCTTTAAGCGTAGCACACAGATTTTTTATTCATTCTATTCCTTTTTTTCCTGCCCATCCAAACCTCTTCCACCTGTACACTCCAGCCCCCAACACACACATGAGATCTGATCACATCTGAAATTATATTCACTATAAATACCAGTTTGAAGGGGGCATTTTTTTTTTTCATAATGCCTCCTAAGTAGTCCTCTTTATTATATTGTACAGCCTATTCAAAATCCTGACCTGCATGAAAATTCAGTGTATGTAACTCTGATTACTACTGGCTCGGGCAACTAATTGTTTCAAATAGGTTTCAGCGAAGTAATTTAATTAGAATTTGAATGAATGCTTATTTGAAGCCAAAATTCAGGCTTTATTTCTGAGAATTTGTGCCATCCTTAATGATGGAGGGGAATACACAATAAATGACTGTTGTAATGTTTCAAAGTGCATTCGGTTTTTTAAGATATTCAGGAGGTAGGGAATGGGGAGAGATGAAAGAAGAGAGATAGATGGAAAGAGTCTTTGTAGCAATCTGAGGTTGGCCAAGGTTTCAGGGCACATTTGGGGAGTTCAGTGTGCTACCCTAGTATATTGGGGAATTCTTTTCTTCATCACCCACACTCACAAAAGCCTGTAGCAGAGAAATTTAATCATTCTTTGGTGGCATTCTGCACTGTGACTCAAAAGGGCTTCTTTAAATGCTAATGAGTCTTCCTTACAACTGTTTCCTGGAACAAATTCCCTGAGTGGAATTCAGGTAGCTGCCTTAGTAGGTGATCTCCTGATCTTCATTCAGAGAAGCCTTATTTCTAGCAGGAGTCTCAGGTGAGGCTCTCATTTTACAATTTACTTTTATCTCCTCACTTAGACGCAGATCATATGATAGGATTTTTTCCAGTCTTTTTATCACTGATGTGAGAAAAGAGCTCTAATGCTGCTTAGAATTTCATTACTCTCTAGAATATATGTAAAGAAAATAATGGCCTTAGCAATGCTAAATGGCTTCCCCCCTCCACCCCCCACCCCCAGTTTTAGTTCTAGTTTTGTTACTGAAAAATGCCTATTGATGCTTGGAATTTTGTCTTTGGGTATACATTGCGGTTTGCTTTTCCTACATCTCTAAAACTGCTGTAGCTAGTACAGTGGTTCTTAGTCCCTTCAGGCTTTTGAGCTAAAAATGATAAAGTCAATAAAATATGGTCTGCCAAAAATGGATATGGTTTGGCTGCCAGTTGATTACAAGAGAAGCTTCTAATCACAACAGTTCTCGTATTTGTTGATTGAGATGGTGACACAATTTTTAGCAAAGGAAAGAAAATCAATGTTTTCACAGAAAAAAAAATTCTCTCAGGACTTCTTGACATGATTGTGACATGCAAAAATGATGGATGCCCATTCTGAAATATTTCAGCTACCAGACCTTTTATTTTCAATTAGATACTGTATTTTTGTTTTTTGTTTTTGGTAAATCAAACACTGGGCTGCAAGTCAGGACTCCTGGGATCTGTTCTTGGTCTCACGGCAATTTTTTGCATTGGGCACTTTATTGCATTCCATTTAACACTTTGTGGTACATTTTATTGGTTTGGGGTCTAAATATGCAGGAATTTTACCTGCCTGACAATATTTAAAGCTCACTCAGGGTAGATCAGGTATCCTGGTGCTTTCATACTTTGGGAAGAATCTCTCCAGAACAGGGCCTGGAGAAGACACGTGATAAAGATTATTGAATGAATTAAAGAATCAGAAGAAACAGGTGAATGAACTAATTTATTAACTTGATGTATCCATGTAAAAATATCTACCATATGTAACCTCATATGGAATGGTAGATAAAAATGAGGTGACTACAAATTTTTTGCTACTTCTTTACCTTTGAAACTATATCGTGATGTGAGGAAAATCTCATCTTAGTGATTTGCTTGACCACTAGAATACTGAAGTGATATTCTTGGACTTCTCATGCTAGCTAATAAGAAGCATCACATATCCTGCTTGGTTTTCCTGGAACACTTTTTCCTAGTGCTGAGTTACCATGCCATGAGAAGCCTAAATCATATGAAGATACCATGTACTGGCTATCTTTGGTAACCCCAATGGGGTCTCCAAGTAAAAAAAAAAACAAAAAAAACAAAAAACATAACAGCATAAATTTCTGGCCATGTGTATCAGAATGGGTTCAATTAGGAGAGGAAACACACACACACACACACACACACACACACACACACACAAGTATTTGAACAGAGAAAGTTTAATATAAAAAAATTATGAATTATGGGGAGCCTGGTTGGCTCAGTTGGTTAAGCATCTGACTTGGTTTCGGCTCAGGTCCTGATCTCATGGGTCATGAGATTGAGCCACGTGTTGGGTTCCCCACTCATTATAAACACATGAGATTGAGCCCCGAGTTGGGTTCCCCAGCAATAGCTCAGCAGGAGTCTGCTTGGATAGTATCCCCCTCTGCCCCTCCCCCCACTCTCTCTCTCACTGTCTCAAATAAATAAATAAATAAAATCTTTAAAAAAAGAATTATAAATTGTAACAAAGGATTGAAGATATGAGGAGTTGATTAGTATAAAACAAAGAAAATATGAAGAATATATCAGAGACAACATAACATACAATAGCAGATATTTTCTTTAGTGTGATAATAGCAATTACCCCTAGGGCTGGGAAAAAGTGCCCAAAGTAGAGCCAGCTCTTTTTACCACCCCCATCCCTGGCCTGGGCTGAGATCTCCAGACTTGGTTGGAGAACATACAGGTATTGAATGGCAGAGGATTTCTGTAAATTGCCAGAAATCTGTCCTCTAGGGAGCCAGGGAAAACTTCACAGGGAAATGTCTTGCCAGAAGCACTCCGCTAAATAAACTACCCAAGAGGTGTGCTGGGCAAAGCTGCTTTTGCCGGGTACTGCTGACCACCATGTGCTGCAGGAGCCAGATGCTGGAGGGGCCATACACACTGTGGAAGCCTATGGAGCAAGCACACAGAAATTGGAAGAAAACCCATTCCTCCTGCAATGTCTCTGCAGTGAAGTCCACTGACAAAGCTTCAACATTAGCTGGCAAACAAAAAAATATTTATAGGACCCAATCCAATTTTGCAGGGCGGGCAAAAAGGGAGAATTTGGAACTGAGTTAATAAATTTAGAACTGGTCCACCATGCAAATGAGCAGTCTTGGTCATGCCTGCCCAGTCAAGTCTTCAGTGAGTTCCAGATCTGGCTGCTAAATGAGAGCTACTGCGTCAGACACCAAAAATGAGGAACCCCTTGAGTCAACCCGCAGAACTACGAGGCAATAAATTGTCACTGTATTCTATCAACCCACTAGATTCCTGGGGTGGTTTTGTTACACAGCAACAGATAACTGAAACATATATTATCAAGATAGCGTAGTAACTTGTTTTATCTTTCATTTCCTCTCTAAAGGCAACACATAGACTTGGCAATTTTGAAAAACTACTTTTATCAAGTCCTCCGTTGTGGTTTAGAGATTTACTGTTCGTGAATGGGAACAACAGCCTGGAAAAGATAATGCTGCTTATACTCTAGTGTCGAACCATATGTATCAACATTGTAATTTCGTGAACTCTTGGATGCCCTGTTGAGGGAATGCTTTGTGGACAGAACTCCTCCTGGAGTGGCCCAGTACTATATCTCATAAAGCACATTTATTATTTATAATGGATTGGAAATGGCTCTGCTCCATGCATTGATATCACTATGTATTACAAAAATTAAAGGAGCAGCTATTCATAAAATTATATCCCTAGATCTTATATAAGATAGTCTTGCCAAGAAGGTAAGCTAAATGTTGGAAAAGTATCCTCTACACTGTCTATACATCAATAGAGATATACTGATAAGAGCTCGGGTGGGTCATATGAAGACTCACTAGTAAGCACCACTGTGAAATAGTGTTCTGGAAAAACCTATTCAAGTTTCAGGATATAGGTTTGACCAGCACTGAGGATTGTACTCCTGGAAGATTACAAAACAACAGAATCAATGGAGTATCTATTTCTCTAGAATTATTTGTCTTTTCCAGCCACAGTGTCTGGAAACCACCAGGGCCAGAGTACGGACTACAGAGTACAGTGATAATTTTTCTCTGGTCACCATAACCAGTGAATTTAGTGGACTGTGTTTTGCATGTTACACTGGTTTGCAGACTAAGAATCAATAAAGCCCACAGGTTCCCACAGGGTGGGATGTATGAAGGGAAGATCCTCAGGTACCCAACTTCAAATTCAGCTTCGTTATATAAAAGTCTTATGATTGGGACATCATTTCCCACCATTGAACCCCATCATTTCCCACCATTGAACCCCATCATTTCCCACCATGAAATCTATGTTTGTATCTGCTTCTTCACCCATTTTTTTTCCTTGTGTACCAGAGGAAATTGATTTTTCCAATTGCATAGTGGGAGGGGGGCATTATTAATAATGGTTCAGCAAGTGGAAGCTGGAACAATTCTAGGAAAACCAGAATGTATGGGCATCCTATTTTTCTGCCATTCCTTCTAACTTACCAAAAGACTATTTCCTGAGATGACAGCTTCTCTCTTTCCTACTTTATTAATCCTTACCTCTTCTCACTCTATAACATTCCTATCATCATAAATGCATGTTCTAAAACATTTCTTAACTTAAAAAAAATCCCCCTTTAGGTGCAATTCTAGACTCTTTCTTAAAAATGAGTAGCCCACACCACACACACACACACACACACACACACACACACAGGCACACATGATTTCCACTTCTTTCTCATTTTCTCTTAATCTACTCTTATACTGGTTCCCATAACTATATCTCAACTAACATCCTTGTTAAAATCACTAACAACCTACAAATTCAGTGAATGTTTTCTGACATCACCCTGCTAGATTTTCAGCAATGATTCACACAGACGACTATTTCCTCCTTGAAACATCTCCCTCTTTCTTCTTTAGAGAGCATGCTTTCTTATTTTTTCTATTACCTTTCTCCTTCTAAGTTCCCTTTGCTGTCTTCTTCACTTAGCTAATCATATTAAAATGACTCTAAGCTTAGTCCTGGGCTGCATTTTCTTTTTCTACAATACCTTTGGCTAGGTGATTTCATTCGTTTCTGTGACTTTCAAAATCATTTATACGCTAGTGACTTAGATTTATGTTTCTTATCCAGACTTTTTTCCTGAGGTCTTAATTTATATACACATCTAACTTGCCTATTTGAATGTGCCAGAGGAATTTCCAAATTTGCACACTGAAAACAAGACACATCCATTCCATTCACACCCTACACAATCTAATTATTCCCACTGTTTCTATATTTCAAATAAATGGCACCATTGCCACTGTTACTAATGTTAGAAACTGGGAGTGATTCTTGACCTTTTCCTTTTCTGGTCCCCTGCATTTAATCTATCTCTACCAGTTGTGCCTTCAAAGCAGAGACTATGGACTCTGAGAAACAAACTGAGGGCTTCGGAGGGGAGGGGGGTGGGGGAATGGGATAGGCTGGTGATGGGTAGTAAGGAGGGCATGTATTGCATGGTGCACTGGGTGTTATACGCAACTAATGAATCATCGAGCTTTACATCAAAAACAGGGATGTACTGTATGGTGACTAACATAATAAAAATATTTTTTAAAAAAGCACATATGTCTGATCTGTGAATGTCTTATTACCATCACCTGAGTATAAGCCATCATCTATTGCTTGGATCATAGAAATAGCTTCTTAACTAGTGTTTCCTCTTTTACTACTGCCTCCCTCCAGTCCATTCTCCACACTCAATCCATACCTATGTATTAAAATGTTTATAGGAGACTCTGTTGCAATACTGCTTAAAACTCTTGAATGGTTTCCCATTGCCTTTAGAATAAGACCTAAATTTGTTGCCATGGTCTCCAGGGCTCTGCATGAACTGTCCCTGCTTCAACTTCCCTTCTCATCTTATACCACTTTGCCCTCACGGTATTTTACTCTCTAGTCTCACAGCCTTTGGTCAATCCCCAAGGTGTCCCATCCCCTTCACCAGCCTCAGGCATGTGATCCCTTGCATCCATGGTTTATCCAGGGATGCTATTCGTCAGGCCTTTCTCGCATGAAGGATTAAAAACAATTAAGTAAATCATAGTCAGTTCACATTATTAACCAGTATTCAGCTATTATAAGGATGAGGTAGAATTTTATATATTTAAGGAAAATCTCCAATCACATTGTTAAGTTTAAAAGTAGGTTGTTTCAAATTCAAAAAGGTACATGTACCCCATGCCCATTGCAGCATTATTTACCATATTCAAGATAGAGAAGCAACTCAAGTGTCTGCTGATAGATGAATAGATAAAGAAGATGTGGTACACACACAAATACACACACACACACACACACATAAACTGGAGAATTACTCAGCCATTAAAAAAAAAAAAGGTGAGATCTTGTCATTTGTGACATGGTTGCCAGAGGGGTTGGGGGTTGAGGGATGGGCAAAATGGGTGAAGGGGAGTGGGAGATACAGAGTTCCAGTTATGGAAAGAATAAGTCACAGAGATGAAAGATACAGCATAGAAAACACAGTCAATGGTATTATAATAGTGTGGTGTGGTGGCGGATTGTAGCTACACTGTGCCAAGCCCAGCGCAATGTACAGACTTGTCAAATCACTATGTTGTACACATGAAACTAATGTAATATTATGTGGCAACTATATTCTAATTTAAAAAAAAAGATGCAGTTATTACTGTGGACCCTAATTCAATATGACTGGTATACTTACAAAAAGAGAAGAAGGGACATGGAGATGGGGACACAGGGAAGAGACACACAGACATGTGACAACAGGCACAGAGATTGGAGTGAGTGTCTTTAAGCTGAAGAACACCAAAGATTGCTAGCAAACACTGGGAGTTTGGAGAGACAAGGAAAGATTCTCTTTTACAGATTTCAGAGGGAGCATGGCCCTGCCATCACCTTAATTTCAGACTTCTAGACTCCAGAACTATGAGACAATAAATTTTTACTGTTTTAAGCCAAGAAATAATAACAATAAATAAATAAAAAGTAGGTTGTTTGCAACTTCCTGTGAATCTATGGTTCTTTCAAAATAATTTAAAAAACAGACTACAGAAAATATATAAAACAAGTATATGTATAAACTATATTAAAATGTAAAAATATGTATAAAACATGAATACACACAAAATGCATCTCTTTATGTATATTTTTTAAAGGCAGAAAAACAATATGAAAAACTCCAAACCAAGTTGCCAACAGAAAATACTGCCCTAGTATTATACAACAGTGGGGCTATATAATTCAAGAAAGGTTTGCAGTTTTTATACTATACACGTTTGTTATTATTTTTTATCATAAGAATGCATCCCACAGAGGGTAGAGTTGACCCACTTTGCAAAGTCTTTGCTTAAAGAAAGCCTTCTTACCCCTTGACTATTTTTATGATTTTTTAGGTGTATCATACATTAAATGTAAGTGAAAACTGAAATCAATAATTGAATAATTAATATTAATAATTAGTGATCTTACTAATAATAAAAATTGAATCTTCTAAACTCTGTTAGAGGCTAGTGAAAATGGAACTTTCTGGAAAAAGACTAGGATTGTATGATGATATCGAGTGGTTAATGATCATTCTATCAATGATTTTGATGAAAATAAAATGGAGTGTGTAGAGACATCTTTATCAATGAAAAAATATTACTAAGCTACTATTTGATATGTATCCTATAAAACACCAGTAATGTATTATATACTTTTTTGAAAGTGAAAACACAAGTTCTCTGAATTTACTTTAAATTGTGCTAAAAATTAGATTTTTCTGCCATCAGGTATCAAACATAACGTTGTGTGTTGTCCAGTAAAAATAACATGGATTATAACTTAGGAAATTAGATTCTAGTGTAGCTGAATATTTTTGCGTTGAATAACTGAAAATCTCTGTCAACCAGTCTCGTTTAGAAAGTTTGAGGATTCTACTGGAAAGCATTTTATACCTGGGTTACCTAGAATTTTGCAAACATTTATTTAAAAAGAAAGGAACAAAAAGTTTGGAAAATGCCAGTTTAAACTGTTTGGCATTTTTGTTTTTGCTCAGAGTATTTTCCCAAATATTTGACTATGTAATTTTCAGTATGAATCTCCAAAAGATGAGAGGTGGGTAAATTATGCAAGCATTTCTCCACATGCATTTGATTACAGAACTCAGAGGTTTCCTTTGGAATGGACTAAATGATGTCAGCATTCTCTTTCAACCAGAATGGTCTATGCATCAGGGGTATGTCATCATGTTAAATTAGGGATGTGTGCCTATCTCCTTCTATCCCTTCACTTGTCATCTTTATTAACCTAACACTAATTTCAGTACACAGTGCATGTATTTCCATTCCATGTCTCAGTAAAAAAGGAATTATAAAGGTGGCATGCAGCCAGGAACTTGGTGCTGTCTAAATCTGCCTATCTCATCACACTGTGTGTGTGTTCAGATCTGGTTGCTATCATCAAATACAAGGGCAAAGTGTCGTCCTCATGCATGAGGGGGCACGGACTAGGCAATCCTTTATGTTTCTATTTACATGTCGTGGACTCATAGGCAATCTAGATTTGTTAGTGGTTCTCTGTAAGATATAGCGAGAAATCACTGGAACTAGAGGGAGATTTGTGTGTTGTGTGTCTCTTTTCGTATTTATTTAAATTGTGATGAAATATACAGAGCATAGAATTCACCACTTCTGTCATTTCTGAGTGTACAGTTCAGTGGCATTAACTGCATTCACAGTGTCGTGCAACCCGTCATCCATCTTCAGAACTCATCAACTTGAAAAACCATAACTCTGTACCCATTAACCAATAACTTCTCATTAACCCCTCCTTCCAGCCCCTGACAACCACCATTGTACTTAGTTCAGCTCCACGTATGGCCATTTACTTCCTTGTTTGATCTTAGGCCAATATTATTTCTTTGTCCCTATTTTCATTTTTATAAAGTGAGAATAAAAGTATCTACCCCTTTAAAAAAGCATCTGCTATGAGTAGACAAATCGTCCTGGGGAGATAAATTAATCTCTCTCTCTCTCTCTCTCTATCATCTACATTTGTAAGTATAATATACATTTATACATACACACATAAGTATATACATACACATACACACAGGTCTATCAAGTACATTGATTTCTCCCAACTAAACAAAATAATTATTGCCCTTGACATCATTCACAGTAGTTTCTTGACTTAAAAATCTGTCAAATTCTGGGAAATCCCTGAAGCCAGGGGCCTAGAAGCAGGAGCTATTATTATTTAATGATTTGGTCATTTCCTTAATTGAACTTTTCTTAAATGTGATGCTTATAGCCAAAGGTCCTTAAACTATATTTCCCATGTATATACTTTGTATTCCTTTTTTACTCCAGGGGCTCTGTTAACTATTAACTTGTGATTTTTCTTTAAGCTATGTTTTTTGAGGCTGACAATGCAGCTTTTGAGAGTAAAAGCTGATGTGGTGTCTCAAATATCAGCTATAGACTGCATAATTTAAGATCACTCAACAGGTTTGAGTTTTTATAAGGCCCTTAGAAAATAATGCCCTTTTCTTTAATGTACTATGCTTGCTGAAATCTCCAAGCCCTGACTCCTGTTTGATGCAGTTAGAACAGTCTTGTCCATTTGTGTTTCCAGCAAAGCTGCAGAAGACCAAATATCTTGACTTTTAGAAAATTTTACGAGTTTGATTGTTTCTATGTATAATTGAAATTGTCATTTAGCTATTGAAGTTATACATATATTTTTAATATATTTTTAAAATTTTTTTGACAGAGAGAGAACGTGAGCACAAGCGGGGGGAGCTGCAGAGCCAGAGAGGGAAACAGGCTCCCCACTGAGCAGGGAGCGCAATGTGCCAGGACCCTGGGATCATGACTTGAGCCGAAGGCAGATGCCTAACCGACTCAGCCACCCAGGTGCCCTGAAGTCAAATATTTTTTAAAAGCCCAGGGTTTGATCAAGATATTTCCGAATTTGGAGCTGAAGATTCTATCTTATCAATCAAGAAAGGAAATATATGTTGCCATAAAATTCATAAATATATAATAAGGTTTTACCTACTATGGTGAATAACCATTTCCCTTACTTCCTTTTTATTATGAATGTAATTGTTAATTTCCTCATAAATTTTCACTTATTTTATATGATTTCATACTCACCTTGCTGAAATGGAACAGCCAAAGCATTGCAAGTGAAAATTGAACCTTGTCTATTCCTAATCACAAAGGACAGGAAATGCAACCCTAACAGGAGGTGGGATGGTGAGGATGTAGAAATAGTGAGTGAACAGCAGGAATGACTACCCCAGTTTTGGTGACCAGGTGCTCCAAGGAGCAGAAAAATCACACTCTATTTTTTTTCCATATGTGCTCTTGCCTTCTGTACCCTGAAGCAAACAGCAGACACTGACAGCTGGTGGAGAAGAGGCAGATGAGGAAAAGCCTATTTCTTGCCTAAGGGCTCATGTAATCATTCCAGCCTTGAAGCACCTGGACAATATATCAGAATGAATAGCTACGAAACATTTTTTCTTGATTCTTTTAATATTGGTTATCACAGGCTTTATCTCCATTGCCCTTTTCCTCATTTATATCCACAACACAGCCTCCAAGTTGTTTGGACGTATCAAATGTTAATAGAATGTTAAGGAAAATGGCAGAAATACAATATGCAAAGGAATCCAGCATATATGACTTTCTCCTGTCTGGTTCAAAAGAAAAGTCCCAAGAGACAGTGTTATGATGGAAAATGTTTAACAACTGATTTCCAAAGAAAGAAAGGCAGATTTGTTGGCCTTGTCCATGTCTGTGGTGCAAATCCTCACACTGGGACTGATTTTAACCGACTACTGTGCTAACACTGAATGGGAGTTGGGAGGAGACATTCACAACCAATGGGCTTGGACCAGCTAAGTCAGGTGCAGACCCACTCTGAGAGAAGGAACTTTTCATGGGGTGTTCTTAGTGTGTTGTACCCACCTTTCCAAATCTACTCTCCCTTTTTTGTCTGTCTGCACACTCACAAGCACATCCCTCACAAGGACCACATTAAATCTCAGACACAACACATAAACTTCTAATAAGAGAAACTTTTCTTATGTGTTCTGTTATTTTTAAAGCCATCTCTTAAACAATGTTGTTAGTATTTTGCACTTTATCCTGAGAAAAGTTCATTTCACCCACCTAGAACCCACCCCCTCTCTTTAGATCTCCCGGGAATAACAAAAATACTCATCCCTGAACCATAAATCTCTTTATGGCTACTCCCTTTGCTACAGAAATCCCCAATTAAACCTTTGACAATTGGGGAGGTGGGGGAATCTTTCCATTTGCTTCTGGTTGCCCCCAGACTGTGTAGGTTCCACAGTACAGCAGATCTCTCCCCTGTCTTCTGGCCCGAGTTACCAACCCACCAGTTGACCCATCCCGTTCCCATCACTACAGTGTCTGCAGTCAGGCCAGACTCCTTGCTTTTTCCTAGATACATCATAATCATTTGGATCTTTGTGCTTAATGCGGGCAATTATCCTCCCTCTAACATATGCACTTTTTCTGCTTTTTCAAACTTGACAAAACTCAGAACTCTATGTTTAGACACCTCGCTTCTACTTATCGGTGGGGCTAACTCTCCTTCATAAGCAACCGCTTTACATCACAGATATTAAATTTTGCTAAAATTTGCCTTCTATCATATGTGTCAATATTTCTATTTGTTTAATGTAAGTCTTATTTCTCCAAAATATGATAAATTCTTGATATTATAGACTCTAATTCTTTTCTATCTCCAATATATTTAGCATGGAATTAGCTTAACATTAGGTTTTTATTAAGCCCTTAATAAAAACTTCCCAAATTAAATTACATGCCAAAATATTACTTATTATGATTCTTATGTTTTAAAACATGAGAAACTTGAAATTAAGGGCTGCAAATCATAAGAGAAGCAAAATGGAGTTGAATATGAGTGGGAATTCATTAACTGTTGAGTATTGAATAAATAAATTCTAGAAGCAAAATTAATAAAAGTATATTGATAACTTTTAAAATTTGTTTCAGTTTAGGGATTATCATTCAACACACCTAATTCATCAAGCTTTTTTTTTTTTTTCCCCCTCATGCCATGACAATTTACTTCTTTGATTGGATATAGTCGTACTCTGGAATTAATTTTATTTGTCTTATTACCAGTAACTTTTTTCCCATTCACTTGCAACTATTTTTCTGCTTCTTTGAAAAACAACGTATTTAGTTATCTGGGGAACTGAATTTAGTATTCTTAATAAAGAATCTCATGAAAAAAAAAGTAAGGTCTATAATTCCAGAATAAGTTAAAATTGCTTGATGTAAATTTTAATCAGCAAACATTTGTTGAATGTCTTCTGTGGAAGAAAAAAAGAAAAAAAACACATGGGAAACAAGGTTCAAAAGAGATGCATATATGACTTTCATCTTTAGAAACTTGGTTGGAGGAGGTCATTGAGAGAGTGTGACTCCCAATTGACCCTGGATCTAGAACTGGGCTCCTCAGAGGCTCCTCACCTCCAACCCCCCCTACACCCCCCCTACCCCGCTTTGGAATGAATATTCTACCCACCATTCTCCCAGTGGGAGCTGTTTTCAAAGTTACAGCCTTGAGAGAGCAATGTGTCATTGAGACCATGTGGATGGTCTATACGATTGAACCCAGCTAAGGCTTCTGTATCAACATTGAAGATTCTGGCAGGCAGGCGTGGCTCATCGTGTGGCTGCATAGGACAAGCCTCATAAGTAAGTTCCCTTGCTTATTAAACCTGCCACCTACCAATCTGGAATGATCTGTCTCTTTCTTCAGTCTTTCCTTGACTTCCCTGTTCAAAGACCAGTGTGCAAACAAACTTATGTGTTTTTCAAACATGTAAAACCATTTATAATGAGAATACATATATAAGGGCTAAATAGTTGTGAAGTTAAAGGATTTATGGCAAATCAGGGAAGCTTGCATAAAGAGGCAATGTTGAACCCAGTCTTGAAAGAAGTGTAGTAGATTTATAAGAGAGATGTGCCTTTTCAAAATTAAGCATAGAGAAAATGTAAAATTATTTTTAGAGATAAAAGAAAAAGTAATTGAGCACTAGCTATGGATAGTGATATTATTGAATAGAGTGCTATTTAATAGTAATGGTATTAGTGATGATAATAATAATATCTAGGGGCCCCGGGATGGCTCAGTCAGTTAAGCATCTGGCTCTTGACTTCAGCTCAGGTCATGATGTCAGCAACGTGAGATCCAGCCCATGCTGGGCTCAGGGCTCGGTGGGAGTCAGTGTGGGCTTGGGATTGGTTCCCTCTGCCCTCCCCCTGCTCGCATCTGTGTATGCACTCTCTCTCAAACAAATAATAAATCTTTAAATAATAATAATAATAGCTAAATAAGACATATCTACTACAATACAAAAATCAAGCCAAAGAATAATAAAGATGTGCATGCCTAGACTTGGGAATCCAGTATGGGAGAAATTCTTAAGTTCTAACCTGAGAAGATTAAATAAATAACAGGAAATTACTGTAGGCTTTTCAAGGGAAAAATACTATATAAAAATAATGTCTAAATAGGATTATGCTATTTTAGTATCTTAGGTAGAATAATTTGGTTGAAAGTTGATTTAGGAAATGCCCTATAAAACATGTCCATATATTTAACTGCTTTGGGGCATATTTTTATTATAGTGCTTTCTCTACAAAATCGCCCACAAATTTAAGGTACAGGTTTAATATCTCAATAAATAATCTGGTTAAAATCACTAATTTCAGGAAAGAATAATGTCAAAAATGTTTATTTGTTGAACTGGCATCTTTATTTGTCTTAACTTCACTGGGACCTCAAGGACCTCAGAGCTAAATGTTTAACTATAGTGATCGTTTTGTTTAGAATTTCTGATATGATTGTCTTGGATATTTATGTGGATTTTTATCTTTTTTCTACTTATATAAGAGCTGTATTAAATACACGGATATTTATGCTTTAATTAAAATCTTTTAGGAAGATAATCAAATTATAGTGTGAATCTTCACTCCCCCCTTCCCACACACACATTCTGTAAAAAAATAGGGACATTTTACAAGTCATTCACTCCTTCATGCCCTCATCAGCTGCATCTCAGTTACTCAAACTGTTAAGGAAAGTTAACTTTCAGGCCTAGTCTTAAACATTTTAAGATTTAAAGGCAAGGAGGATTTTCTTTTATTCCTTATATATCTCTTCAACTTCTACCCAACTAATTCATGAAACTCATTTAATAGGAAACAAACATGCTTAAAATTGTATTTTAAAATGATAGTCAATTTCTTAAAGATAATCAGATGCAAGAGCATTACATTTTTTAATCAAATTAAATTTGGTCTAATTTCCATCCATGATCATTAGTAGGTAGTCTCATATTGGTCATTTGGCAGGCCTCTCCTCTCTTTCTTGGAGAAACAAACAAAAGCTTGGGGCTCATACAGTTCAAAGAAGTGACTGGGTCTTCTGTTTTCACTGTTTGGCAACTTCTCTAGACTCTTTCACTTGACTTAGACTTGTATGTTTCATATGAAAACAGGTACCTCTCTGACTGTACCAGCCACCTCCATGCTAAACCCTGCAGCAACAGAAGCCCCTGGCAGGTAGGGTGTTACCCCCATACACTCATGTCCATGCCCACGGTCTTCTTCAGGAATTCATAATTGGAGCACTCCCCAATCCCTGCCACCCAAGAAAACCTGCCACTGACTCTCAGTCTCCTAGATCCAATCACATTCTCTCAAATCAACAACTTACCCAGCTTTCAGCTCTCATCTTCTAAGGTAGCCAAATTAATGTTTTGATAGGTTTAACTTTTCAAAGCAAGTTTCAGCATTGGTGGTGAGGGGTACAGGGAGACATATGATTCCATAGGCAGCTAAAAAGCATATTCCATTAGGCAGCTTTTAGCTTCTCTTTGTCTTGTTCAGTATTGTATCTCCAGCACTAAGAACAGTGACTTCACATATCAGGCTCTCAATTAATATCTGAAGAAAGGAAGGAAGGAAGGAAGGAAGGAAGGAAGGAAGGACAGACAAAACTCAGAAACACAAAGATATGGCAGTATTAAGTATTTATAAGAAAGTACAAATTTAATATCTTGATAGACAATCTGGTTACAATCAAACCTGGAACTGAAGAGAACTGTAAAGGTCAGTATTATGGCAATTCTCAAGCATGAGAGGAGAACCCACTCAGGGACACATTTAGAAATGGTTGCTGGCATTTTTGGATAGCACAAGGACCGGAGGATACTATTGGCATTTGATGCCCCAAGAGGTAAAGATACTAGCATATTGCAGTGCGTGGGACAGTCTTGTACAACAAAATCTTTTTCTTCCCAAAATCCAATAGCTTTCCCAAATACTTAAATAATTTTTAACCCATCTTTATACTTAAATCCTCTCTCTAGTAACCCGGTCAAGTGGTCTTCCAGACCATACACTTAGGCCTAAACACTCTTCCTGATGAGAACATGCAAACTCCAAGCTTGTTACTTCCTTCAAGAGTTTTGATTATTAATTGGAGTGAGGTACACCCACAGAGTGGAAAGTGTATTGTCACATGCGCATGAATTTAAAGCACTCCAGCATTTTCCTTTCCCACTTAAGTTAACTCTGAAAAATTTTCCATGTAAACAGAATGGTTTCCTAACTCTGCATTAATTCATTTTTATGGCACTTCACCAAGGCATTCAGAGATAGCTGCATATTTCTATCTAAATTTCCTTTATTCCTAAGCAAACCCCTAATTCAATTTTTTAAATATAATTTTATTCTATTCTCCTCATTCTGCTTTTGTCTCTCTTAAGACTTTCTAGATTATCTAAATCCTACTTAAAGTGTAAGGCCCTGAGTTGCACCAAATATTCCAGGCAAAGCTAGAATCACACAGAAAAGAGTAGAACTCTTACCTGAATCATTCTAGATATTTGACTTGTTTTAATGCATCTTATTAATAATTTTATCAGTGTTTGCAGTCCTCCTTTATTCTGAACTTAGTATACATACTGAACTTAGTATGGACAAAAATCCCTAAGTTTCTTTTTTTCCCCTACATGTTTTATTGCTAAGCCATACCTCCATGATTCTACCCTCTTAGTATTCTAAGATCAATTTTATTCTTGTAATCCTCATTTTATTGGATTCCTTTCATCAGCACAGTCTGTAAAAATTTTCTCTCAATCTATTGTAAAACCATCTCGGCATTATTTCATGTCTAATTTTGATGTATATATCTGCAGTCTCCTCAGAGAAAACCTAGATAATTTTTATTATGGCTGTGCTCAGGCCAGAGCCATATGACAAGTCATAGGACACTCTTCCAACTAACATACAATTACTATTTCATCCAAGTAATTATCTGTTGAATTTTTCCTTCAAACATCTCATATCGCTCCATCTTGGCTGAAAAGATATCATATATTTTAATAAGTATGCAGCTGAGCTCCATATACACCTTCCCCACCATGTTTTTCCAGGTCTAACAATGTGTTTGCAAAAAAAGAGAGCGAGAGAGAGAGAGAGAGAGAAAGAGAGAAATGAATGTGACCTCTGTTGCATCCTGCTAATTACTGATTACTCACCTTGCTGTTCACAAACTAGCTTTCTATTAGTGTTAGATAATCTTGCCTAGCATCAAAGCCAAGGTCACTAGGCCATAGTTTGTGAAAAGTTTCCATTTCTTTCTTAGAAATATAAAACTTGTTGTTCGATCTTCAGTTTTTTTCAGCCTATCAATATCCTAAATTATCCAATATCATAAAAAATAATTCAGTGCTTTTGATTGAAGTTTAGTGGTATCAAAAAGTCTGGACCTAGAAGACAAGCCGATTTCAGGCACCCCAGTCATCCTAGGATCCACTCTCTGATCTTGGGCTCAGGTCTCTGTAACCAATGTAGCTCTGAGTTTTATATCCGGAAGAGCTTTCTTTTTAACTGAAAAAGTAGCAGCTAAATAAATAACAAGCAATCCTGTTTACTCTGCGTCATTTAGTATAAAGCAGTGACTAAAAGTACAGGTTTTGAAATCACAATGCTAGGTTTTCATCACACTTCGTGATTTACCACCATTTTCCAGCTCTGCAATCTTAGCAAATCTACTTACCCTCACTGGACTTCAGTTTTCTCATTTGCAAAATACAGCTGATTATAGTTACTGCATGTGGTTATTGTAGGTATTCAACATAATCATGGATGTCAAGTTCATAACACGGTGGCTGTCACTTACATTGTGCTGCTTTTTCGTCAATGTTAAATCAAAGATCTTGTTTGTTTTACCTCCTTCCTGATTATCTTCTTGCTTTTGTCACATAATTAAATATTAATCTTTCAAATACGTTTGACAGCACTTTAATCAAAGGGAAATGACCGATTTTGTATACTTCTCTGTTTTGATGATGGAGAAAATATTAGGATCACAAGGATATAATTGGGGGTATTTGGTAGCTGTTCCAAAGAATAGAAAAGAAAAATCCAGCTGAATAGACATACTACGGAAACAAAGATTAACATTGTCTATTCTTAATTTTGGTCACCTTTGCTTGCTTCCTCATTTGTGGAAGAACCAGATACGTTTTGCATTGATTTCAGTAGTAGAAAAACTGAATGGGTATGAAGTTCATGAAGGAAAATGATGTCAGAAGCCAATATATTCACTTTCAAAACTTGGCAAAGGGCTTTCCTTATAATCACAGTAACAAAACGAGTATTTCCAACTGGATAGTATTAAGTCAAAATGTTCCTAATTAAGGCCTAATCAATGTCCCTGCTCTTCCTATTCCAAATAAGTACATAGTCGAATTTTCTGGAACATTTTGACTTTTTGAATAAAGTACATAAAGGTTGCAAAAGTGGGAGTGTGGAATAATAGGACAAGATGCAGAAATAGAAGATCTGTCTATTGTGAAGCAATCAGAGAACACTGAAGACTTTAGAAAAGTTATGGAGGTCCAAGACATGAATAACAAACAGGACTAGGAGGACTTATCTAGGGAAAAGAGCTCTTTGTGAATGCTGAAAGAGAAATTTAAGCTCTTAATTAATTTTTTCATTGGAAAATTGAAACACCTTGATTTCTCTATAATCTTTACTCAGTGTCTATACCAGGGAGGACCATATTAAAATGAGGTCTTTTTTATGCTGCCCTAACTAAGCCTCATTATGGATGAAGCTTTCCCACAGTTGAATCTTAAAAGATCGATCAATTGATTGATTGATCTCTCTATCATCTATCTCTACCTCTATTTCAATCTCTCTTTAAAACATAAGTAAAAACATACATACACTTAAATCCCTAGATATTTTTTGTCAGTATCATTTTTTTTTTTTTTGGCAGAGAATCTGAGACAAAGAATAAAGAAAATGACAAAAAATGACTATTAGGATAAATGAGCTATGGATTCCAATGATTTTTATTTAAGAAACAGTAGGAATAAGTGTATTTTTTTTCAATTGGTATCTTTTGGATGATGAAGCTTTAATGGGAGGATAAATAATCTACATGAATCAAGAAAATGGCCCTTGAGTGTTAATATTGTTCTTTTTCCTTTGGCTTTTGTGTGATGAGCCATTTATAATTTTTAAAAAAGCTACCTGGGAGGACAAATGTAATAATGTCTTGAACCCCTAGGCAGAAAAGCACCATATAATTATAATTACATCTTTAAAATATTATTACCACAGTTCTGTCCTAAAATTTTTGTTACTTACAGGGAAATCTTTTTGTAGGTGAATCCCCCTGGCTATACTGACTGCTTCTTCCCCTTCTGTCTAGAAATGTTTTAAATGAGCTGAATATGGTCTCTCAGCGAAGCAGAGTGTCTCCCTTTGGAAAGCAGCTGGATTAGGGGCACTTGACCTTTCTGAGTTGGGTATGCACGAATTGACAACAAGGATCTGAAAAGAAGGCAAAGTGAGCTGACTGGAAATTCTCTCTTAAAGTCTTAAGATACCATTGTTCACCGAATTTTTCCCAATTAACATGGTTAAGTTCTAAGATCTAAAATGAAGATAATTTCTTATTGAAATAGATATGTTCACAAATAAGATCCAGATGACAATTGTGGTTTTTTTTTAGGAGATAAGCATGCTTGTTTCTTAAATAATTTATTCATTATTTCAATAAATATTAACTGAATGTACTTTGTGCTCATTACTGGTGACACAGTGGCAAGCAAAACCTGGAAGTTATGGTCTAATAGCAAGACAGACTGATCAGGCGTAATATTACAATCATTTGTAATAATACAGTCAATTGCCACGAAGAAGTACAGTGTTGTGAGAGTCTATAGCAGGTGTCCTGACCTCATTAGAGGTAGTGGTGTTTAGAGGAGGTATCCTGAAGAATATACATATGAGTAAGTCCATATTATCTCATTGTTTTTAGCAAAAGGCACTTTGTCATCTAATTATGTTTTTCTTTGTTCTCAAAATACCTTCTAGGATAGGTTACAAGACAAGGACAAGAGAAGCCACTTTATACTGGAACTTTCCAATCCCCTCTCTAGCTTGCTGAAGAATTAAAAATGTTATGGTTGGGTATTACAAAGTATTAATATAATTGGCTCAATGATGAGCAATTAAACTTTAGCTCCCGAGCAATGTCATTGGGATTCATTCGATTGAGTCCTGTCTTACTCTCCCTGTTGTCATGTCCTGAGTCCTAGAAACCCAGCTTGGATATTACTTTCATCCACTGATTGAAAATGAGGACGTCAATAAGACAGTGTTTTCTAAACAATTCTGTGGAAACCTGCCCACCTAAAAATAAAGCAGAAGTGATCTCAGCATTCTTATTAGCAGTTTTAGAATGTAGCCAAAGGCTATGTTCGTAGAGACCGAGGTCTTTCAATGTGTGCAAATGACCCTGGAGTAGCCTATGCTTCACTGATTCTTGTGGGAAAAATTTCCATTGCCACTGGACTGGACTCGATCCGTTCTGCAAATAGTGTTGTTCATTTCTGCTTCCGTCATTCAAAGTATCTTTCACGAGTTCTTGTTTCCATTTTTAAAAACACAGGGCACATGAAGGATGCTATATAAAGTCAAACTCATTTTTCTAATCTCTGATGGCATCTTCATCCTGTAACTGCTATTCTGGGATTTTGTAGCCGCAACACACAGACGAGCAATCAACCGCGGAGCGCACAACGAGGTGAGAGCCCCTGCCTGCCCGCCAGGCAGCAGCTGCAGGGGGAGTCACGCTTTGCCTGTAACCGTCCATTCGCAGAAACTGCAAATGACCTTTTAATGACAGTGTGTAATCACTAACTTAACTTTGCTTCTTTTTCACTCAAGAGTTTAATCAGAATCTCCCCAAGGTCAATACTTTTTGATTTGAAAGAGACCACTTCCGTATGAACCTGACACGACGGGCCCGTTAAAGTTTTTGTGGAGGAAAATTTCAAAATGGTGACACTGATTCTGTTGTTTGGAACTATTTTACCGTCATACCGAATTTACGAATAAGTTCCACATTTACAACTAAAAAATGATAACGAATTACAAATAACTGGCCATTACTAATACCTTTCTATCAGAGGTTCTTAAACACTAACAATAGTTATTCATTCATTCATTCATTCATTTATTTTGGCATAAGATACTGAGATCTAAAACTACCTAAATATTAAACTGTTTGTCAAGTCTACTACTTTCCCCAGTGAGGAGACCAGGATTAAGTGATTGGAACAAGGTCTCAAAAACAATGCCGTAGCTGGTCAGAGAGTGTAATTCTGTGTTCTTCATTTGTAAAGTTTGATAAGCAAAATCAGCTCTACCACCTCCCTGAGTTAAATAAGGCTATCTCTTTTGCTGTAAAAAATACTGTAGAAACGTAGCACTTTGATGGTCTTCCTAAGGTCAAAAATAATCCCTTCAGAATGAGTTAGGGATATTAAAATAATCCTTTTGATCCCAATTTTTTTTTGTGTTATACAATCTGATTCTTCAGCTTATTCACCCATTTACTAATGCAGTGAATATTTATTAAGAGATATTATATACAAAACACTGCACTTGGACCTAGTCAGATTTATAGATCTCTAATTAAAAATTCTTACAAATTTAATCATACTTAGAGTTTAAATTGTACTTATTAAAACAAAAGGAAAAAAATAGAATTTCAGGATCTCCTTTCCTGCTTTGCCTTCTTTGTCCATGAAATATCTCTTTTGTTTCCTGAAACTTCCTATTCCAAGCTGAGGGCTATGATCAGACACTACAAATGAACTATGAGTTTTTGTGCATTTGCTCTGGATGAAATGGTATCATGACTTATGGCACCAAAGTGGATGGAAAAAGGGAATAAGAAAGCAATAGTCTGGAAATGCTAGTGAATTATTCTAAACTTCTAAAGTTTAACAAAAGAATGCCACCTATTCTCAAGTCCCCTTACCCCTCCACCCTGGTTTAAAAAAAATGATAAAGCCTATGATATTATGACTCTGCTCAATTTTGTCTTTTTAGGAGATTAGGAAATTTTTAATGTCAAATGATGAAGTTCATTGTTGACCCTTTCCATACTCCTCACACCGAGCTGATCACTTCCATTCTGCACTTTTGGGCTTGCAAGCGAGTGTTACTGTGTGCACTGTCCTAATGCTGCCTTTATAACTGATTCACAAACATTTGCTTTGGGATGTATTTTTATTGTATTTTTACTAGACTCAAGCTTCTTGAGAACTATGATTTTGTTTTATTCATATTATATTTCCAAGCCCTAGTGCAATGCCTGTCACATAATCATAATAAAATAAATGTGAATTGAATAAAATGAGTTAAATTAACTTCAGTTCTCTTCACTATTTTCTTCAGAGGTAAGAATACTCCCAATATAAACAGTACACTTACCAGGTAACTTGTAGCTGTGTATCAATTCATGCTAGTACAGAAGCTTTAGAAAGTAATGCTGCTTATAGAGTACTTTCTATCCTAGTACTACCCATACTATGACCAGTTTCCCCCTCCCCCAGTAGATCTCTGAGAAGAATTGTGTAATGTCTGATTTATTTTCCTGATAGATGACTTGAACGCTGAAAGAAAGACTGCTTCTCTGGATCGATATGGAATATTACAAACCTTTTGGATTACTGAAATAAAGATTAGAATCTTCAGAGATGGAGCCAGTTAAATCTCATTTTCTGGTCCATGGTTGCCACAAATCTGAGCTCAGTTTAGCTTGGAGGAAGGGTAGCAAGTAAGAAAAGTCAGAATAATATTTTAATACCTTATGAATCAGCCTTGTCTCTTTCAGCCACTGTTGCATCTGCTGTGACTAGTTCTCTGAGTTTTGCATTATTCTCCTATGACTAAGCCCCAGTTTTCTTTCCTATATCCCCAGCAATGTGGTTCCAGTGTATACTTATATTCTCAGTTCACTGCTTTGATCCCCTAAAAACTGTCTCAACTCCTCTGGTTCCCAGGTCTTTTTTTTTTTTAAGATGTTTTATTTATTTATTTGAAAGAGAAAGAGCAGAGAACAGGGGGGAAGGGCAGAGGGAGAAGCAGACTTCCCCACTGAGCAGGGAGCCCGATGTGGGGCTTGATCTCAGGACCCCCAGATCATGACCTGAGCCAAAGGCAGATGCTTAACCGACTGAGTCACCCAGGCGCCCCATCCCAGATCTTTCTTATACTCTTACAAGATCAGGTGTCTTTATAGGAATTTCATTTTTACTGGTACCAGGTCTCCTGCTTGGACCTAAAAGTCATAATCCTGTGTTCTGCTCCATTAGCACCGTTTCTGCCATTATCTACTGTTCATCTCAAAGATGGACGACCTTCCGCCTTGACTATATCATCTCCTTTCCTTATAGCTTGACATTCCAGTGCCCTTCTAAATACCTGTTACTTCTGACCTCTTCCTTCAGCTGTCTGCTCTCTGGACCCCAGCCATTCCTGGAAAAGTTAGTTCTGCTACTTATTGGCCACACTTAGCCTGACCTGGTCCTGAAGTCATTCCCAAAAGACAGCAGGGTGAAGTCTTGCCCTAAGGGATTTTCTGGATGCCCAGCTCCTCACCAGAGTTGCTTTGCAAACAACCTGCAGGTAAATGTATAAATACCAAAGCTCAGAACTTTGAGTAGGAAAAGCTCAAAGACCAGTTCTTTGACTTCTCTTCCTCTGGCTGGTGTAATGTAAATAATGAGAAATCATAATCTCCTGAAACAGAAATGCTAGATTCAGGGTTCAGGACTGGCTGTGTCTATAGTCTCTGAGAGAAAATTCATCTTTCCAAACTTCTTTAAAAAACATTTGGAGGGGCGCCTGGGTGGCACAGCGGTTGGGCGTCTGCCTTCAGCTCAGGGCGTGATCCCGGCATTATGGGATGGAGCCCTGCATCAGGCTCCTCCGCTATGAGCCTGCTTCTTCCTCTCCCACTCCCCCTGCCTGTGTTCCTTCTCTCGCTGGCTGTCTCTATCTCTGTCAAATAAATAAATAAAATCTTAAAAAAAAAACATTTGGAATTAGCTGTTTCCACTTATGATTCCATGCACTGCGACAAATCATTTGTTTTCCTCTTTGGTGTTTCTGTCTGTCAAGAAATCATAATTGTTAATGCACACTTCTGCTTGGTTATCATTTAACCAAGGGTTTTAGTTTTACTTCACCTCTTTTTTCTCATCAAAATCTTTAATTATTTCTGCTCATCTCTCAGATTCTTTCTTGTTTTTTTTATTTTTCTCAGGATGAACATAGTTTCCAGCAATGAGTTTATCAGAATCACAGAGAATAAGGAGAAAATTAACCATTTTATTTCAAGTGTTATTTACCCAGTTGCTTACTGGAAATCATATATGTTTTATTTGTCTTGAAATCCATAAAGAGAATATATTAAAGTAGTCAATCATACCTCCCACTGGCATTAATGTCCTTCTCTGCAAGCTTGTGAAGCCATTTTGAACATATGCATAAATTCAGATGTTGTGATATAATAGCTTGGGGAATTAGGCAGCCTTTTTCATTCAGTTCTGTAAATAACCAGAAAAAGATAAAATGATTTTATCATTAAAAAGCACCCTCTGGTTCAAATCCCTTAAAAGAATAGTTCATTTTCCTAAGTTATAAAATGTTCAATTGATTTCTTTTATAGAGCATTGGTCTCTCATTGAAATTTAACATTTCAATAAGGATCCACTTTTTGAAATATGCAATCAAGGAAGCGGGGGCATAGAATATATTCTGATTTAAGTAACATCTGGGAAACATCAAGTGAAGTGAAGTCTCTCAGGTATTTAACTTCTTAATTAAAATATAACCTAAATTACTACTGGCAATGGACTGGGCCATAGAAACACACCCATCCCAAGTCCAGAGTCAAACGGTGAATCTTTTTTTTTTTTTCAGCTTAGATGAAAAAGATAATTATTCTATATGCTAAATCTAGATATTGTGTCCTTTAATAAGAGGGAAAAAAAGATAATTATCTGAATAATGTTTTATAAAAGGAGATCTATTCAATTATAGGACTATCTTTTTTTGGATAAATACTGTGTCAAAATTTCTTTTATTTAATAAAATTATGGTTGGAGCTATATGATAGCTTCTTAAAAAAAAAGCATTTTTATTTCTCAGAGTTAAAAGTTTGCAAACCTACAACTGATATGTGAAATCCAAAGGTCTAGGAACTATTTGAGAGAACAATAAAAAAAGTGAGAAGGCCATCATAGATTCATATTGAAATGCTAGAAGCAAAGCTTATAGTTATTTACAGTGTTCTTATTTCTCACAAGCAAAACTCCAGCAAAATAAAAGTATTCCTAGCAAACATTTAAAATGAAGGCATCCTTGCAGATTGCTTTGCATTTGAATAGTTTTATTCCCTTTATACTCTCAAAAAGCATTACATTAAATATTAACGCAACATTTTGCTCCTGTTATTGTTCACTTTCTCTTCTGCTAAACATTAACTTCTCAGCCTATACAAAAAAAGATGTAAATGAGAAATGGTATTTAGTGATATAATATAGCCAATCTCAAGTTATAATATTAGCTCCTACATGCTATTTATTGTGTAATGCTGGCAACTCAAAAGACTGACACTATTCACATGAAGTTATCACCAGTATGCTTCTTTGCTTACCATAGCATGCTGCTTTTCTGTCATTCCTTTCAAAGATACAATTGCTGGAATGGATGTAATTATAATACAAACTAGAGAACATTGGTGCAGAAGCACTTTTTGCTTCCTTTTCTGGTGAAGACAGAAAGTATAATAGAAATAGGCTTTCTAATCAAGATTCCTCTTGCCTATGGAAAGTATGGAAGCTATTTCAATAATAAAAGCCTTAAGTGCAGAGCTTCCGAGAATAACAATGTAATAAAAATAATTATGTCAACTAGGAATTTTAGAACTTTAAAATTTCACTTGCCAATCAGTTCCACATGCCATATTTCACTTGACCCTCATATTGGCTAAAGAATCAACAATATAATTCACCAATCTTGGATAGCTGAGCAGCTTCACTCAGGTCTTGCCTCATGTTATGAACAGGACTGTGTCAAGTCATTTGACTCTGTATCTGCCCTTCATTAGCAATATTATCTTCAACTTTTTTCTAAACCTCAGTTTCTACCTCTGTTGTGCCGGTCTATCATAGAATTGACCTGTGGATGCAAAATGATAACAAAACACCATTTCCCAGCCCATTATATAGTAGTAGGCTTTCAACTAATGGACACTGGATATTACACAATGAATTTTTTCTCCCAAATCCTCTATTTGGGAGTATATTCTTTACCCAGGAGTGAGATAGTGCAGGATCTGCCATTCTCCCCTTCGATAACAAACACCTATTGACTCAGTGCCTGCTTTGTGACAACTAGTGGTCTAGTTACTATTAAGCCAAAAATACATAAAATATAGACCATACTTTTAAGGAATTTAATTTCAGTGAGCAGTAAATTCATACAAACTGGCAGTTTTAGCTGATGAGGTAAATGACTGGGGTTATTCACTGGCTACTGTATGAACACAAAAAAGAGGGCTTCAGTTGATGTTGAGAATTAGGGAAAGCTCACTGAAGAAGCATGGTACCTAGCCTGGGTCCTGAAGAAGGAATATAATTTCTTCTGGGATATAAAGTTGGGGTGACATAATTTATTACGCATCAATTCTAAGGCTCAGTCTGAAAAAAGAAGAGTAAATATAAGGGACCAACCCTGGTGAGTATGGTAATATAAATTTTTATTATTTTTTGGTGGAAACAGGTGTAGCTAATACGACAGTTAGGACAAATATTTCCCTTTCTCAGTGTGGATTTAGACTTTACCATTTCTATGAATTATTGGTTAGGGGAACTAGGTATGAAAGCATCGTGAATCTAATAATTATAACCCAGAAACCTAGGAAAAAAGAAGAGAAACTTTTTTTATGTCAAATTTGGTGGGAAACATCAGAAAAGAGGGGTCTTGGAGTTCTCAAACCTGTTCAAGAATGCATGTCTAAAACCCCCGACCGACCTCTTGCTCTTCACACTTTCTCATATGCAAACAAACACAGTACTGTGTATTTCATTTTAGATTAAGCCACTTGATCCTTAGAACATTTATTGTTTTATATTGTTAGAGTTAAAAGACTGAATCGGTTGGGGTAAATTCATTATGGATTTTGTGTTGCTCCTTCCAGGTCCCCAATCAATGAAGGAAGGTCTTGTTTCCCCAGCTGCTGGGAGTTCTGTCAGCAGACAGTGCTGTCAGGGATTTTCTCAGGTTCAGAGAGCAACTTGGCCCACGGTTATGTCTCTACCCTGGGAGGCCCATCCTCAGTGACTGATGCACAAGTTTTAGTTTTAGGATTATAAAGAAGTTTGTCCTGGCCCCACTTGACACCACACTGAAAGGACATCCTAGCTCCATAGCTTCCTGTGGGGTTGGCTGGTCTTCAGGGCTGCTTCACAGATTCACTCCTTTTGCCCACTCCTGCTTTCTTTCCTTTCATCTGTGGGAGCTGATTTCTAAAGGGCATCTCTTCCTAAGTATCCTGTGTGCAAAATTCCACCTCTGGGTCTGATTTCCAAGGAACTGACCTAAAACAACCCTTTAGTAAGACCAAGCCATATGACGAGAGAGAATTCCTGAGGAAGGGCAAAAAGCTTTTTAAAAGAGACTTCTTTTTCCTCTCTCTTGGAATCCGAAGAAGTTATTGGCCTTAAGACAGAAGAACAAGGCTGGGGGATAATCTAACTTTACACTTTGTCCCAGTCTCTTGTACAATTGTCACAGTTGTATTTAGCTTACAGTTGGATATGTTTTTCCCCATGTTGTGTTTGCCTTCAGTAACTCCGTGCCTTGGTAAATTTTGCTTTATCAAAATAGCTGTAGCAGGTGATTTGGGTGGAAGCAAGAAACTGAAATGGTAGAAGTGTGCCCTTTTCAATATCACACCTACACTGAACACTACCAGAGCAGTAATAAGTCACACCAAAGGGGGACAAAGTCCTTGAGTTTCAGGGTTGGACAAAAAGAAATTAGGAGCTGACTAGAGTAGAGCTGAGAGTAAGGGGGAAGGAGCAAAGCACATGGCCAAGAGAAGCAGCAGCCAGGTGGCTGAATCAAGGGTGAAGGGCTGCTGATCCTTACTGTCCCTAACACATGTACGTATCGGGGATGAGAGACCAAAGTGTTATCGTTCCATCCACTGTATTCCAGACCCTGCGTTAGGGGATAATATAGCCACAAATTAAACATACTTGGCCCTTAAAATTTACAAGTGTTTTGGTATTATTCCTACATAAAATGGTGATCAGTATTTTTATTCCACGTAATACAAAAACATGCAAATTTCTCCTGATTGCCCTTGATGCAACACATTCACAAAGATACTCACATAAACTCGTATGTACTATAAAATATGAACTTGGAAAAATAATTTATCATTAATGTCACTTATTAAAATATGTGTTATATTGTATATATATTACTATGATGTGTTTATTAAAATATATATCTTATTTTTGAATGCTTTTTAAAATTAAAAAGTAACATGTACTATTGTAAAAAAACAGAAAACATACATGAAAATAAAACAAAAAAAAAGCAGGAGTAACTATTATCATAAAATCATTTTCACAATGCTGATCATCTATAGTATAAAATTAAGACAAAATATTATGCATTTTTATGTGATATGTTTTGAATCAGCCCATGGACTATATAATTCACATTTTTTAAAAAGATTTATTTATTTATTTGAGAGAGAGAGAGAGAACGAGCACACAGAGGCAGAGGGAGAAGCAGACTCCCCACTGAGCAGGGAGCCCGATGCAGGGCTCGATCCGGGACCCTGGGATCGTGACCTGAGCCGAGACAGACGACTGAGCCACCCAAGCACCCTATAATTCACACTTAATCATTAGTGATTCATAGATTTCGATTATCTTTCTATCTATCTACTTTTCTGTAATTATATAATTATATCCTGCTTTGTTTCTGGGTATAGATAAAATTATATAGAGAAATATTAAATATTATCTTGTATATTATACATTAATTAATTATATATCAATTAATATTGTATTTGTACATAGAGTCAGCCCCTGATTTACTATGGTTTGACTTACAATTTTTCAACTTCTCTACGGTGCAAAAGCCATATGCATTCAGTAGAAACTGTGCTTCAAATTTTTGAATTTTGATCTTTTTCCAGGCTAGTGATATGTGGTCTGATACTCTCTCATGATGCTGGGCAGGCGTAGACAGCTGCAGCACAGCCAATGATCCTGACGGTAAGCAACCAACACACTTACGGCCATTCTGTTTGTCACTTTCAGTACAGAATTCAATAAATTACATGAGACATTCAGCACTTTATTGTAAGATAAGCTTTGTTTTAGATGATTTTGCCCAATTGTAGGCTAATGTAAATGTTCTGTGCACCTTTAAGATAGGCTAGGTTAAGCTATGATTTCAGTAGGGACATAACCCCATCGTAAGTTGAGGAAGATCTGTATTATACGGTTCATTAATTCTTAACTTGTGGCTATAAATAATAAAAAAGGATATGATCTCTCTAGCAAAGATTTTGAGAATAACAATAATAGTTTCAAATTACAGTGTTTCAAAGTATTCAAGTTTGAGGACGATGCTATTCCATGTGCATCTAGACCTTGCCCAGACCTTCTAGCTGGTCATTCTTTCTTGCTAGAATTTATGAACTGTGTCAGAAGATTTGACTCAACTGGCCCATTGTCATAGTCTGTGCTTTACAAATCACTTACATATTTTTCTCTGTCAATGTCCCTTAACTTTGTTATCCTTTGCAGTATGACTTGGATTATGTATTCTCTGGAACTCTCTTAAATCCAATAGTTAAAAAAGTGTGTGTCTTCTGTACAAAGCAGATTACAAAATGCTATCACTGAAAACTAAGGAGACCTTGATTCGTATACACACATATGACCCAAACAGGAGCAAATCACATTAGAACACTAGCTTCTATTTCTGTAAATGAGAATTTTGCCACTTCTGTCAAAAATAGACAAGTCCAACAATACCTTTGTTCCATGTTACTTTTCTTCACACACTGCTGTCATGACAAGAGATCAACATTTTTAAGGGAAAGCAAAATATTATATATCTTGATTAAGCTACATAAAATCTTGCGTACTTTGAAAGAAGGGAAATTTAGGATACTTTATTTGATTATTCAACAAATATCGTTGATCATCTAAGTGCCAATCACTGTTCTCATGTTAGGCATACAGCAATGGAGTCATATATTAAAAAACTCTCCCTTATTGATTTTCATTTTGTTTCTACTCTACACCCAGTGGGAAAATTTAGTTCCTATTTCTGTTTAAATGACTCTACGACTTACGTTTGTTAGAAAAAAAAATCTGCTGGTCCCTACACCATTTATTAGTGATATATCTATTTCACTCTGACAGTTAAAACCTTGACAACATTATATTTTTAAGTGGAACAGAATTGTCATACCATTTTTTGTTTTTAAAAACAGCATGACTTTATTAATTTTAAGAAAGCATTGTTTGGGAAAGTTGCTTCTTTTTCATATTGTCACAAATTATAATTCCCCTAAACCTTATGCTTCTTAATCATAAACAATATTTTGTGCAACAAACTATCACCTGAGTGGCTCAGTCAGTTAAGCATCTGCCTTTGGCTCAAGTCATGATCTCAGGGTCCTGGGACTGAGCCCCATGTCAGGCTCCCTGCTCAGCCAAGAGCCTGCTTCTCCCTCTCCCTCTTCTCCTCCCCTTCTTGTGCTCTCTGTCTCACACTCACTCTCTCTCAAATAAATAAATAAAATCTTAAAAAAAAAGAAAGTATCTTCTTAATTTTCCAATTAACTCTCTTTTTTCTGTCTAGCTTATTCTATTTCAATCAAATAAAAGATGAATCCTATGGAAACGCAGTATGAAACAGGACCATCTTTCAAATTAAATAATTTAACAACTACTGGAATTGGACAAGACAATGCTGTCTTTCCAAAGCCAACAAAATATTTCTAGAAATCAAAAACAATATTTAATAGTTTTACAATTCTGTATTCTAATTGGATTTAGGTTTGGTGCAACATGTCACTTCACATGACTGGTTAGATACAGTGATCAAAAGGAGAAAGATTACCCTTATGCTACTATTCCACATTTTCATGAACAAGTTAATGCTTGAAAATAAACGAGTGTCATATGTTCTTGGACATCACACTGATGAACAGTGCTTTTAAAAACTTGCTATCAAGTAATGCAAGCTGAAGCCAACTACAGATTTCTTTTATTTAAAAGAAATACATTGCACCATCCACATCTCATACATTTACCAAAGCATTTATTTAAAAATATTTATATGCCCAAAGAGGAGAACAAAATCATAGAAGGCGAAACTGAATAATTTTTAAATGATATATTGTAATATGTTTAACAGTTTATTTTCTCTAGCAGTAACTTGTCAAGAAGTTGAACCATCAGTCTCTTTTCTTTACGAAGAATTATCCCTGAAATGACTTGTTGAATTTGAAGCCCTAATTAAAGATGTAATTAGTTGGCAAGCTTGTTAAATTATACTTTGTAAAAATGCGTGATGTTCAAATGGATCTAACTTACAGCAGTTTCGGACAGTGCTGCATTTATCTACCATATGCTATTCTCTGGATAATTGACTTTGCTCTCCACTTGACCTTCAATGAAAAGGGAAGCTACAACACACAGGTCCATAACCTCTAAAGAACTAGAAATGCTGACATAGCCAATCCACATATTTGCATTACACATACTAAACTAACAGACGATAGTATTTACAAGGCTCCACTAAATGCTTAAATCTATTTTGTGGACAAAAGGATTTTTAAGTTAATTCATTTTGTGGAGAGAATAATTTAACCAAGTTAGCATTTTGTTGACAGAATTATGATGGAATTCATTTTGTCTACATAATTGATTGGACAGCTAGCAGAATGCATTTCTCCCCAGAATGAAGAATATTCAGAGGTTGTCAAACAGCATTTCCTCCTTGGTCTCAAATCATTCTGTCGACAAAATGAATACAAAATCCTTTCGTCTACAATATCAGAGTGAGCGTTAATTATCGGGGAATAGAATGCAGAGTCAAATTCTCTTCTGTTAAATATTGATAGAAAAAAGTCAGACCTTTCACTAACTAGATATGAATCTCACACAAGGATTGTCTTGGAAAAAGCTTAAATCTAATCTGTGTAGTAAGGGAGGTATGTGGTTTGTTTTCTTCACATTCAATGATACTCACATGAAATAAACACTTGGCTAAAAATTTAAATAGAATGGCGTGAGAAATGAAAATGTTGAGAGGTAGAGTACAAAGGGGGTCATGAATAGTACATGATACGAAATATTGAAAGCTACATAACAAGTTATGAACACTAAATGTAAATTTACATTGTTCTCCAGATGCACTTTTAATTGAATTAGATTATTGTATTATAATCCACTTAAGCCTAGGGGCTTGCACAATGAAGATGAGTGGTGTAGCAAGGCACGAGCAATGGATCTATGCCATGCAGTTCATGCTTCTTTGCATTTGCACATCACCTATTGCCAAAAAAAAGTCTGTGATTACCAAAACTACATTCCTACAATATGGGTAGACTGGGCCATTCACAAGATATATAATAATTGGAGATGCTTTCTCAGCCTGTTTGGAGGTTGAATCTCTTCATTCTGAAAGCTGGAGCAAGAAAAACTGAACATATTTTGGGAGAAGAAACCACTGTTAAGGCTGGCCACCCAGAAAGTGAACTAATGTGCATCACATATTAAGCTTCTGTGGTTTTTTGGTTTGTAGCTCTATTCTCCTTCATAAATAAGATTATGGAGGCATTTCTTGTCAATTCTTGACTCTCTGAGTTTGCGCCAAGGAAAATCTCCAGCTTGTAAAACCTAACGTGGATGGATGGCTTATTCACCACGCCCACTTTAAAGCTATCCAGACATTTTACATCATTAGTCTGACAAGGCCAGAGGTTAAATATTTTGAGGTATTAGGATCACTTCTTCCTTTTTTTAGTATTTTGTGGTTGATTTGCAAACTTCTGCCGGCTCCCATTCTGTTTCAAATTTGCAGACCAATGCCAACACTTAGCTTCAGATTCAGTGGAAAAAATATGCACAGAGTCAGGCGGTTGTGTTGGATGTTGCTTTGGAATCAACGAGCAAATGTTCAGGCAACTATAGACCAGTTGAAAGTGACTCACTTGAGGCTGGAATAAATATTTGTATATAAAACTAGAACATATTGAGTAGAAAATGTATTTTGGTAAGAAAGTTGGAGAAACTGCATAACTGAAAATGGCAAAACCAGATTGGTGTAAAATTGAGTCCTATGCTGGAAAGTGTAAGATAAACGTTTTTCTCTACCTACAATTCCCTACCTGGCATTTTGCTGGGAAATGTTTTGCCAAATATGTTTTGTGTGCATTTAGAAACTGTTTATTGCTCATCTGAAACCAGTTGGATTTGGGAGAGGGACAAAACAGAGTACATGATGCAATTTCTCTGTCTTCAAATTGATCATAATTAATTTGGGAATATAATACTCATATGATGCATTTAGGAAATAATTCTGAGACCACAATAAATACATGTCATTATACACACAAAGACATTAAAATGCATTCATTCTCTTAAATATGCCTAGTGAGGGTCTAGAAACATAGATATTAGTAGAATTTAAAGCAAAATATGTAGGCTAAACATGTTTAAGTAATTTAACATATTTTAAAATTTACATCCATCTTTAATCGAAACTTTTCCAAGGATACATAAAATAAAACGTGTTTACGTGTATTTTTTGAGGCAAGTAAAACAAATGTGAAAATATGAGATGGAGCCAGATGTGAGGTAGATACACGGAGCACATGATCTAGGTACTTCCTGTTGGTCACCTCACATTTAGTTTAAAACTAAATAATTCATTATACTTGTGTACAAATATTTTAACAGCCTAATCCTTTCCAGTATATTCTCTCTCTCTCTCTCTCTCTCTCTTTCTCTCACACACACACAAATACACACACACATTGAGGAAAGGGTTACTATTTACATTCAAGGTGAGTAATGATAATCCCAAAGTTCAGAGATGATAACAAATTACCCCAATCCTCAGAGGAAATGAGCCAAGAGTTTAAAGAAGAAACTGGTCCACGGACCTAGCTCTTCTGAGACAACTACAGCTCTTTTTATTCCACCACATAAAATTTCTTAGAAGAAATATATCTTGAGCAGGATTCAAAGATGTGATCAAAAGACTATCTTATATGAGATGTTGTTAAAAAGACGCAACCTGACCAGCAGGAAGGAAGTGAAATTTCAGGTTAAATCGTATGAATGGGCTTAGCTGTTGTAGAACTTGGTTATCAAGCTGCAGTGTTACCTGGGAGAAAAAGGTCTCAGGGAAGTTTCCAGATAATGAAATGGTGGCACCTATACATTGCTTTTGAAGATTCTCTTTTACAAGAAAATTATAATGAAATCAATGTATACACTGTTGGAGATGTTTTAATGTCTTAGTGAAAAAGAACAAACATGGGGACACACATCTCAATGACATTGTTATCTGATACATTTTCAGTGAATTATTTCAAAATTAACATAATTTTATATGGCATAATATATCTCTAAGTATCAGACGTAGTTCAAATAAAGAAAGCCCTGGTTATTCACAGTAGTAAATAGGGTATCAGGATTATCAGCAGTAACACCTACCAGGAATGTAGGGAGTTTCTTTGACACCAAATGCACTCAAACCCACATATAGGACAGAGAATAAACCTCATGGCAAGCCTTACATGTGCAGTTCAACTAAGTAGACTATACCTGAGCCAGATTAGATATTTATCAATAAAAAAAATAGCGGATTCTTGGGTGAGATGTTTGTACCTACTATGCATCCTTTAGACATTCTTCTAAAGTGAGTGTAACGAGATTTATTTTCAAAAGCCTATACCCACAAAGAGTGGGAGCTCAAGAAAAGAGCCTTTGGAAACCATAGCTAAATAGTGCAAAGGACTCAACAGACCTTAGTCAACAGAAGCCTAAGCCTGTGGTGAAAAAATCCAAGAATCAACCTGTCTTGGACCAGAATTCTCAGTGGCTCATAAATCAGCTGTCCTGGGCATGCAGGCCACCTATCGCTGTATAGCAAACTACCCCAAAACTTAGTAGTAGAAAACAATAACAATTTTATTATGCTCACAAATTCTGTGGATGAGGAATTCAGAAAGTGTGTAGTGAGAATGGTTGTTTTCTGTTCCATGATGTCTGGGACCAAAATTGGGATGACTTGAATGGCAGGAAGTCAGAACAGCCAGGGCTAGAGAACCTGCTTTCAAGTTGGCTTCTTCATTTATAGCCAAATGACTGAGCTGGATTAGACAAAGACAGGTTCGGGTTGGATATGTGAGTAGAATGCCTACAGATGGCCTCTTGAGGGGTCTCAAGGAAGTTGGACTTTTTATACTATGATTCAGGACTATAAGAGTGAATATTTCTAGCCAGCAAAACGGAAGCTGCAAAGCCTCTTACGACCTAGACTTGGAAATCACACAGCCCTCAGATCTCGAAGCAATCACAAATCTATTCAGATTCAAGGAGAAAGGACACGAGCTTCAGCTCTCAGTGGGAGCGCTGCTATATCAGGTACTTCTAAAAGTGGAAATGAGGGGACTGCATTAAAAAAGACAAAGAAAAGGATCTGTTTATGAAGCAGGTAACTGTCCACTCTTCCACACACTAGGATGTTGCCCCTCCCTTACTACCAAAAAAGAGTTGAGCTTTATTTTCTGGAAAGAGTAAAACAGCTCTTCCCTTGTCTAGAAAACACCAACATAATTGGGAGCAAAGGTATGAGAGGGAAAACTGAGGATTAAATAGTTGCATGTATCTTGGATGCTAACATTCCCCAGCCCTCCCTCTCCCTTACCCCTTAACTTCCAAAACACAGGGTACAGTATATCCTCTCAGCAAGAGACTTGAAGATTCTTTTCTGGGGATCTAACCAGCCTAAATATGACATCAAAATTCTTCAGCTAAAAGGCTCAGCCAAGTCATCGTATAGCAAAGCGTACATTGCAAGCTCCATTCATGACATTCTCATCAATTGTTGGTGTCCCAGTGTTATATATAAACAGGCAACCAATGATTACTGGATATTTGAGGAAATCCTTTAACATTAAAAGTAAGGGGAAAAAATACAATATTGGGAAAAAATAAAGACTATGCATAGGAAAAAAACAGTAAAAAAGATTGTCACTAATTTTCTGAGTGATGAGAACAGATTTTGCAGCTGTAATATAAGAACAGAATAATATGGTAAAGATTTCTTCTGAGAAGACAAAAGTTTTGAGAGATAAAATTGAAGTAATCACCTTGAAATAGAACAATACGACAAAGATAGAAAACAGAGAAGAAATATAAGGAAAGTAGAGTATCGATCCAGGAAGTTTAACATGAAAACATAAGAGAAAAATGGGAAGGAAACATTAATAAAATAATTTAAGAAAATTGTCCCAGCAGGGAGTAACTTCTCAGATTTAAAGGGCTTGTAAATGTCCACCCAATAGATTAAAATTGACATGCAACAAAGCCTATTGTCATATAAATCCAGAATATTCAGGACAAGAAGTTCCTACAAGTTTATACAAGAGATTGGGAATCATAATGCCTTTGGACCTCTCACTAGGGACCGTGGAAGCCAGAAAGCAGTGGAAGAATGCTTCCAATATTCCGAGAAAAATTCATTTCCAAACTTGAATTATACACACAGCTGAACTATCAATCAAATGTGAGAGAACAATAGAGTATTTTGACAGGCAAAGCCTCAAAATTTTACCTCCCTTGTATCCTTTCTTAGAACACATGGCGCAAAATAGGAGAGTAATCGAAAAAAGAAGTCAGGGTTAGAAAAAGACAAGATCCAAACCCAGGAAGGTGGTAAGGGAAATTTCAGGATGCTAGGTTGAGGCAGGACAGAAGGTTCTGGGAGAGAATTCTTTGGGAAGAGGCACTTAGTAGAATATCTGATGCATATGGATCCATGAGAGAATATACAGACAATTGGCTGAAGGCTTTGAGGTGGATTATTAAAAAAAAAAAAAAAAAAAAAGCACAGAAAATTAAGTTAATAAGAAATAAGGCAATCACTAATCCCCCTCTGGAGAGAGATAAAAAAAATTGTTCAGGAAAATAAATGTCATCATCTCTTACCACATTGCTCAGTTGTAATTATAATTAACATAGGATAATGTAAGCTTGGAAAATGATCTATACAAAATGACAATATTAGGATATTATGAACGTGAGTGTAGAGTATGGGAAGGAAGTTCAGGCTGTGGGGTTGAGGGAAGGAAAGGACAGATTTCTCACTTCCATAGCAGGACATCAATTTGTGGGCTTGCAACCTCTGGAGGTTCCCAGGTATAATACGAAAGTGCCAGTACATGGAGGGCAGGGAAAGAGTGAAGAAAGACAGATCATTCCAGATTGGTAAGTGGCAGATTTAATACGCAAGGGAACTTACATGAGAAGCTCGTCTTAGGCAGCCACAGGACAAATGGATCTCTGCACCTGCCTGCCAAATCTTAAAAGTTTATATAGAGGCCTTAACTGGGTTAGACACATACACTGTCCGGGTGGTCTCAATGCCACATTACTGTCTCAAGGCTGTGTCCTTGAGGCAGCTTCTGGGAGCAGAGAAGCCAAGCAGAACACACATTTCAAGAACAGGAAAGGGGATAGGGGGCCTCCAAATGCCCAGGTCCCGCTTACGGGTCAATGGGTGGTCACATCATTTTGATAACCTCCTCCAACACCATCCCTCAGGACCGGCCCTTACAATCTTACTTACCACCCTCTTCCAACATGTGCCCTGTGCAGTTAGCAAGGGGTTTCACGAACAGGGAGGCGGCTCCCATGGCAATTATCTGGCTACACTGGAGGCCGATGCCATAGCAAAAACACAGGCACATGGAAGAGAAAACATAGGTTAAGACAATAATCCCCTAAATCAGTGACAACTTTTTCCACCAAGAGCCCCATGATCTGGACCATTGATTTACCAAGTCCCCTAGGCTGGGAGGCAGATAGCTCAAGGCATTCACTTGTGTCTTCGTGGGATTTAGTAAAGATGACACATTAACAGACTCATCAGGTATGAACACACAACACTCTGTTTGAATAATGGCACTGGTGTCTCCTTTCACGGCAGTAATCATGACCAAGGGCCTCTCTCTTTGGGAGGACAGTTTTATTGTTTAGACACATTTCAGCGTTCAGTAAAAACAGGTTTTGTTGGTTATCATTTAAGGCTCGCTGGCAAATTCAGTGAGGGCTTCTAGGTGTGCTGTGATACCCTCTGGGCCAGTGGAGGGAACAAAGGCAGCAGCCAAATGATCACACCAGTGAGAAGCAGAACACGATCAGCTGGCCTTGAGGAGAGAGGCTGGCAGCTTCAGGAGCTTGACCTGGTTGTATGCACCACGCAAGCTGGCTGGGGCAGGCAGCACAGTCAGGTACGAGGGGAGGGACTAAGGGTGGGATATACCAGACCACAGTCCCCGCCTTCTCCCTTCTTTCAATGGTGCGTGTAGAGTATATCTCAACAGGTCCAGTTTGCGGTAGGACAAGGGTCCCAGTGGAGACTGAGTAGTCCCCTTCATGCAGGGGTGCAAAGCAGCTCACCCATCCCCCAGGGGCATCCCCTTGCAAATTCCAGTACGTAACTCCTTTCCCAGGCACGATGCATGTTCTCAGCAGCATCGCATGCTGATTCACGGTGAGTCAGGCAGTGCCTGTTTCCTGAGACTTCTATCCCTTTACAGTATTGGGTGCCTCAGCGGAGCTCCCCAGCCTGGTCTATGGGGCAACGGGCCCTACCAGTTGTTCATTCCTATGTAGTAAAGCCTGAGACTGTACTTCAGTCCACCCAGTCAAGTTAGTAATTTAATCTGCTGCTTTAATATTTCATTTTTCCTTTTTATTAACCATACTGCTTGAGGATTATAGGGGACATGGAACCTCTATTCAATGTCATGTTCTTTTGCCCGGTCTTGTACATCATGACCTTTGAAGTGTGACCTCTGATTACTATTCCATGAGGGTATCTTTACGTAGTGTTCAGCTTCTCTGATCCCCTAATGGTGGCAGCCTGGTTTGTATGGCAATAGGAAAAAGCTTGGGTTAAACCAGAGGCAGTGTCCACACAAACCAGAACATATTTAGCAACTTCATTTGCAGGGAGGAGACCAATATAGTCAATTTGCTAATCCCTCACCAGTTGGGAACTCCGGTGGATGGCCTCCGATTCCTTTTGACAGTTGTCCTGGACATGTGTAGAGCATGCAAGACATGCTGTTACTGCATTAACCAAGTCACTGTATTTCAAGGGCAATCCAGCATCCGTGGCAATATGTCATCCCACCTGGACACCATGATGTCCACTCTTTGTATGCACCCAATCTTCTGCATCTCCTGAAGGGTCGTTTGCTAGGGCTCGTATCCAAGGCTGGGCATTGGCTTCCCGCTTGCCAGAGGGTGTCCATGCCTTATGAGCTAAGACGTGGGAGACAGTGAGGACTGTCTCAGACCCTTGCAGATGGACTCAAATGTCTTTCCACATATCCTGATCATCTTGTTGATGACCTCCTCCTGCGCACCCGCACAGTATTTGAAGACATTAATGTAAATACCAAAATGATCATCTGTAAGAGATCAAACTGTTGTTTTCCAGGAAATGGGAAATAGGAGCGAGCATGTAGAGGACTGTTATTTTTGGTTAAAAAAAAGACCTTTTCAGTGTTTTCAAAAAAACCCTTTGACCTTTAAATGATTCACATCTATAATTTTGTTTAAATTTAAGGCTAAAATTAAAAGTTTTGGATAAAAAGGGAAAAATAATAATGCCACCAGAGTGTAAGTAAGTAAGATGGCAAATAAGAGTATCAAACATTTAGTTAAGTACGTATTTGCAATATGCGCAGCTTTTAAAGCACTGAATACGTATATTCACACGGAGACACATGCACATACACATCCCACAGCCTACTGGAAACATCAAAGATGTTAATGGATTTTTATGTATTCCAACTTTCTTTTAAATGTCTCACATCCTGTGGAATTCTTTGTTATAAACATATATTCTTTTTTTTAATATATTGCCCAAAGAACTGTTTTCACTCTGAATAGTTAATGTGAGATTATCCAAGATATGTCTTCATGGGTGAGACTAAAATTAATACTATATCTCTAAGTAATACCTCTGTAAGTAGATGCGTTGTCAGACCTCAATCTTATTAAAAAGTCATTCACTTAGTAGCAAATGCCAGTGGTTCCAAATGCAAATGCACACTCTTTGTATTTATTTCATGCCAGCACACTGCAGAAAACTGCTGGGTACGAGATCTTTGCCTGATGTCTCAACTAATTTTAAATTTCCAATATCCTATACAGCTTACAGTTACCAGGTACTTCTTGGTTAGACTTTTTAACATGCTTAAGTGAAAAACATGTGAGAAAAAAATGTGTGTAGAGGCGCCTTGTGGCTCAGTTGGTTAAGCATCTGCCTTCGGATCAGGCCATGATCCCAGGGGCTTGGGATCCAGCCCCATGTTGGGTTCCCTGCTCAGCAGGAAGTCTGCTTCTCCCTCTGTCCCTCTCCCTGCTTGTGCTCCCTTTCCATCTCTCTCTCTCAAATAAATAAATAGAATCTTTAAAAAATGGTAATTTGATGAAGCAAAATAGCTTTCATATTTAAGACAGAATTTGGTAATCACCTAATAATCACAAAGTAAATGTTGAGGATTTGGCTCCATGACTGGCTCTCATAATTGCTGGAAAACTTTAAATGATGCAGAGGATATCTTTAGTCATTCTTGTCTCAACCTAAGGAGTGGTACAGATGTAGAGGGGCTGATTCAAAAGAGAGAAGTTTGTTTCTTTTCAAGATAACTGTCAGGTACAGGAACATTATTGTCTCTAAGGGCAAAGGCATAAACTCTTAGTACCTTGGACATAGGAGGAATATTGCATTTCAAAAAATATACTACAGAAATGACCCTGGAAAACTGTCTTACAAGGAGTATTCCATTTAAACAAATATCCTACAGAAATGACTTGAAAAATTGTCTCACATGGAAACAGACCGATCCAAGTCACTTATTTAAGTAAAAGCCACCGTTCCAAAGTGCTTATAGGAAAATGAGAAAGAATACACAAAAACAGAATCCCAATTAATCTCTAAGGACATAACAGACATATCTCATAATGGTCATATAGAATCAATTTCCTGTAAAATGTATTGTTTTTAGCAGAAGAAATGTGTTGTCTATTAGATTTACCCTTTACTTCTAATTTAAAGAATACCACCATTTCTATCTTCTCTGTCATAATTACTCTCCTTGTTAACACCTCATAATGAGGAAAAGGCAAATTAGTTGTGTCATTATACCTTGCTGCTAAACAGAAGCAACACAGCCATTAATGACTTTAACATATGTTCATGTTTTCCTGGCCACTGGGAACTTCATTCATCTGTTTCTCCTTGAGGAGGCAAGACATGTCTGTTAATAACATGATTCTGAATTTCTTTCTCTGGGAGTCAATATGCAGACAAAATTTTCAGGTTCAACATTAGAGGTGAAGCAACTGAGAGATAAGGTGTCCATTAGGAATGAATGGCTGGAGAAGCATCTGTTCCTCACCTTTTCCTCCCCAAGCCATATGCCTGCCTTCATTACAAATCAGTCCACTAGGTGGCGATATAAATATGTTACACTTCAAGAAGGAGTCTGACTCTACAACGCAAAGGGTTCATAATTTTAATAAAAAACATAGCATTAAGCAACACACTAAGTATTTTAACAATGACTGGAGATCATGAATTTTATTCTTAGATCTGAGAGTTCAGTGATTACCAGATAATTAGCTTAGTAATTTAAGCTCCTCCCATCTCTCCCTCCTCAAAATAAAAGATACGCTTTTAATATTAGGAGAACCGTTTAGCTAATTGTTTCAGTTCTCAATTTTTTCTTGTCAAATCAGTCTAGTCTTGGTCAAGTTACTTAACCTCTTCATATCTCATTTTTTGTCTAGTGATCTAATGTGAGGAAGCATTAATAAAAATGATTATAAAACATTTTGCAAATTTTAGTGCCAAAGACAACTACACTGCTTTGAAGTCACCAGGAGTGTGACAAGTGTTCAGACAAGTACATAATTAAACTGTCCAAACTGCATTAGCCATTGATGGCGTTTAACTAGGGCTGACTGTCCCTATCGAACTATGAATTGAAATTACAGCGGCCTCTGCAGGTCCCCAGACTCTTCCAGACTTGGAGAACTGGGACGTTGGAGTTTGAAAGTTCATATGGATCTTTAATGACAACAATGAAAATAACATCAGATTGAAATCCCTTCAATTTCGCCTTCTGTTTTTCTTGGAAGAAATGGTAACTCTGCTAATTATCTTTAAGGAAGATGTTGACTGGCATTAGACATAAAGACAAAATAGAGCACTACAGCTCAAAATGGAAGGTTTTTTATAACCTTCACATCCCGGCTTTCTCCACTCCATGAGCATAATTGAGGTCACATTACTATTTGTGCTGAGTCGCACTGAAACCAAGCTCCCACCTGCTCATACAGGAATGTCATTTTTCCACAAATGTTTCTGAGAATCCTCGAGATGTGATTTAAATGTCTGCTACACTGAGTCTGGTTATCATCCACCATCCCTGGTAGCTGAGCCAGATTCCTGAAGCTGCTAGAATCCCGTGCCGTACCACAAAGGGGCCACTTAAGCAGAGCTGCTTTGTTGCCCCTCACCTGCTGGCCCCCGTCAAGAAAAGCAGATACCACTTCAATTACCAACCACAAAGGGAATTTAACGTAAGGGAATAGTTACTTAGAGGACAGAAGGACCGAGAATCTAACAGGGGGCTGTGAACAACCCTAAGATTAGCACTAGCAAGAAGTTCGTACACACCTGAACTGGAGGCACAAGGAAGGAGGGATATGACCAGGAGCTAACAGGGGAAAGCTGCAACCACAGGAGAGTCTGTCAGGGGATGGATTCATGGAAGAGGACAGCCACTGCTCAAGAATCTTCCAGAACAGAGTGGAGGTAGAGAAATACCCAGGCTTCTTTGTCTCCCTCTAACCTCCCCCTAGTTCTTCTCATTGTCTTAACCTAGCTGAAAGCAAGCTGACTTAGAAGCTGCCAGGGGTGCCGCCATACAGAGCTGAGCAGAGCAGAGGTGAAACATGGGCAGGAAGGCAAATGGGTGCAAAATGTGGACAAGAAGATTGGCTGCAGTGGCCGGATTGATGCTAGCGGCTGTTCATTCTGCTAGTGCCGCCTCGAACACCCAAGGATGCGATCAAGCTCTTCACTACATGTAGACCACCCGTAGGCATGGCCTTGGAGATACCCGGCATGGCACAGCACCAAGTACCAAAGCGCTAGGGGGGCTAGGGCCATCCCAAATGTTCAGGCCACCCCTGCACGAGCAGAGGCCAACCCCAATCCCTGCGAGGTCAGTTGGATTTCCTGGAAAAAGAAGCAGCCGTCTATGAGTCCAGCCGCCAGGGACATCCACCTCAGATCTTTCCAGTAACAATCTGTAAGGTCAAATCAGTCGGTGATAAATAATAGAAAATTCAAAAATTCAAAACATTTTAAAAAGCTTGGTAGAGCAAGAGAGAAATACAGGGGTCAACTGGGTATTGAGAGTGTTTAATACTTGCTGAGCTGCTACCACTCACTGCCACAGAAACGAGACAATTAAGCAGCATTTCCAAAGACTCCCAAACTCATAACCTAAAAAAACAAACACACATACCCACACAAAACACAAAACAAAACAAACAAACAAACAAAACTGGGATCAGGCTGTTGCTATCAGCAGACTTGGGCCAGGCCCCACCATCCCTTCATGGAAACCGTCAATGATCTTTTGCTCCAAAGCAACTATACTCCACCCTTGGTCAAGATTAGACTGCTTGCCCCCGAAGGAGGCCCCCACAAGCCAGTCACTGCAAGCGCAGCAAAGGCCACTATCTAGTTCCACCCTGAGCCAAATACAGTCAGACTTTAACACGAGCCAGGCACGCCTACCCTTTATGGCTCTCCCCCCGGGAAGGCCACCCTCCGGTGGGCTGGCCTCTGCCATCCGTACACACACAATGCCGGAGAAGACATCTCACCTACGCCCAGATATGGCTGTCTATGGGGAAGCATCAAAACCCCCCTGCAGGGGCTCGGAAGCACCAGAGAGTCTATGCTTCATTTTCAAGATAGGTTTGTAAATCATCCCGTACCTACTGTGATCCTAGTTTGTAAACAAACCATTCTGTTTCTAGAGGACTCATGCCCGAGATGGAGAAGCAAGGTTTTGGATGAACCAGCAGTTGGGGGACAGTGGCGGGGATTTAGCTGAACTCCGTTATTTGCAGCTGATGTTGGTGGACGTGCTGCTCCTTTCAGCAAAATCAGGGACGTTCCAGCTTAGATACCCTAGAGAGAATCCTGTAACCAATCAGATTCAATACAAGATGTTGGAGAAGAAATAAAAAGTCTGGAGAAAAAAGAAAAAGAAAAATGGATCTAGAAATCCATAAAATGGACTGATTTATTACAAATTTGTTACGGATACATCATGGGTTTTTTAATAGATTCTATCAAGAAAGACAAACCTTTCATGATAGGTATTTTGTCCCTTTGGGCATTCTACAGAAAACACAATAGAACGTTCTAATCTCTTACCTGAGATTCTGGTTGCAACTATGCGTGACCTTGTAAATACAGTCACATTGGAGTGTGTGTGCCAGTCTGGTCCACGGCTGGTCAGTGTGACTCAGCTCCCCTATTCTGCATATGCTGACAAAGCTGTTGATGTGGAAAAGGGGCTTGACCTGTGGGCGTGGTCAGCTGTCTTCGGTCAGGTGCTTCCTTCCCACACCGAGCAGGACCAGGTTTCCACTTGAATAGGTCAGGTTAAAATCTGACTGTGTAACAATCAGGATTCAATCAGACAAGTTTCAGAGAGCAAATCTAATGGCAGACGTTTGCAGGGCTGAACAACTGATAAACATAGGAACCTAGGCCCTAAGGGCAGGAGGTGGGGAGGGAGTATCTAAGAACACAGAACAGAAGCCAGAAAGGTAGGATTTATAAGAGCTCAATTCATGTGTTATATTGAATGAAATGAACTAGGAAAACTGTGAATGAGGCTGTAAATGCACGTCAGGATTGGGGAGAATTTTATTACCCACTGGAGTTACACTCTTCCATATTTTGGTATTACTGGGTTTTTTTCAGAGTAATACACACTTTAAATTTTTCCCCAACCACATCAAAGCAGTATTCTGAACAGTAGTTGCTGCTATTTCAGGAGTTATGGTTTTTACTTTTATTTTTATTTTAGTGAAGTCAACGGTTTCTATAGAGTGCCCTGAAGCTATTTTTAAAGACCCATCTTCAGTGGTATACTTTTTCACACTTTAGTGTAGACATGAGCCTTAGAGGGGAAAAAATAGGGCCATATTTGAATGTAAAACAGATACAGATAGCAAAAAAGAAATGTTGATTGCATTCTTTTGTTTTCCTTCAAGAAATGGCAAATATATAGCTTTCTCAGTTAGGACTTGCTTCCTAAACATGGAATGTATGACCTGGTGTCATGCCACACAATCTTTGATTCTGAGGTGGGAAGGGATAATCCCTCTAGTCCTACTTTTATCACCCAGGCAGGAATCGGCTTGTCGTAATCCCTGACAGAAGCAGACAGCTTCCGCTTCAAATGCCTGAAGAGATAAGGACCTCACAATTTCACAAGATCACTCTATCCTGCCCTGTCTAGAAAATATATGGATCCGAAACCTGTGTACTCATAGCTAATGTGCATCTTTCTCAGGTACATTTATGGAACTCCCCAGAATAATTCACCTTTATCCTAAAGCCCTTCCAATATGGAGGCAGTACCACTGTGGCAGTACCACAGGATGGACAGGCTGAACTGCTATTTCAGAAACTCTTAGAAATACATAATCTGGGGAAACATTCCAAAACTGTGTCTTAACCAAACTCGGTCTCTATAAAGAAGCACGTGTGAGATTCCAATCAGATCTACTATTTAAATAGAAGCTAACTTATTTATTTATACATAATTTAAATGTTGCTGTACCATTTTTTTCATCATTCACTTTTCTTGAATCAGTGCACAGCTCCCTTACACGATTCCTCCATCTGATGTGAGGCAATGTTGCTTTGCAGTTAATGTCACTGGGGGGATATTGGTGGAGAGAGAAAAGAACAGGAAATGCCAGATCTAATCCTGTACTTTATTGACTCTAACATGCCATTGGTTACAAGGTACACTTTTATTTTATGGACCACTGTGGATCAATGAATTATGGTATTGATTAGCTTGAAGCTAAGTGAAAGCTGAACCAGACCATGGCCTCTCTTCCTATTCTTTTTTTTTTTTTTAAGATTTTATTTATTTATTCTGAGAGAGTGAGAGAACTTGTGCAAGCAGGGGGACGGGCAGAGGCAGAGGGAGAGAGAATCTCAAGCTGACGCCATACTGAGCACAGAGCCCAATAGGTTTAGATCTCAGGACCCTGGGCTGAAATCAAGAGTCAGACGCTTAACCGACTGAGCTCCCAGGTGCCTCTCTTCCTATTCTGTTCTGAGGATAGGGATGGCTGAGGACAGGAGCAGGATCACACGAGTGACTGTTTCTCTCTCTATTTATGTTACTCATGCCAAATACTCAAATAATGAGAATGGACTAGGTGTGTGGAGTGAGGGACAACATAAATATGTTTCACATTTAAAAACATATATCATCGTTTGAAGGTAGCTAACAGCCTAGTGAGGTCTCTAGATGACAGCAATTTTCCTATTTCTTTATCTTAGGACTCTGCATTCCTGGCACATAAATACCAAGTGTACATTTATTCAACTTTATTAATTGCATGTCACTTTGTGTGAAGCTTATTTCTTCTTATTATTATTTTTGATGTTATGAGAAACAATAAAGGCAGGACGAAAAACAGACTGACAGCTGTGGGATAGGGTGGGGATCGGAGATGGGAAGAAGAGGGAGAACTGAAGACATCGTTGCATTACTGTGTTTCATCGCATGGTAATCAATGTCTTCCTTAAAATATCAAATTAAAAGAACAAGTCAACGATACCACATGCAGGAAGTTGTACCGAAAACTAGAACAAAAAAGAAGGCTGCGTCAGTGGAAGGACTTGCCATTGGTAGTAGTAGAGGCGAATGTTTTTAAATGGTCAGTGGCTACGGACGTTGGACACACACAACCTAGCAATAAATATTATCATGGTTAAAAAATTAGGCGTGGGTTAGTTTAACATCGATGCTGAAGTTCAGGAGAGGGAATTTCACTACAGAAAATTCCTTAGAGAGAATAATGATTGAATTTATACTGTAAACAACAACAACTAACAACTCAAGCTGAGAGAGCTACAAGCTCCAATGGTCTACTAACCCCTTGCTGTAGTAAATAAACAAGATAATCTGAAAACTTTCTTGATTCTTTAGAAGATGAGAATGTTTTACTACACTTGTTTCTGAAGTTTAACATAGTTCAGGGGTCTAACTATCATCTGGCAGTTACACCCTAACGTCAATTATTGCCAGAGGGTGGTATTGGCAGCTATTGTCAACTTGACACTGAAACCTATGTATGACATGTGATCTTTTTTTCTTTCCCTTAAATATTCAGAGGAATCAGAGTGCTATTATTCAATTCTCTCTCATCTCTTTATTAGCTGGGCAAGAAAATCATTTTATTGAATTATAGTTACACGCATGGCAAAAATTATTTTTCTGGATTACTGGGAGGGAAATGTAATATGAGGAGCAGAGAAAGGCTATGGTATAGACTGGACATTCTTTCTAGAATATAACCCCATCTGGACTATAGTATATTGATTACAAAACTGGTCTGTTCTTCTTCCCCATACCCATCGATGAGGGAGCAGAAGGCAAACTGAGGACAAAGCAGAAGCTGACAACACACAACCCCCCTAACCCCCTAACCCCCCAACCCCTGCCAGATGGGATATGTGACATTCCTCATGAACTCCTGGCTGCCCTAAAGCTAAGGAAAGGAAAAAAAAATAGTTAAATTATAGAGATCACAATCCTGCAAGACATGAGTCTCCCTCAGTTTACAAATGTTTTAGCAGTCTACAAGAATAAAACATTTCTATCAATAACCTAGCTTCCAGAAGAACATGTAGGTACAATTAAATGTCCTTAGAACCTGCAGCCCATTGACAGATACTTGAGTCAGGCAGAGTGTCATGTTCCTCCAGGAAGCTCCTAACTATCTTCACGTTAATGCCTCGTACAGAGAAAAACAACCTAAACTTGACAATGGCAAGGCCTCCAGTACCCTGTGAGTCTTCTTTAACATAGGAAAATCTTTTTGAAACCTCCCTTTTCCTTACCTCCCCCAACCCCTAATATATAATCAGCCACCCCTCACAACCCCGGGACAGGAGCTCTTTCTGCCCCCGGGTCCTGTCCCCATGCTTTAATAAACCACCATTTTGCACCACAGACATCTCAAGAATTCTTTCTTGGTCATTGGCTCCAGACCTCACCCCACTGAACCTCATCTTTACTCCAAAATCACACCCCCCCATGTCCTTTGCAACATCTTTGCAGCCTCTGCCATCAAGAGGAGTATTTCTTTGCCTCTGAAACAGAGATGATCTTTTAACTTGATTTGGCCAAACAAAGTGACAGAATTGATGGTGTTACAGTTCTAAGCATAGACCTCAAAACACCTTGCCTCTCCCTCTCTTTCTCTCCCTACTGATGTGGGAAACAAAGGCAGAAGGAAATGTAGATAAAATAAATGTCCTTATAATCTGCAGCCCATTGACAAGTACTTGAGGCGGGCAGAGTAAAACCTTCCTCCAGGAAGCTCCCAACTGTCTTGACATTAATGCCTGCTAGAGGGAAAAACAACCTGGTTTGACATTAGCAAGGCTTCTGGTATCCTTCCAGTCTTCTTTAGCATAGGAAAATCCTTTTGGAATTTCTCTTATCTTTACTTCCCCCAACTCCAAAGTATATAATCGTTACTCCTCATAATCCTGAGGCAGCAGGGAACAACAGGCAGTGGTGGCTTTCTGCCCACAGGTCCCATCCCCCTGTTTTAATAAAACCACCATTTTGCACCAAAGAAGTCTCAAGAATTCTTTCTTGGTCATCAGCTCTGGACCTCACCCCACCAAACCCTACCTATAGTCAAAAACTACATCATCTACCAGTTTCTATCAACACATACCTCAACCAATCAAACAAACCCCAGCTAGTCTGGTGGAGGATGAGAAACCTTGTGGAGCAGAACCCAGAGTTGAGAACATTCTAGACTAGCTGGCCCTGAGCCAGCCACCAGCTGACCCAGATGCATAATAAATCTGGCCAGTCAGGATCTGTTGAGTCTGGCCTAAATCAGCAGGACGTCCTAGACAACCCATAGACCTAGGAGCTAAAATAAGAGTTTATTACCATATATCACCGAAGGTGGTTGTTTGTCACGCGGAATTATTGTGGCAAAAGGTAACTGACCTAGGGCAGTTTCTAAATTCAAGCTTTTCTTCCTTTCTCAACTCCAGTGACTCAATGGACACTGACAAGTGTCAGTAGATGGAAACATTTATTTCTTTCCTCCAGTCTAGTTCAAAACTTCTAGAAGTTCCCAAGGGAAATAACGTTATTACTTTTTTTTTTTTTTCACTTTTCTTGCTACTAGTTGTCCAACTTCTTTTTCTCTGTTTATCTGAGGGAAAAACAACAACAACAACAACAACAACCAAACTGTTAAAAAGCCAATCTCTGGAGGGGTGTCTGGGTGGCTCAGTCGGTTAAACGTCTGCCTTTGGCTCAGGTCTTGATTCCAGGGTCCAGGGGATCCAGCCAGCGGGGAGTCTCCTTCTCCCTTTCCTTAGCCCCTCTCCTCACTCCTGTTTTCTCTCTCTCTCTCTCTTTCTCTCTCTCTCTCTCTCAAATAAATGGGATATGAAGAAGTCAATCTCTGGAATCCCGAGTTTCCTTTTTTATCTACCCACCCACTCCTTAGGGTCTCCTGTCAACCAGTTTAAGATCCTTCACTCACCCCATGGACCTGAAGGAAGAAATGACTGAAAAGGCCTAAACCATTATGGAGAGAGTTGAATTTTGAGCTCAAAGCCTGACATTGTTTTTTTCTTAAATGGTAATCTTAGGTCATTTGCATCAGAATCGTCCTGGAGAGCTAACTGAAATGCACACTGTGGGCCTCACCCAGATTTAGCACAACAGTAACAGATTGAGTAGAAGTGGACACAGTTGCCTTTCACTGCGATTTTGTTTTTTGTTTAATGTTATTTTCCACTGCTGAAATTTTTTTAAAGAGTCAGATCAGCAGTCAGCTCTTTCATTTTAACAAAAGGGGAGTTTTGTTTGCAGTCAGGGATCCATCAAGAAAAAAGAAACTATTTTATGCATTCCAATTATACAAGTTCATATTTGGATGAAAAATTAGAGAAAAATAAAAAATTGCTCAAATAATGTAAGGGCTAAGAAAACAGAGTTTAGGAAAGCTGTCACCAGCAATCCTAACCTACATCACCTAAGCAACCAGTTCTTAAGGAGTTAAGCTGAAGTTACTTCAAATGTTACCTCTGACACCAGCCCACGTTTCTGTCCACAACAGAGATTCTGGAGATTAATGATTTATCCTTGCTTTCACTTTCCAGATTTCTTGCAAGTGTCTCTCATTAGCTGACTCTAAATAGAAACCAGATTGAGAAGGGATTCTGGGAAATGTAGTTCCCAACTTCCCCTCTGTCACACAGACATATTTTATGGGGCTAGTAATATTAGGGGCCAAATTGAAACAGAGATTTAAAAAAAAAAAAAGAAAAAGCCTCCTCCTTTAAGTAGAAAGCTGGAGTATGAGTAAGATCTCAACATTATTTACATTTAAGTTTTGAGAATTAAACCAGGAAAAGATTGAGGTGGGCATTTCTATCATATTCTAGAGGTATCAACAATTTGGTCTTCATAAGGGGCTGAGACAGTTTCTATCTTTCATTACATGCTAAGTTTTCCCTAAAACTTTGGTGAAAATTTGATGTTTTATTTTCTAATTATGCAATCCGTTAGTGTATATCTTCCTAAATTTTCATGAGACAATATGTAGCAACATTTGACCTTCTCTTACTGATTTCATGGAAAATATTTCTAATTTTATGTCCATCATTATTTCTTATGGAACTGCCATCACTAATACTGCTGTTGTACTAACTGAACATGGGGGAATTAATACTCTTTGTAAAATCCCTTAAAAATAAGACTAAATACAACAATACCCTAGAGATTGTAAGCAACAAAACCGACATATGTGACTGCTAATGCCATGAGATGGAGGTCAGATTCAACAGGTTTTTGTCCTGGAACCTACATGTGAAAGTTGGTCAGTTCAAAGTTCATGAGCAAAGAACAATCTGTACATATATATGAATTTCCATCTCAGGCAAAAATGAAGGTCAGATGTATGGCAGGGAATGAAAGCAGTCTCTACGCAGCAAGCCAGTGAGGTGAGTATTGTCCTGTCCCCATTCTGTACATGTTGGAGTTGAGGGTCAGAGATGATAAAAAATTAAATCAAAGAGTTTATTAAGTCAATGAGTTTATTTTATTTTATTTTTTAAAAGATTTTATTTGTTTATTTGACAGAGAGAGAGAGAGACAGCCAGCGAGAGAGGGAACACAAGCAGGGTGGAGTGGAAGAGGAAGAAGCAGACTCCCAGCAGAGCAGGGAGTCTGATGCGGGGCTCCATCCCAGGTCCCCGGGACCATGACCTGAGCCAAAGGCAGACGCTTAATGACTGAGCCACCCAGGTGCCCCAGTCAAAGAGTTTATTAAACAAAAATTCTGAATTTAAATCTCTAGCTTCTGACTCCAAACCATGTGCTTTCCCTACTTCATCTCTCTGACTCCATAAGTACAATTTTCCAGCATGTAAAGTCCTTTCTGGTTTGCAGCAAGGAGAATCTGGCCCTGTTTTCTATCTTGCTGCTGTCTTTTCAGCCTCCACTAAGGATTCTCGAGTTGGGAAGGAGGAAATGCTTCATTTTTAAGGTCTCTAACTTTCCTCTCTGGGGCTTTTTCATATTTTTTTTTTGGTTTCAATGGTGACAAACAAAAGTTGCAAATCAAAGTGTTTCTTACTTTATCGTGGATGACCTTTTTTGTTTCAGTTCTCCCGATGTCTATTGCTTCTTCCTACCACCACATCGATTTCTTTCCAGATTTCTTCTTTCATTCTGTGGGTAGTCTTAGTGGAACATTGAAACCAGTGTTTGCCTCCCACTATGGACGATGAAGTGGCTGAGTACTTCTGCTCCCCACCCTGTCACATCTTAGGGTGGACTTGTGCTGAAGATTGACCAACCAAATGCTCTCCTCTAGAGCTTTGAATTTTGATCAACGGATGAAAGGCACAGGGATAATTTGGAGATCTTGTGAGTCAATGGCAACTTCTGCTATAAAATTACTTCTGTCTTCCCTGTTTCAATGTTGCTTTCGTTTCTATCAGTTTCCAAAAAACAAACTTCTCTTACAGTTTGTGAGTATAAACTGCTACTATACTTACTTTTCTTATTGAAGTTAGCCAGATTCAATTTCTATAGTTTGCAATTTAAGAATCCAAACTAATATAGTAATCTTTCTAATTATTAATTCATTTACCTGCCTTAACTCAATCATAAGATGTAAATAATGAATATTAAAAATAAATGAGAAAGCTGGAAAGGAAATTACTTTTATTAGGGAATTATCTTATACTTAATGTATAATTTGTATAAAAATCAGGAATGCTTTCAGTTGTAAATAGAAGAAAAAAATCCATTGTGCTCGAAAATCATGGAAGAAAAATGAAAGAAAAAATGAGGATAAAAAAGATAAGATGGAATTTAGACTAAGTACTACCCAACAAAGTGGAAGCACACTTTTAGTGAATTTATGGTGTATGTGTTGTCATAATTAACATAAAGGGTGTCTCGACTTTGATGAAGAACTTTCCAGAAGTCTAAACAACAACAACAAAAAAAAACCATTGCCAGTTGTGTATACTAAATATTGCTAAGATAAAAAGTAAGCATTTGCTCAGAAGGAAAATTATTCCTCATACTGACTTCAGAGAAAAAAATCTAGTCTCCTGTTTTCTCACATAAGAACTGTCCAAAATGCAGTAAATAGTGTCTGCAAACATACCTCCAGAGGAACCACTACAGCATGGTTCACAGACTGTTTTTAACATTCTTCAGTGTAAGTCAGTAGTACCATGCCAAAGTGAATTCACTGAAAGCGGTTTTATGAGGGTCAAAAATGATATGACCCAGGTATGTAACTCTCTGTAGGCCTGTTGTTTTATCCATGCGGAGAGCCTACAATATTTAGAGAAATGGGTAGGTGGCTGACATTCAAAAACTCTTTCAAAACTACTGTTTCCCGAAAGTATTGCTGAGAAATGAATTTAAGGTCACACTCTCTAGCAATTATCTGCTGAGCAGCTATTCTGTGTTGGCTGTGGAGCAGATGGTTAATCTAGCCATCCTTAAATTGGAGTAACTGAAGACAGAAGGATAAATAGAAAGAAATTGTTTTTCTGCTTGAAAAAGGGAGAAGCATGCACTAGGAAGAGTTAAGATTATCCTTAAGAAAGTATTATGAGATTCAAAACAAAGGATTAAAGATAGCATTAAAAGTAATGCCTTACGGACAAAAAATGTAGAAGAAATCGGTTAAATAGCTTCCTCTTTGGAATGAACATACAGTTAGTTATACAACCCACTGTCTAACCAAAGCAAGAAAGTTTTGAGAAACTTCAAACAAACAAATTAACTAATTTTTAAAATGGATAAACTAACAGTTTAAGAGATAGAGTACATTTAAGAGTTTAGGTGGCCCAGCTATATTAAAATAGAACTATCAAAATCTTCATTAAACTAATTATTTTCTAAAAATATAGTCTTTTCAAATCTGACCACAAGAAATTATGAACAGAAGAGTTACTAGGAAATTGTTATGGAATGGATGCTTGTGTCTCCTTGAAATTTATGTTGAAGCCTAAACTCCAAATGTGATGGTATTTGGAGGTGAGGACTTTGGGAGATTATAAGGACTTTGGTAAATCCCCCATGAATACGATTAATGACTCTATAAGAAGAAATGTCAGAAAGATGATCTTTCTTCTTCTTCTTCTCTCTGCCATGTGAGGACAAAATGAATGTTAGCCATCTGCACACCAGGAAGTATGTTCTCACCAGAATATGACCATGCTGGCGCTCTGATCTTGGGCTTCAGAGCCTCCAGGACTGTGAGAAATAGTTTTGTTGTTTAAAACACCCAGTTTATGTATATTTAGTATAGCGGCCCAAATCAGCTGAGACAGAAACTGAATAGAGAAATTTATAAAAATAACTGACTTAAACTCAACCATATCAACAATTACATTAAAGGTAAATCAATACTCTGTGGTCGGCAAAATCATAGTCTTCAAAGATGTCTACACCTAATCTCTGGAACATGTGAATACGTTGCCTTACTAAGCAAAGGGGATATTGAAAATGTGATTAAGATTATGGACCTTGAGTGAGGAAATTATTTTGGATTATCTGGGTTGGACCAATATAATCACATGGACCTTTAAGAATGGAGACTCTCAGCCAGAGTCAGAGAAAAAGATGTGATGATGAAATTAAGGTCAGAGAAATGTTATATTGTTAGCTCTCATAACAGAGAAGTAAGACTGTGAAACAACAAATGTAGGTACATTCTAGAATTTGGAAAAGACAAGAAAAAATATTCTCTCTTAGAGCTGCCTAAAAGCAACACAGCCCTGATGACACCTTGATTTTAGCTCACTGAGATCTGTATTGGCTAACTATCTTCCAGAACTATAAAATAATAAATCCATGTTATTTAGGCCTCTGACTTTGCGGTAATTTGTTACACGGCAATAAAAAACTGATATGTTTCTCAAGTATAAGGTAGAGATTTTCAGTCTGAATTAAAAACAATAATAACAACATGTTATTTAGAATGAAGATACTTACATGAATACAAGAATACTGATAGCTGAAGTAAAAATAGAGAAAGAGATATACCATGCAAAAAAATTAACTACAAGAAAGTGGATTTGACTATATCAATAACAGACAAAGTTTACTTTAATGCAAGGTAATTTGATTACCAATTACAGAGAGTAACATTATATAGTGATGAAAGCTTCAACTCAAAAGAGAAACATAATCTTAAATGTGTATATAACTGATAACAAAGGTTCAAAATATATACAACAAAAATGGTAGAACTGCAGGGGCAATAATAAATCTATAATCATATGTGGGAATTTAAAAAATCTTTCTCAAAAATTAAACAAACAGACAAAAATATCAGGAGTTTTAGAATACTTGGAAAACTCTACTAAATGTGTTGGCCAAATTCACATTTATATCTACATAAACCAGCTATAATATATGAGATATTTTTAAGTACTCATAAAATATTCACCAAAAGAGCATGCTGGGTCAAAAATAAATCTCGATAAACGTCAAATAGTTGACATTATATGGAGTATGTTCTCTTACTACCAAGAATTAAAGGAGAAATCATGAACTAAAAGATAGTTAGAAAAATACCCATCTGTTTGAAAATTAAGCTATACATGTGTAGATAATCCATTTCCCAAAGATGAAATAACAATTAAAATAGAAAACATTTTGAATGAAATAACAACCCACACATTGATGTTTTTAGGATACAGCTAAAGCAGTGCTTAGAAGGGATTCTTTTTTAGCTTTAAATGTGCATATTAGGGGCGCCTGGGTGGCTCAGTTGTTAAGCATCTGCCTTCGGCTCAGGGCGTGATCCCAGCGTTGTGGGATCGAGCCCCACATCAGGCTCCTCTGTTGGGAGCCTGCTTCTTCCTCTCCCACTCCCCCTGCTTGTGTTCCCTGTCTCGCTGGCTGTCTCTCTCTCTGTCAAATAAATAAAAATAAAATCTTTGAAAAAAAAAGAAGCATCAAGATAAAAGTGTGAAAAA
>NW_024423343.1:25163356-25170942 GCF_017311325.1 Ursus maritimus | reverse complement strand
TCCAGTAAATTACTAATACCAAGACCTGTCAAGGATATTACATGAAAAGAAAGTTACAGGTCCATGTCCCATATGAACATAGATGAAAAAGTACTAATCAAAAATATTAATCAAAGTACTGGCAACTAGAATTTAGTGGTACATTAAAAGCATAAATTATCATTACCAAGTAGAGTTAATTTCAGAATTACAAGCTTGGTTTAACATTAAAAATATAATTAATGCAATTCACCTTAGTGACATAATAAAGGAAGAAAAGAATTGATTTTCTTAGATATATAGACAGTATTAATAAAATTTAACAACTTCCACTAAAAAATTTTTCAGCAAACTAGAAATAGTAGGCACTTTCTTCAATTTGATAATGAGTATTTACAAAAAGCTTACAGGTAGCATCAGACCTAACAATGAAATATTGAACGCTTTTCCCCTGAGTGGGAAAAAAATGTACATAATCATCTGTTTATTTTACATTGTATTAGAAATCTTAGTTCATGGAATAATGTAAAAGAAGGAAAGAAAAAAAGGAGAGATACAGAGACAGAGAGAGTCAGAGAGAGACAGAGAAATCTGAAGTGAAAAGTAAGAAGTTTAACTGTCATTATACATAAACATCATGATTGTAAATTCAGAAAATACAAGGAAATCTACAAACTATAAGAACTAATAAATGAATTTAACAACTTCACAGGATATATTGTTAATTATATTTCGATAAACCATCAACAAACAATTGGGTAATTAAAAAAATTTAAATAACCTTTACAATTTCATTAAAAACAAAATATATAGGAATAATATTAATAAACTATATTCAAGATTTTCTAAAAACTATAGATAAAAGATATATAGAAAAAATCTTCAAATATTTAAAGTTCTAAATAAATAAGATATTCCATGTTTATGGATTGAAAATGTCTAAACTGCTATATGTAAGTTCTGTCTAAATAGGGTAGATGTAATCCCCAAATCCAATACATGAAGAAGTATAAACACAAATTCCAAGATTTATATAAAAATGTAAAGCACACAAAGACACCAGGACAAATCCTAAAGCTGTAGTAATGGCAACAGTGTCATATTTGAATAAACATAGACCAATATTTTCAAGAAACAGAAGAGAGTCCAGAAATGGACCCACACACATACAACTGCTTGATTTACAATAGAAAGCACCAATGAAATTCAATGGGAGAGTAAACATTCTCAATTAAATTTGTAATAAGGCAAGAACAAGATGATTTGGGAATAGTAACATTTTCATCTTAAAAATATATAACTATCCCCTCAGTTCAAGTAGGACCATACCTGTAAATCAAATTGCTTAGAATCAGGGCTAGTTATACAGGTATCGCTTCTTAGCTCCAAGTCCTTCTCTCTACACTCTTTTGTGAGATACTAGGATTTAGATTCTCCAAAACATATTTACTAGACTTTCCTGACAGCTGGCGTTCGGTTAGGTTCTGCCAGTGAGTGGCCCTCACAGGAAACTGGAAAGCTGGATAAAGGACAAAGTGACGCTATTCCCATTTCCAAGTCCTGTCACTTCCCTCCAAAGGTAGAGGACTGTTACAGACTGGCTTCTTTTGATATGCTGTCTGGGTGTTCTCCTCAGAGGCTGACACCTCGGCTTTGTGGGGGGCCCTCTTTTAAGCTCCAGCAGTCTGGTAGCTCTATCTTTTCCCCTTCGTTCTTCCAACCACAGGAGTAGGACCCGCTTCCTGCAGTTAATAATATTAGATACCTCAGCATCCTTTTTACGTTTCCAGCTTTCAAACACATTTGTATAACCAATTCCTTGTATCAAATCATCTTTTTTACAAATACCTGATGTTTTCTGCTTTCCTGGCTGGGCCTTGAATGATATAGAGTCCATAACTCACAAGAAATGTCTCTCTTGAGGCAACTACATGAAAGTTTAAGATATTCTTTTTGAGTATAAATTATCTAATTGAGTTTTTAAAACCCTCAGGCCACCTTACCCTTCTCAGCAACTAATATTCCCAGTCCTGTAATGAGTACTGATGGATTCCAGAGCAGTTAATGCAATAAAAATAAGCGGAAGTGATTGCTTTCTACAGTTTCCAAAATATCTGACCTAGAGGTAGCAATAAACACCAACTGGACTAACTGGTTTAATCTGCGATGCTATCATCCAGGATGAAAATGTCAGTGTGGACTCCTCAGATTTCTTACACTTGCTACAACCCACCACCAGTTTCTGTTTCTAGGTAAGTTTGGCAACACATTTTCAGTTTAGGTTATTATAATTGTCCTTGTGTCCAACAGCAAGTTAATCAATCATTACACAACAGCTCCAGAAGGAATCCCAACATACCAGTTGCCAATTCCAGTATTCAGGTCCCCAGAGGTGGCTGGCTCTGTAATGAACAAGCCAAAGTTACTATATGTCCAAGCAGAAAGAATGTATTTTGCCAGGGGAAGGTAAGGGTTAAAATAATCATGTTTAGGTTTACTAGAGAAGAAAGCAACACTTGAAAGAAGTAAAGTATCTTAAGAGAAAGCCCCTGCCTTGTATCTGCCCAAATTCCTTTTCTTCACAACCAAAAGATAAGAGATCTAAGATCAGGCATATAGAAGAGGTGTGTCCTAAAATTTATATATCTTATAGGAAATAAATACCCAAATCTATCCTAAAGGTGCATCAGAATGTGATCATTATAATCCTTCAATATTCCAGGGCAGAAGTCTTATTCATTGAAGGAGCTCACTCCAGGGCATCTACTAAATCAATAAACTACCCGACTACTGTAAATAGTAGTGGTAGTAATACTAGCATAATGACAGCTACATATGAGTAATTCTTTCGTACTGGTAAGTCTGAATGCTTTAAATGTATAATCTCATTTAATTCTCATTAACAACCAGAAGTCATTCCCACTTTTATCAGGCAAAGTGCCTCTACTTGCTTTTTTCTTTTTTTAAAGATTTAATTTATTTATTCCAGAGAGAGAGAGAGAGAGAGAGAGAGCGGGATAAGGAGCAGAAGGAGAAGGACAAGCAGACTCTGTGCTAAGTGTAAAGCCCCATGTGGGGCTTGATCTCAAGACCTTGAGATCATGACCTGAGCCAAAATCTAGAGTCAGATGCTTACTGACTGAGCCTCCCAGGTGCCCCTCTATTCGCTTTTTGAGGATTTCTATTTCTCTGGGTGAAGTCCGTCTTGAAGGAGTTCTTACATGACTCTGTCCTTACTGAACTAAATGATGGGTACATGACCCAAGCTAAGTGAGCTGGACTCCTTCCAGAACTTTGTATCTTATTTGGAGTGATTTAATAGCCACGGTACCCAGACGAGATCCTCATATGTACTAGCTACTAGATAAATACTCATTCCTACTTTTTTGAGCCTCAATCACCAGCCTAAGCTACTCAATGTCCATCCAATAAAATCATTTTCTGCTTTAAATTACACACTCAATGGTTGTTGCTTGCAATGTAAAATTTTCTAAAGGATAGTCTTTTTTTATATGTGAGAAAATTGATGCTTAGTGTGGTTAAGTAAATTGTTTAAAGGCAAACTATTTGCAAAATACAGAACTGGGATTTTAACCCAGGTTCCCCTGATCTTATAAAGCCTGTGCTCTAGATGAAATGACTTTGTAATAGATGTGAAAGCAAATTTTATTCTATCCAAGGTAAGAAAAGTTTTTAGAAATCAAAGAGGCTGCAAGCTTTGGTCCTGGTCATTCATTCTGCGATGGATCTTACTGGTGGATCACCTGAACAAATGAATGAGATTCTCAAAGCAAGAGAAAAGCTGTAATATGAATGGATAAAGATGGCCTCATGGCCAGGTTCTTCCCATGGTTGGTAAAGGGGTATAATTAATGAGGGTGCATGATAATGGGGCAGGCCCTCAACAAGGCAAGATTATTCCCTTGTGATTTGCTTCAACAAAGGAACCTAAAAAATATTTAAAAATAAGATTTCTGTAGGAAGAGAGTAATAACAGTTTAAAAGTGTTTTTTTGAAAACAGCTTTTTTCTTCAAAAAGTTAAACAGAATTACCATTGTTCCAGCAATTCCACTTTTAAATATATTGGAAAGAATTGAAATCAGATAGTTGTACAGGCACATTTATAGAAGCTTAACAATAGCCAAAAGATGGAAATGACCCAAATGTCCATTAATGGATGAACAGATAAACAAGAAGTGGTACATACATACAATGTAATATTATTCAGGCATGAAAAGGGATAAAGCAGTGATGCATGCAACAACATGGATAAACCTTAAAAACATGCTAAGTGAAATAAGACACAAAAGGTCACATGTTATATGATTTCATTTATATTAAATACCTAGAACAGAAAAATCCATAAAGCAGAAAGCAGATTGGTGGTTTCTAGAGGCTGGGATAAAGGCACAATAGGAGATAGGGTATAGGATAATGGATAATGGATTAATTAATTATTTAATGGATATAGAATTCTATTTTGGGGTAATGAAAATGTTTGGAATTAGACGTGGGGTTGCACAACAATACGAATGTAGTAAATGCCACTGAATTGTACGCTTTAAAATGATTGTTTCATGTGAATTTCACCTCAATTTTTAGGAAGCATTTCCTATGTGCTTTAAACACTTTGTAATACACATTTAATCTCCAAAATACCTTATGAGGTAGGTTATTGTTATCATCCCCATCTAAAAGATATGAAAACTAATGTGTAGAAAAATTGCTATTTGCCCATGGTCACAAAGCTGGTAAAGCAGTGGATTTAGAATTCAAACTCAAGAATTCAAGCTCTTTCTCCCAAGTCTGTATTTTCAATATTATACTCCTGCGATTTTCAAAAATTGGGACTATTGTGATTATAGTCTTAGACAAGCATGGTCCAATAGAACAGTGATAATGAAAATATTCTATATCAACATTGTCCAATATGGTAGACACTAGCCACATGTGGCTACTGATCACTTAAAATGCAGCTAGGATAACTGAATAACTGAATTTTAAATTTAAATTATTTAAATTTAGGAGTCTTATGTGGCTATGGACTACCACACTGAATAATGAAAATCTAGACTCTGATTTGTTTTTTTTAAGTTATTCTTTAGGATACACAAAAACATTCCTGAGAATATATGCTCTCTTTTCTGGGAAATATGAAGAAATAGGAAAACAAGGGAGCAGTCCAATCTCAACCATCTTCTTCTGCACCGAGAATTTTCAAGTATGAATGGTAGATTATCAATGCCAACGATTATGAGGTAGTATGAACCTTCATTTTTTTCATAGTATCACATTCTCAAGGTCATGAAGGCCTTGACATTTATAGCAGGGACATATTTGGCCCAAAATGAAAAATATTATTCAGGATGACCCTAAATATAATTCATAATGAAGTAAGCCAGTCAGTGGTAATGCACAATAACATCCTACCATCTCCTTCCTTTGAAGTAAATTGGAATGAACTTGGAATATGTACATTAGTTATTTGGTATAAAAAAGTTACTGTAAATGCAATTGCAGATTTCCCACTGTGCTTCATCCTGCAAATACCTTTTGCAAGGTTCTCTTCCATCTGTTTCTTTACCAAAGCTGTTTCTTTTTGTTTCAGGGCCCAAATTGTCATGTTTTGCTTTTTTTTCTTCTTACATGTGTTTGTAATGCCTATGTCTTTAATACAAGCAACCAGGGTGCCAAGGCAGAGCAAACATTTTTCAACCCAGAGGAGCTCATGCATACGACAGCACACAATTTAAAACCATGACTAAAAGTATTCTCAAAAAAGGAAACAAAATATATTGAGCTTACCCTAAGGCATAGCCACTTGTATTAATGTATCTCAAATTAGCCTTGCACCTTGTGTATACAAAAAGCAAATACATGACTTTCATTTGTTTAAAATATATTTGAGTCAACACACCAGACATTACACTAAACATTGAAATGTCACAATGACCAACACAGAAATCCTTCTCATTATGCTAGAAAAAATTAATTATAGCCATCAATAATTAAGATTTATGTAGAATTTCATATGTTCAGACATAGTTCAGGGGACAACTGTAAGAGGTGTTATGTTTTGTGGGTAAAATCAGATGTTCGATTTTGGAAATCTGAAGAGATTGAAAAAATCTACCTATTATCTATCTATCTATCTATCTATCTATCTATCTATCTATCTATCATTCTCTCTCTTTTTATCACTCTCTCTCCCTGTGTCTGTCTGTTGCTCTAGAAATTGAATGACAGTATAATTGAGGAAGGAAGAAGAAAATATGAAAAGAACAAATAGATTGTGACCTGAGTGTGGTAGAAAATGGGGCCAGAGAAGGAGAAAGAGGGGAGGGACAAATCATAGCATGAACTTTAGATTTTATTTTGATTAAAATGGGAAACCAATGATAGGTCTCGAAGGGAATTATCTGACTCAGGCTCCACAGGATTGCTCCATCTATGGTGTTAGAAAGAAGGTTGGTGTGGGATGCCTGTAAGAAGGAGCAGCCAGAGTTGAAGGAGCAGCCAGAGTTGAAGTTGGGAATCATCTTCTGCAACTTCCACAGCTCCATCTACTTCTTAAGGCTCTTCGACCTACACAGCCTCCCTAGGCTGCCTTCTCAGTGCCTCACAGACTCCATCTTCTACTCATGCTGCAAGCCCCTGCAGCACTAGGTCCCTCTGGACTGACCAGCTCTGCACAGGCTGCCTGAAGATTCCTTTCCTGGTAGACATCCTGGAGAAAAAACAAAAACAAAACCAAAAACACAGCCATAACTAAGCAATGTAAACATAATGTCACACAGACATCACAACAGGAGAGTGCTTTAAGATGTCTCCAACCCAGCTCTCTCTCACGTTGTGGGAACACTGACTTTGCCAGGATCAGAGCCCTGGGCCTCTCCCACAGCAACTATCACCTTCCCTTCTTGCTATCAAAACAGCTCCAATTAACCTCTTTCCTTTAGGCTTTCCAGGTGAGAGTTGTGTGAAGTCCTCTTTTGAGGGATTCCCAAACTCCAGGGAAAAGAGTTCAAACTTGACCAAGAACTCGGTAAACTTTTCCTGCTCTGGTCCCATAGCCTGAAGCTTAGCAGACATCTAGCCAGGGGCTCAGCAAACATAAGTTTCTCCTCCAGTCTCTATTCATGGTTTTCTTGAAGATTCACTGGGCTGGAGGTGAGGTTGGGGGTTGAGAAGGTACAGAAGACGAGGTGGTAGGTGGGGACAAGCAGCTCCTTTTTCTCCTCAGTGAATGGGAGGGCAATGGCACAGCCCTTCCTACAAGAGGCAGAGGGTTCTCTTGCTTCTCTGTACCCCAAATCCTCTAGACACAAATTGTGGAGCATTCCTCTATCTCATGTCCTGCAGGTCATTCAGAACCTCTCTTTAAGAATGTGAAATTAGGGGCCCCTGGGTGGCTCAGTCAATTAAGCATCTGCCTTCAGCTCAGGTCATGATCCCAGGGACCTGGGATGGAGCCCCATATTGGGCTCCCTGCTCTGTGGGGGGCCTGCTTCTCCTCCCTCTGCTGGCCGCTCCCCCTGCTTGTGCACTCTCTCTCTCTCTCTGTGTGTCAAATAAATGAATAAAATCTTCAAAAAAAAAAAAAAAA
>NW_024423343.1:24897389-25163331 GCF_017311325.1 Ursus maritimus | reverse complement strand
CGGGATAAGGAGCAGAAGGAGAAGGACAAGCAGACTCTGTGTAAGTGTAAAGCCCCATGTGGGCTTGATCTCAAGACCTTGAGATCATGACCTGAGCCAAAATCTAGAGTCAGATGCTTACTGACTGAGCCTCCCAGGTGCCCTCTATTCGCTTTTGAGGATTTCTATTTCTCTGGGTGAAGTCCGTCTTGAAGGAGTTCTTACATGACTCTGTCCTTACTGAACTAAATGATGGGTACATGACCCAAGCTAAGTGAGCTGGACTCCTTCAGAACTTTGTATCTTATTTGGAGTGATTTAATAGCCACTTGTACCCAGACGAGATCCTCATATGTACTAGCTACTAGATAAATACTCATTCCTGCGGCCTCAATCACCAGCCTAAGCTACTCAATGTCCATCCAATAAAATCATTTTCTGCTTTAAATTACACACTCAATGGTTGTTGCTTGCAATGTAAAAATTTTCTAAGGATAGTCTTTTTATATGAAGAAAATTGATGCTTAGTGTGGTTAAGTAAATTGTTTAAAGGCAAACTATTTGCAAAAATACAGAACTGGGATTTTAACCCAGGTTCCCCTGATCTTATAAAGCCTGTGCTCTAGATGAAATGACTTTGTAATAGAATGTGAAAGCAAATTTTATTCTATCCAAGGTAAGAAAGTTTTTAGAAATCAAAGAGGCTGCAAGCTTTGGTCCTGGTCATTCATTCTGCGATGGATCTTACTGGTGGATCACCTGAACAAATGAATGAGATTCTCAAAGCAAGAGAAAGAGCTGTAATATGAATGGATAAAGATGGCCTCATGGCCAGGTTCTTCCCATGGTTGGTAAAGGGGTATAATTAATGAGGGTGCATGATAATGGGGCAGGCCTCAACAAAAGTATTCCCTTGTGATTTGCTTCAACAAAGGAACCTAAAAATATTTAAAAATAAGATTTCTGTAGGAAGAGAGTAATAACAGTTTAAAAGTGTTTTTTGAAAACAGCTTTTTCTTCAAAAGTTAAACAGAATTACCATTGTTCCAGCAATTCCACTTTTAAATATATTGGAAAGAATTGAAATCAGATAGTTGCTGGCACATTTATAGAAGCTAACAATAGCCAAAAGATGGAAATGACCCAAATGTCCATTAATGGATGAACAGATAAACAAGAAGTGGTACATACATACAATGTAATATTATTCAGGCATGAAAAGGGATAAAGCAGTGATGCATGCAACAACATGGATAAACCTTAAAAACATGCTAAGTGAAATAAGACACAAAAGGTCACATGTTATATGATTTCATTTATATTAAATACCTAGAACAGAAAAATCCATAAAGCAGAAAGCAGATTGGTGGTTTCTAGAGGCTGGAATAAAGAGCACAATAGGAGATAGGGTATAGGATAATGGATAATGGATTAATTAATTATTTAATGGATATAGAATTCTATTTTGGGGTAATGAAAATGTTTGGAATTAGACGTGGGGTTGCACAATACGAATGTAGTAAATGCCACTGAATTACGCGTTTAAAATGATTGTTTCATGTGAATTTCACCTCAATTTTTAGAGAAGCATTTCCTATGTGCTTTAAACACTTTGTAATACACATTTAATCTCCAAAATACCTTATGAGGTAGGTTATTGTTATCATCCCCATCTAAAAAGATGAAAACTAATGTGTAGAAAAATTGCTATTTGCCCATGGTCACAAAGCTGGTAAAGCAGTGGATTTAGAATTCAAACTCAAGAAATTCAAGCTCTTTCTCCCAAGTCTGTATTTTCAATATTATACTCCTGCGATTTTCAAAAATTGGGACTATTGTGATTATAGTCTTAGACAAGCATGGTCCAATAGAACAGTGATAATGAAAATATTCTATATCAACATTGTCCAATATGGTAGACACTAGCCATCATGTGGCTACTGATCACTTAAAATGCAGCTAGGATAACTGAATAACTGAATTTTAAATTTAAATTATTTAAATTTAGAGTCTTATGTGGCTATGGACTACCACACTGAATAATGAAAATCTAGACTCTGATTTGTTTTTTTAAGTTATTCTTTAGGATACACAAAAACATTCCTGAGAATATATGCTCTCTTTTCTGGGAAATATGAAGAAATAGGAAAACAAGGGAGCAGTCCAATCTCAACCATCTTCTTCTGCACCGAGAATTTTCAAGTATGAATGGTAGATTATCAATGCCAACGATTATGTAGTAGTATGACCTTCATTTTTTTCATAGTATCACATTCTCAAGGTCATGAAGGCCTTGACATTTATAGCAGGACATATTTGGCCCAAAATGAAAAATATTATTCAGGATGACCCTAAATATAATTCAATGAAGTAAGCCAGTCAGGTGGTAATGCACAATAACATCCTACCATCTCCTTCCTTTGAAGTAAATTGGAATGAACTTGGAATATGTACATTAGTTATTTGGTATAAAAGTTACTGTAAATGCAATTGCAGATTTCCCACTGTGCTTCATCCTGCAAATACCTTTGCAAGGTTCTCTTCCATCTGTTTCTTTACCAAAGCTGTTTCTTTTGTTTCAGGCCCAAATTGTCATGTTTTGCTTTTTTTCTTCTTACATGTGTTTATGTCCTATGTCTTTAATACAAGCAACCAGGGTGCCAAGGCAGAGCAAACATTTTTCAACCCAGAGGAGCTCATGCTATACACACACACAATTTAAAACCATGACTAAAAGTATTCTCAAAAAAAGGAAACAAAATATATTGAGCTTACCTAAGGCATAGCCACTTGTATTAATGTATCTCAAATTAGCCTTACCTTGTGTATACAAAAAGCAAATACATGACTTTCATTTGTTTAAAATATATTTGAGTCAACACACCAGACATTACACTAAACATTGAAATGTCACAATGACCAACACAGAAATCCTTCTATTATGCTAGAAAAATTAATTATAGCCATCAATAATTAAGATTTATGTAAATTTCATATGTTCAGACATAGTTCAGGGACAACTGTAAGAGGTGTTATGTTTTGTGGGTAAAATCAGATGTTCGATTTTGGAAATCTGAAGAGATTGAAAAATCTACCTATTATCTATCTATCTATCTATCTATCTATCATTCTCTCTCTTTTTATCACTCTCTCTCCCTGTGTCTGTCTGTTGCTCTAGAAATTGAATGACAGTATAATTGAGGAAGGAAGAAGAAAATATGAAAAGAACAAATAGATTGTGACCTGAGTGTGGTAGAAAATGGGGCCAGAGAAGGAGAAAGAGGGGAGGGACAAATCATAGCATGAACTTTAGATTTTATTTTGATTAAAATGGGAAACCAATGATAGGTCTCGAAGGGAATTATCTGACTCAGGCTCCACAGGATTGCTCCATCTATGGTGTTAGAAAGAAGGTTGGTGTGGGATGCCTGTAAGAAGGAGCAGCCAGAGTTGAAGGAGCAGCCAGAGTTGAAGTTGGGAATCATCTTCTGCAACTTCCACAGCTCCATCTACTTCTTACGGCTCTTCCACCTACACAGCCTCCCTAGGCTGCCTTCTCAGTGCCTCACAGACTCCATCTTCTACTCATGCTGCAAGCCCCTGCAGCACTAGGTCCCTCTGGACTGACCAGCTCTGCACAGGCTGCCTGAAGATTCCTTTCCTGGTAGACATCCTGGAGAAAAAACAAAAACAAAACCAAAAACACAGCCATAACTAAGCAATGTAAACATAATGTCACACAGACATCACAACAGGAGAGTGCTTTAAGATGTCTCCAACCCAGCTCTCTCTCACGTTGTGGGAACACTGACTTTGCCAGGATCAGAGCCCTGGGCCTCTCCCACAGCAACTATCACCTTCCCTTCTTGCTATCAAAACAGCTCCAATTAACCTCTTTCCTTTAGGCTTTCCAGGTGAGAGTTGTGTGAAGTCCTCTTTTGAGGGATTCCCAAACTCCAGGGAAAAGAGTTCAAACTTGACCAAGAACTCGGTAAACTTTTCCTGCTCTGGTCCCATAGCCTGAAGCTTAGCAGACATCTAGCCAGGGGCTCAGCAAACATAAGTTTCTCCTCCAGTCTCTATTCATGGTTTTCTTGAAGATTCACTGGGCTGGAGGTGAGGTTGGGGGTTGAGAAGGTACAGAAGACGAGGTGGTAGGTGGGGACAAGCAGCTCCTTTTTCTCCTCAGTGAATGGGAGGGCAATGGCACAGCCCTTCCTACAAGAGGCAGAGGGTTCTCTTGCTTCTCTGTACCCCAAATCCTCTAGACACAAATTGTGGAGCATTCCTCTATCTCATGTCCTGCAGGTCATTCAGAACCTCTCTTTAAGAATGTGAAATTAGGGGCCCCTGGGTGGCTCAGTCAATTAAGCATCTGCCTTCAGCTCAGGTCATGATCCCAGGGACCTGGGATGGAGCCCCATATTGGGCTCCCTGCTCTGTGGGGGGCCTGCTTCTCCTCCCTCTGCTGGCCGCTCCCCCTGCTTGTGCACTCTCTCTCTCTCTCTCTGTGTCAAATAAATGAATAAAATCTTCAAAAAAAAAAAAAAAAGAATGTGAAATTACTTCTCTTATGGGTTTGGGCCTTCAGATAACGTTCACATTCAAATAAAAACTCTCAATTAAAATCCAGCAAATAGGGGCGCCTGGGTGGCTCAGTCATTAAGCGTCTGCCTTCGGCTCAGGTCATGATCCCAGGGTCCTGGGATTGAGCCCCACATCAGGCTCTCTGCTCAGCAGGCCTGCTTCTCCCTCTCCCACTCCCCCTGCTGGTGTTCCCTCTTCTCTCTCTCTGTCTTTCTTTGTCCAATAAATAAATAAAATCTTAAAAAAAATTCAGCAAATGTATTTTGTACTCATTTGACAAATATTTATTGAGTGTCTTCTTTTGCCATTCATGATTCTTGGCATAGAGAGTGTCTAAAAGGATGCAATCTTCACTCTCCACTGGTTACCTCTGCGGAATGGGTGTCTGGCTTTTTCTCCCATACAATTTTATACTGTGGGATTTTTTTTCTAACAAAAACCATAGTTTTTTTTTTTTTAAGTTTATAAATCATTTTCAGAATGAAAGCAAAACATTCACTGTTTTTTGCCACAGACGTGCTTTTAATTTCTTAACCTAATATAAAAATTCAGTTACTGTATTTTAAAAATGTAGGATTCTGGTCATAATTCCCCTTAGGTTTGTGACATTCTAGGACCATTGCTTATAAGCTGTAAAGAGAAAAATCACTGCTGCCTCAGTGACTTTTTTTATTTAGTAAGTGTAATTGCTCCTTTATAAAGCATTGATTAAACTTTAGAATGTAAAAGGTCAGATGGAGATTTATGCAAGATAAGACCGCATCTTACTTGCCAACTCATTCAAAAATGACATTGCTACTTACCTCGTTCTTTTTTGTGTCCCTTAAAGATCTCTTTGGGCTTTATAATAACCAATTAGAGATGTATGTTCTAGATACAATAAGCCTCTCTTGAAAGTCTCACTCATTTGGAGGAATTACTCAGGTTTTCATTGCATACCCCTAAATCAATTAATGAGGGATGGATCTTTTACTTGAAATCTGGGGGTTGTGAGAAGTGGGAAGGAGGTTCACATCAAACACTACATAGCAAAACTTAATCAAATATCTGTGCATTAGTTACATATTATAGTGTGACGATTTACTCCAAAAACCCTAATTAGCTTAAAAATTAACTTTTCTTTTTCCCCTAATAGTTTCTGTGAGCCAAGTATCTGGACATGGTTTAGTTCGGTGCCTCTGTTTCAGGGCCTCTCACAAGGCTTCAGTTAAGACGTTGACCAGGGTTGCGGCCACCTTGAGGCTGAACTGGGGAAGGATCTGCTTTGAAGCTCACTCACATGGTTGTTGGCAGGTTCTCACTGACCACTGTCTAGAGGCATCAGTTTGCACCATATTGTTCTCTCCTTAGGGTTATTTACTAACATGGCAGCTGGCTTCTCGAAGACCAACGGATTCAAGAGAAAGAGAGGACAGATCCCTCAAAGTGGAAACCATAGTTCTTCCATAATCTAATCCTGCAAGTGACATCTCTTTGCTTTACTTTAGTCTGTCTGATAGAAATAAGTCTCTAAAATGAGCCCACCATCAAGGGAGGTGGTTACACATGTTGTGAATAGTAGGAGGCTTAAATTTTGGGGGGTCATCTTATAGGCTGTGTATGACAACCTATTCGACATTTATGTTCTCTGTGCCTGCCATCCCCACTCCCCTGAAAGTTTCTATTCTCAGGTTGTCAGAGTATCTCATTCTTTTCTTCTTCCTAGGCAATCTAAAATTCTCTCTATATTTTACTGCAACATTTCTCCTTGGTTAAAACACCACATTTAACAAAAGAAAAACATTAGGTTAGCAGAATGTGGATACTGTTGTTTCTTAAATATGCCCCTTGAGGGGTCTTAGTGGTATAAATGGAATCATGTAAATGTACTATAATATTATACTTAGGATTAATTATTTCATCTGGCTATATTGCAATTAAGACTTTACTGCTATAAAATACTTGCCATAGTCTCAAGAATTAAATACTTTTGGATAGAGAAGCTGTGTTCAAATTAATTCAATGTTACTGTTGGTCATATTTATAGTGAGGTTTCCCTGTAATGAGCTGTGATTCTCAAAAGAGTTTTCTTTTTTTAAGTTAAATTGTATTCAAGCAAAAATCTGTATTTGTTTGTTTCCCAAGTCTTTTCTTATCCTTCCTCATGTGTCTCAGTACTAGTTCAATTACAGTGAAGAGGAACACAAAGCTTTTGACATTTGGGCCAAGAACAATGTTGGTTATTAAACTCAGTCTTACCTTGGAACAAGCTGCCTCCTCAGAAAACATTGCGTTGTATTTTCCTTGTCTGCAGAGTCAGTAACAAATAATGCTATATAGCCTTGAGTGCTCAGTGAACAAATGATACAGGCCTTTGAAGAGTTTTCATAGCTTAGTGGTTTCTTTCCCTTTGCTCTTGATATAGTGATTTTTTTTTTTTTTTGGTAGTAGGTCAAATTTAAGTCCTTTCCCTGGCTTGTCCAAAAATTCCAGAGGGAATAAACTTTTACGTAATAACTTTCAGATAGGCTTGTACTATTTTCAACTTTTCTCTCTAAAGTTTGTAATAAACTGATTTCTTCTGATCTCTGAAAGTGAGACGAGATATCATCTACTATCACTCAGCTAATTGTGTACAATAATATGACTTGACTATTCCTAAATTTTCTTACCCGGGAAGATGGAATTGCAAATAACCTTATTGGGTGTTTCAAGGTCTTTTTGAAAATCCACTTATCTGAGCACTAGAAGACTCAGCCAACCTTCATAAGAGGACTAGGAAAAACAGGTGGTTCAACTAGGCTCATCAAATGACCATTTACATCTCAAAACTTGATTTAGAACCCTGGGCTCACTGTGTCCACAACTCTATATTATCAACATTTACCCAATCCCAACAGACTTTCACAGTGAAAGACCTAAAACCTCATAAATATTTTGTTTTGGTTCCATCTCACCTCCAGACACTATTAAGATTCTACCAAAGAAATGATCTTTCTTCATTTGGCAAGCAACAGTCTTATTTACAAGTTAGTAACTTCATCTTGCTTTATCAAGAAGTCGTTTTTGTGGCCTTTTCAGGGAATGGATAGTTGACAGAAGCAACCAAGAAATGCCTATAAAGGGGAAGAATTTCTGGGTTTAACCACTGTTTACTTATCACATGAGGATCTTACTTTACCCAGGGAGGGATATAACAATATACTCAAGTTGCATCATCTAAAACTGATGTAGGAAACATGTCTATGAAAAGTAAGATAAATACTTTAAGTGAACATTATATAAAGTTGCAGTGATATGTCATATCATTGAGCTGAAATATGAGGCATCTTGGAAGTCAGGCAAGCAGAGCAGAGGAATAAGTGGTAAAGTTATGTTGTGTACATGGTTTGCTTTCACCCGTTATGTGAGAAAGAATAACAGAAAGAGCAGATCTAAGAAAGAGCTTCTATACACATGCGAATTGCGTGGTCTGCAACAAAGATGTTTGCTTTGTAGATAATAACCCATTGAATACGAACCTTAATGGTCATGACTTCAAGAAGGCTCACTGAAATGTCTGCTGTCACGAGGTTGAAAAGCTAAAAATACCACGTTGGTTAATAGTGATGTATATAAAAATCAGGGTGGATATAATATACTATCCTCTCAAGTGCTGCTATTGAGCATAAACTTGTCTCCCAGATATAGATATGCATTTTGATTGTCACAGCATCTCTAACAAGTCAGATGATCAATTATCTGTCTTGTTCAATTAGAAAAGAAAGATCACCCTTGTCTCTGCTGAAGTTGTCCTTGAACACCAAGTGATAGCTCTTCAGAGGTGGGCTTCCTGTCATTGGATCCCTACCACTTCAGTAACCCACATCCCATCCACTCAGCACTGCTACTTGTTTTTAATGAAGGTCAGTGAACTTCATTGTCCTCACAATAGAAGAACATTTGAAGTTCTTTTTATCAAGCAGAAGTTCTCAGTCTTCTTCAATAAGAAAACAGGGTCATGGCAGACAGAACCTCAGGAAACGTGAAATGTGGCTTCAGGGAGGGAGATAAGCAGCACTGAATGGTCCCCCTGTTAACATTACATTAAGAAATAAAATGAATATAGAAATAAAATGAACGTATCTCTCTCTTGTTCCTGTTCTTTATTTTACCTTTTATTTTTAAAGATTTTATTTATTTATTTATTTATTTATTTATTTATTTATTTATGAGATAGAGCATGAGTGGAGTAGAGGGGCAGAGGGAGAGGGAGAAGCAGACTCCCTTCTGATCAGGGAGTCCAACCTGGGGCTTGATCCCAGGAATCTGGGATCATGACCTGAGCTGAAGGCAGACGCTTAACCAATTGAGCCACCCAGGCATCCCTATTATTTATTTTAATAAGAAGATATTGGGGTGCCCGGGTGGCTCAGTCAGTTAGGTGTCTGACTCTTGATCTCAGTTCAGATCTTGATCTCAGTGTCATGAATTCAAGCCCCACACTGGGCTCCATGCTGGACATAGAGTCTACTTAAAAAAAAAAAGAAAAGAAAAAAAAAGCATTTGGGCAAGGTTACCCAGTTACTTGGGCTGTATCATCAGTTTGCCATTTTGAGAGATTAAAGAAATTAGAGCACTTCATGTGGTAAGTGGACTACCAATAGTCTAACAACAATCTCTACATCAATAGTATGAATCAATATACACTTTTTTTCTTATAGATTTGTGGTAGCCTTCTCATCTTTGATGTTTACCATTTGTATTTGTAATAATGTAGATTTTCATTTCCTGATGTCAATTCAGTTCCCAGAAATGTTTTTCTAGCCTATATTCAATTCACATAAGTATAGTGAAATGCAATAGGCAAATTCACACCAAAATTTTCCATTGAGCTTTTTCAGGTATTTTTTAGAGAATTACTAAAAACCCACTCCTAGGGGCGCCTGGGTGGCTCAGTCGTTGAGCATCTGCCTTCGGCTCAGGGTGTGATCCCGGTGTTCTGGGATCAAGCCCCGCATCAGGCTCCTCCGCTGGAAGCCTGCTTCTCCCTCTCCCACTCCCTCTGCTTGTGTTCCCTCTCTCATTAGCTGTCTCTCTCTGTCAAATAAATAAATAAAATCTTAAAAAAAAAAACCCACTCCTAAATAAAAACAGGAAGATAGTGATTACTTTCTTGTCCAAACAATTATCAATGATCAGTCTTATTGCTGCATAAGCAGTCACTCCAAAACCTAGTGGTTAAAAACAACCATTTATTTGCATGTGTCTTCCTTTTGGGCTGGGCTTAGCTGGGTGCTTCTCAGGCAGAATTCTTTTGGATCACTTACACAGTTGCAGTTAAAAGACAGGACGACTGAGGGCTGGTGGCCCCTAGATATATTCTAAATACAGGGATAAAGGACTATTGACATAGGTAACTTACTTTAGAATTTATGAATGTGGTAGTCAAACTGAAATGTGAAAATGTGATGCACGAGTATCTCCTTAGATAAAAAACAGAATATAGGGGCTCCTAGGGTGGATCATTCAGTTGAGCATCTGATTCTTGATTTCAGCTCAGGTCATGATCTCAGGGTTGTGAGATCGCGTCCTGGGTTAGGCTCTGCGCTGGACGTGGAGCTTGCTTACAATCCCTCCCCATGCCTCCCAAAAAATAAAAACAACATAACAAAATAATACAATTATGTTGGTAAACTTGAAAGATTCACCTCAGATTTTCCATTTTTTTCATTATATTTATCATGGGTAGGGCACTTTAGGCAACATATTAAACAAGTTATAGTGAGTTAATAAATTCCAAGCAGATTTTATGATTATTAAAAATATTCTTCCTTTAAATGTCTGTATGGAGCTATTTAAAAGATTCTTAAAACGTCTGGAGGATAATGGTGGTTATCTGAGTTTGAATCTCTCCAGATCTGACAAAATAAGGAATCTTGGACCAAAAAGGAATGCAAATAAAACCATACTTGACCCTTCACTATTACTAGGAGCCAGAGAATATCAAGCACTTCAAATTACTTATAAGTAGAGAATAAACCCCAAATTCTAACAGAGCTACCAGTGAAAGATCTGGCTGCTACTACAAGACTTTGAGTTCAGAGCAGAAGAGATGAGGCATAAATAACCCACACAAAAGGGGAGAGGGGAGAGGAAAACTTAGAAAATACTGAGACAAAATCAGCCCTAGAGAATGTCAGACTCCAAGTGCTAAATTTTTGAACTCAGAGCTAAGACTTGGTAGATAGTCCCAGAACTATATAAATCATTTCAGAGTATCAAAAATGATGGAAGGAGCACCTGGCTGGCACATTTGGTTAAGTGTCCACCTTTGGCTCAGATCATGATCCCAGGGTCCTGGGATCGAGCCCCACATTGGGCTCTCTGCTCAGCAGTGAGTCTGCTTCTCCCTCTGCCTGTATGCTCCCTCTCCCTCTGTGCTCTCTCATGCTCTCTCTCTCTCTCAAGAAAATAAATTTACTTAAAAAGTAAAGCCTTAAAAGCCTTTAAAAAAATCTTATGATAAAAAATAAATAAAAATGAAAACTTTAAAATATAATACAGCTAATCTTGATAAAAATAGAACAAAAAGTTGCAAATTAATATCACATGAATATTGGTACAAGCATTCTAAATAAAATGTTAGCAAACAGACTATAAAACCATAGAAAAAAAATAAGGCATGATGTAGTAGGATTTGATACTGCTAATGAAAGAATGACTCAATATTAGAAAATCTATTAACATAAATTCACCATATTAATAGGTTTAAAAAGAAAAATTATATGATTACCTTCATAGATATAGAAAAGGCCTATAGCAAAATTCAACACTCATTTTTATTAAACACTTTTGAGAAACTAAGAGTGGATGGTTTTTTCCTTAACATGATGAAGTGTATGGCCCATTCTATGTAGTAAGAAACACTAGAAATATTTTCACTGTTGTCAGGAGAAAGTCAAGGATGTTTAGTATATCCACTAGTAATAAAATTTTTTAAAGATTTATTTATTTGAAAGAGAGAGAGAGGAGAGACTAGGGGGGAGGGGCAGAGGGAGAGAAATTCAAGGAGACTCCGTGCTGAGTGTGGAGCCTGACATGGGGCTCGATCCCACGACTCTGACATCATGACCTGGTCCTAAATCAAAAGTTGGATGCTCAACCAATTGGGCCACCCAGGCGCCTCTAGTAATACATTTTTTATAGAGGTAATAGCCAATGTGATTTAAAAACAGGGAAAAACAAGAGACTTAATAGTTGGAAATGAAGAAATGAAACTGTTCTCAGATGAAGTAAGGGTATACCTAAAATGCTAGAGAACCAGTGATAAAACTAATTCAAACAGTGAAATATTCCGTAGAATTTACAAAAAATTAACATATGAAAATCAATAGCATACAGATACTCAAATAATAACCACTTAGAAGACATAAAGATGACAGAAACCCCATTCAAGATTGCAAAAAATGAACAAAAAATAAATGTAACAAGAAATATTTAAAATTTACACATAAAAAGCCATAAAATACTCCTAAAAGGCACAAAAAGATGACTTAAACAAATGGTAAAACCTCCTTTGTTCTTGGTTAGAATATTCCAACATTATAAAGATGTCCGTTCTCCTGAAGTCATTTTATAAATTTAATGTAATCTCCATAAAGATATCAATGAAACTGAACAAGTTTATAATAAAATTCATATGGAAAAAGAAATATTCAGAAATAGACGGGAACATTGCAAAAAAAAAAGAATTATTCTAGAGGACCATTTCTACCAGGTATTAAAATATACTATAAAATCTCTACAGTTAAAATCATGTGGCACTAATAAACAAAGGAATTTATTTGATTTATTTCTAGGAAAACCATCTGTAAGAAAAAGTAGGAGAAAATATTTGTGACTTTGGGCAAAGATTTTTAATTAAGAGAGCAATAGAATCCAAAAAAGAAAAAGTGTAATTAATTCAACTTCTTGAAAATTAAAAACTTCTGCTCTTCAAAATGTACTTCAAAGAAAATGAAACAGCAAAAAATAATTGAGAGAATATATTGCAAATTACATACCTAGACAAAGCACTTGTATCCAGATTGTATCAAGTACTCCTACAACTCAGTAATAGGAAAACACACAGCCTAATTAAGAAATGAGGAAGGTATTTGATCAGCTACTTCACAGAATTAGATATATGAATGGCCAATAAGCACATGAAAAGGTGCTCAACACCATTAGTCATCAAAGAAATATAAATTAAAACTACAATAAAATACCAACACACATCAATTAAAATGACCAAAATTTTAAAAATATGTGTAATAATAATGCAAAGATTGGTAAAGATAAGGAGTGAATGGAACTTTCATCCATTGATAGGAATATAAAATTTTATGGACACTTTGGGAAACAGCTTGGTAATTTCTTAAAAAGTTAAAATACAACCACCATATCACCCACCTATTCTACTCCTAGGTATACGTTCAAAATAAATGTCCATACAAAGACTTAAACATGCTGATTAAGGAAGCTATAAGCTTTATTCATAAATCCTGAAATAGAAACAAACCAAATATCCATCAATAGATGAAAGGATAGACAAATTATTTCTTATAGTATAATACTATTCATCATTAAAAATCAATGAATTACTGATGGTAAAACATACGGATGAATCAAACCATCAGGTTATATGAAGGAAGCCAGACACAAGACATGACATACTGTATGATTCTATTTTTGAAAAATCCTCAAATAGCCAATACTAATTTATAGAAGCAAAAAGCAGATCTAGTTTCTAGTAGAGCCATGAGAGGGGGGAGAAGTTGACAGGGAAGAAACACAAAGAAACTTTTTGAGGTGATGGGAGGGCACCTGGGTGGCTCAGTCAGTTAAACATCTGCCTTCAGCTCAGGTCATGATCCCAGCGTCCTGGAATTGAACCCAGCGTCAGTCTCCTTGCTCAGTGGGGAGCCTGCTTCTCTCTCTTCCTTTGCCTCCCACTCCCGCTGCTCATACTCTCTGTCTCTCAAATAAATAAATAAAATGTTTAAAAAAAAAAAAAAGAAACTTTTTGAGGTGATGGAAATGTCCTACACCTCGCTTCTGGTTTGATTACACATCATATATGCACGTGTGTGTGTGTGTGTGTGTGTGTGTGTGTGTGTGTGTATATGTCATAACTAATCAAACAGTACTCTAACACAGGTGTTCATGTTATTATATGCAAACTATATCTTAATAAAATAAGAAGACAAAACAATAACATCACCGGTGAGGGGCATATACTAATTGCTTCTCAGAAATGATGTCCTAGAAAGAACACAGTATCACTTACATAGTACTACAATTCAGGATGCGTAGTCTGAATCTAAACACGAGGAAATATCTCACAGCCCTAAATTGAGAGATAGTCTACAAAATAACCTATATTGCTCAAAAATGCCATAACGAGAAGACAAAGAAAGACTGAGACTCTGTTCCATACTAAAGGAGACCATTAGAAATGCAACAGAAACCCTGAGTCTCTGCACATTACAGGTGTATGTGAGGCAATAGACAATGGAATATGATGGTAGTTTAAGGTATTATCTCATTGTAAAATTTTCCAAATTTGATAACTATACTGTGCTTATGTAAGTGAATACTTTTTTCTTAGGAAATATACACTGAAATGTTAAGGGGTAAAGAGCTCCAATGTATAGAAAAACTGTCCAATAGTTAGAAATGGTTAGAAAAAATATATGCACATAGATTTATGTATGTATATATACACACAGAAAAGATGAAAAGCAAATGTGGCAAATATTGAAAACTTGGGACTCTATATAAAGAGTATATGGTCTTTCTCAGTAACACTCTTACAAATTTTCTGTAAATTAGAAATTATTCTAAGATGAAAAGTTAACATTTTTAAAATGGAAGTTTGACTAGGATTTAATTCGAACATGTTCTTTTCCTAGAATGACTCTGGTATTCAGTCAAGGTCTCCAGGTCAACGTATTGATTTTCTCTAAGTTTTAGAGGAAAACCATTTCTGCAATTTTCAGTTAAGATATTTTCTGAAAAATAAATGGGATTTTTGCTTTATACATTAAATTGTCTTTTCAGTTTTTAATACAGAAATGAAAATATAGTGACAATTCAATATTAATTATATTGTAAATACCAAATATGCCTTTAAAAAAAAGGAGCCTACCATAATAACAGTAGCCATAATCTCAGACGCTACCCTAGTGTCAGGCCTCTCCCTGAAGTGAAAGAGTATTTCTTGCAACATATTTAACCACTTCCAGTTATTACATAACTACTTAGCAAACTGTTGCTTTAGTTTTTTGAATGACAATAATTTGATTTTAATCCTTGATATCCTGTAAGGCTATGTACTTCATTCTCTATGTAAGTTAATACCATTCCTGAATCTAAATTGTACATGAAAATCAATGATCCCCATATGAGCAAACTATGTAATAGGCCATATACCACAGATAAGAAACTATGTTTCTTAAAGATTCTTTCTTGTGACCTTCTGCAAAATATCTGTACATAGACAAGATAACTACATTATTTTGAAAATATATATATATACAATGAACAGATAGAGTTTTTGATAAGCCCATTTGTCTCCATTCACTCATATCTATTGGGTATGAATCTCTTATTTGATCAATTTCAATATTATGAAGATGTAATCTTAATCTTTTAGTACAAGTTTTGACCTTTGTCTTCAAGATATTCCTTCAAGGTGAAGCTAGTAGAACAAATATATTCATCATGCTTTAGTTATATATTTTTGCATTCCCTGGAAACTAAGTTTAGTCAGACAGAAATATTGTCAGGGGCGCCTGGGTGGCTCAGTCTTTAAGCATCTGCCTTTGGCTCAGAGCGTGATCCCGGCGTTCTGGGATCGAATCCCACATCAGGCTCCTCCGCTGGGAGCCTGCTTCTTCCTCTCCCACTTTCCCTGCTTGTCTTCCCTCTCTTGCTGGCTGTCTTTCTCTCCGTCAAATAAATAAATAAAATCTTAAAAAAAAAAAAAGAATTATTCTCAGCTGCCCAAGTTTGATTTCAACCATGAGGTTTTAGGTTTATGAAATTAAATGAACACCATCCAGAATTTGCAAGATACTTACAGAGAGTCCTAAATTTCACATTCCAGTATTATGGAATAACATATATTTCAAGGCAGCTCCTGCTACAAATTAACCTGATTTTAGATAAATTAGACCCTTTAAGGCATTGTTAGGCTCAAAGAAGTAAAGAAAGGGAAATTTTGGAATCTTTTACTCTGCTAGCAACAACAACAAAAAGTGAGCAGGCAGCAGAGAATTGTAAGCACACTTCAAATGCATAGTTTCATGGAGACACATACCAATATCAGCAGCAGGTTGTGGTACTGACCTTAGCACTCCTCTGTTAAGCGAGGAAAATGAAAGTGAGCTGTTGTGGTCTTAGAGAAGGGAGGCTCTTGGATGGTGAAAACAAACACAGACCCTCTCTAGAGGAAAACATTCCCAAATTAGGCTCCCAGTGTTTCCACAGAAATATTCAAATATAAATTTATGACCAAAGATCACCAAACACACAAGAAAAGAGCTTCCATGATTGAAAGTCAGTAGAAAAAAAAACATCTATACACAGATTTAGATTCCCAAGGGCTTGAGATACTGCAATGATCAGATATAGAAATCAAAATAAACATATATGGAACGTGTAAGGAAATAAAACAGAAACTGACAAAAATATGCACAAAACAAGAAGCTTAAAAATAACAGGGTGCAGTAGACTGAATTGTGTCCCTCCAAATTCAAATATGTTGAAGTCCTAACCCTTATGGTGATTGTATCTGGGGATAGGGTTCTTAGGCGGTAATTAAGATTAAATGGGGTTATAAGGGTGGGGTACTAATCCTATGGAATTGGTGGTCTTATGAGGAGAGGAAGAGAGAGATATATCTATCAAATATGTAAAGGAAATGCCATGGGGGGACATGTAAGGAAGGTGGCCATCTGCTAGCCAGGAAGAGAATTCTTATCAGAAACTTAGCTCTGTTGGAAACTTATGTTGGGCTCTTCCAGCCTGCAGAATTGTAAAGAAATACATTCCTGTTGTTTAAGCCACCCAGTCTATGATATTTTGTTATGGCAATCTGAGCAAACTAAGATACAAGATACATTTGAAAAAGAAAAAGGAAAAAAAAATTAAAAATACATAAAATTGTAACAAGAATTCTCAATTGAAAATTTAAACAAACTATTAGAAATTACTAAAGAGAGAAAGGGAATTAAAAGATAAGTATCAGGATGATCTAAAGATATTTTTACAAAGGTTAAAGTTAAGTCATACAGGAGGTAGAACTATTTGCAATATTTACATATGGTAAAGTACTTATACCATAATATATAAAGAATTATTTAAATCAATAAGTGTCAACAATCCAATTATAAAATGTACAAAGATTGGACAGCTACTTCAAAAAGATAACCTAAAGGAAAATAAGCATATGAAAATAATCATCAGAGAAAGATCAATTAAGTCCACAATGAAATACCACTGCTCAACACTAGAAAGGCTAAAATTAATAAGGCTGAATATACAAAGTTTTGGTGAGGCTGTAGATCAATTGGAAGTCTTACATGTCCTGTGGAATCGTAGAAACTATTGGTAGAAACAATTTAGAAAATGCTTTCAACCAAAATATTCCTTACATGTAAGCTGTAACACAGCAATTCCACTCCTGCACATATATGCAAGATAAATAAGTGTATTTGTTAACCAAAAAAATGTACGTGAATGTTCATAGTAGATTTAATTGTAATCACCCCAAACTGGAAACTACCTGAATTATCTCAACAACAGAAGGTAAAAATTGTGGTATAGTTACACAACAAATTACTACATGGCAAAGAACGGGGATAAATTACTATTATACTGAAATGCATAGATTAATTCCATAAACATAATGTCTAGTGAAAGAAATCAAGGACAAACGTGTACATACTATATATATAAATTTCAAAAATAATCAAAATTACAGTGTTAGAAGACAGAGCAGAATTTACCCTTGGAGGACTCAAAGAACACATGAGCAATTTTTCTGGGATACGAGAAAGGTTCTATGTTTTGATCTGGAATGTAAAAAAATATTTTAAAAGCGTATTGAGATAGTCAACTGAGATTTCAAAAAAGAGCAAAGGTGAAATAAACACGTTCAGATAAACAAAGAGAATTTACAGACGCTGACCTTCACTTAATGAATTCTAAAGACTATACTTCAAGAATAAGAAGAATGACTCCAAAGGAATATTAAAGTTTAAGAAGAATATTGACCAAACCTACAGACATGTATATAAATGCAAGTAAACAGTATGTGTATAACTACTATTTATTATAATAAAGTTTAAATGAAAGGGTTAGAAAGTCAAAGAAGAGTCACAAGGATGTAAAGGTATGGATCCTCAAGCAAGGAAGTTCAAGCCTCAGGTTCTAGTTCTACTTTTCACTCCTTAACCCAGTACTCTTGGCAAAATTCCTTTAAACATCACACTTACACCTTTAAAATAGAAATATTTATAACTCTCTTACCCATTTTACAAAAGTGGCTGTAAGAATCAAATGCACTAATGAATATAGGGGGTTTTAAAAATTATAAAATAGAATGATTTAAGATACCATGACTATTGTTATTAAATCATAAAATGAGATAACTAGAAAAACTTAAAAAAAAATAGCTAACCCTTTTCTATGTAAGATGAGAACTAGAGAAAGTCCAAGTGACATGTCCTAGATTATATGTCCAGTTAGTGACGGTGCTTGTACTAAAATAAAACTGGTCCCCTGACTCCTTGTGAGTATATTATTTTCCTAATTTGTGGACATTGAGAGATTTAAAGCACTAACAGGAATGGCTTCTGGAAATCAAATAGAAGCAGAATTTCTAGCTCTCTCCTTCTATTTTTTCAAGGCTGCCTCCCTGCTTTTCTGAAGATAATATTATTGACATGTTGAGAATATGATACAAAGGTCTTACTAGGGCATCTCAGCTTATTTTCCCTTATGCTTATTACCTTTATAAAATTGAACTGATTATCATAAAAATTCAACTGAAATCTAGTACCTTCATGCACACACATCCAAAGAGCTCTTCGAAATTAACTAAAGCAAATACGCTTGAGCTCATTAAGGCTATAACTGTAACATTGCTGTCTTTGCTATTGACATCTTTCTCTTCCTTAAGCCTTTATCAGAGCCCGCACAAGTTTCTTCTAGGTGTGGTGCAAGGAAAGAAATTTTCTATTTCAGGTCAAGGAGCCACATGATTGGAAAGAATCTAAAGTAGTATTTTTAAAAATCTTTGATGTCTTTGGACCCTTCCTGCAGAAAAATGAACACACACACACACACACACACACACACACACAGTATGCACACTTACTTATGCAATTTTGCATAGAATTACAGGAGGTCCAAAGGCCAAAAGTTAAGAATGCTTGGTGTAAAGGAAGTGGAGAGAAATGGAAGTGAAAAAAAGCGACCCCTAACATATTGCTATTACTCTAGGAAACATGGTTAGGTTTTTGTGTCAGCAAACACATAACTCCAGATGGGAGTTATCTTTCCTCAGATGAAATAAACGCTTTCAATATGTCATTTCCAGAAATAACAACTAGTGATCTCAAATCTTAAATATCCCTCTTAAACATCACTTCCACCGCCAAAGTAGAGTTCAATTTTAAGGTTAAGATTACTTTATTCTCTACCAACCTTCCTTTTCCTTCTCCTCTATTTTGTGTATTCATTGATCTGTCATCTATTTATCTATTATTTATTTATTTTTAACTTATTTTAACTCTTTTTTTTTTTAAAGAAAAATGCTAAAGCTTCAGGGGCCCAAATCAAGCCTATAAAACTGTTTACCTGGCAGTTCTCAGAATACTTCAAAGTCTTTATATTATTACTAAGAAGAAAATCATGAACGGTTAAAAGTTCGTGCATTTGTATTATCTGAAGCTATATAAAAGTGAGAAAATTGTTAGTAACTGTCTGTAATCACTCCAGCACTCCACGTCTAAGGGTTAGACTAGGGACTATTCATTATGAGAAGAAGCCAATGCTCTCTTTTCCCCCCTCAGATTACAAAGTCTTGCAGGATTTAGTCTCAGATTCTCAGTGGAAGCACTTCAGTGCTTTTTGCTTCCTTTGCTGCTGTGACCAGATGGAAGCATCACCTTCTTTTCCAGAAAGTCTATGAACAGGCAGAGTAAAGGTGACAGCTCACACAGAGTAGTGCCAGATGCTCTTGTTTATTCCAGAGTGTTAAGGGATATTTATTGGCAGAAGTTCAATGGCTTTTTGGAGGGTTTTCCAGTCACATTTTTGGGGGTGAAAATTTGCTTCCGTGTGCAGCCTGCATAAGGAAAACATCCTTTGCCCACTGGTCTTGGCTTTGTTTTTCTTGGTTTACATTGTTTCCTAAGAATACAGAAAGGTTTTAAAAAACACAAGCCTGTGAGTTTCATGAGAATGCAACATTCTTGTCTACTTGCTCTCTCTCTCTCTCTCTCTCTTTTTTCCCTCTTTTTAAGAAAATTAGAAATTGGGACTCAGAACTGCAAATGTTCCTCTTTTATCTTTCTTTTTATTTTCTAAAGCTGAGTCATAATTATATTGAATTGAACTAAAAGTTATTTAAAAACAGTATGTAATGATAACTGCCAATAAAACTGTTTATTTTACTATAAAATCAAACTATGCGAAGACTGGGAAGAATATCTATCCTAGTCTTATTTAATTAGCAAATTTATTATAGTACCATGGAGAAGGCAGTGTCATCAGTGCTTAATAGCAGCATGGATGTTGGATTTCAGATTTTGAAATTTACTAGCCATATCACCTGGGCAAAGTTACTTAATTTCTCTGTTTCAATTTCCTCATATGTCAGATAATCACAATAATAGTACCCATGTCCTAGCATCTGGGTGAGGTCTAAATGAGGTTTTTTTTGTTTGTTTTTGTTTTCATGAAATACATTTAGAAAAGTACCTGGCACATAATAAGTATTCAATAAGTGTTAGCCACTACTACAACTGCTGTTATTATCATTATTATTATGCAATGATTGATTTTGATTGATTACATTATAAAATGTGTATTCTTCCTTCCTGGGCAACATTTGTTTTAGGGAAAATGTGTCAAAAGTATTCTGACCAGTAGAGATGGCAGGAACCTCAAGAGATTGTCTATCCAACCTTACCCAGCCTTCACAAATAAACCACAGAAGAAAATGTTTATTGTGTTTGGGAGCTTTCCCAGGAAACCAAAACTATCATTTCCTTCAGGATTATTTTTAAAAAAATTTAATCACCCTTATAAGTAACAAAAATCATGTCTCACTATATATAGAGAGAGAAAGAGAGAGAGAGAGCACATTATATATTGCATATTACATAAATACATGTCTTACAGCACTATTTATTAATAAATAAAAATAGGCAGGCGCTTAACCGCTGTGCCACCCAGGCGCCCCTACAGAACTATTTATTAATAAATAAAAACAAATATTTTACAAAGAAAAGTTAAACATTTATTTTAAAAAGAAAGGTAGAAAGGTGCCTGGCTGGCTCAGTCAGTAGAGCATGTGACTCTTGATCTTGGGGTTATAAGTTCGAGTCCCACATTGGGTGTAGAGATCACTTAAAAAAAAAATTTTGAAGTTGAAAAAATATTTTAAAAAGAAAAACAATAAGCTTATGAATTTTATTAAATTAGAAGCTTATTTCCTTGTATGAATATTCTTTTATTTGGGGGGAAAAACAGGAATAGAAATATACATATACAGCTATATATAAAATAAGATACTTCATCAGTTAAACTATAATGGAAGTATCTTTTTTTTTTTTAATGACTTCCCAAGGTTTAGATTTCAAATCCCAGGTGCCTAATTTAAACAAATATTAAATTTTCAAAGTTAAACTTATTTTAAGCATTGATTTAATTTAATTAATTATAGAGGTATTGTAATCTTTGAATTTGCTTAAGTTTGGGTACTTTGTCAAAGTCAACCAGTTTTTGTAGTTCTAGAATACTTTGTTATTTTAAGAGCACAGATTGATTAAAAATGGTAAAATACAGCTGTTAAAAATGTAGTACACTTGGCTTCAAATTACAATCTAAAAGTGTGTGATGCCAACTTTAATTGTTTATATATAAATAACTTCTCTTGACTCTCATTAACTCTGTTCCAAGAAAATAATAAATGCTTCTTGAAAGAATAAACTCAAAAGAGGAAGAATTTGGAATGGAGTCTACGGATCTCAGTCGTAGTGACGGCAATTACCGATGGCACCGCTCCTGCATAAGTGCCTAATGTGTAAGTCCCACCCACATTTGTTTTCAGCTCTAGCCATATGGCCATTCCTCCTGAATGATTTGGCTTCTTTCTTTTCTTTCTCTATCATTAGACTATTATGGCTCTACTCCCATCAATTCTTGCCAGCTGGAAAGCAAAGAGTATTATTTTGCATCACTTATTCTTGATCCCTTTTTGAATAGTCTCCGTTGCCTTAAACACAAACTTCATCCAGCTTGTAGCTACAATGTAAAGGATTCAGTTTGTGAAAACTGTTCTGTTAGATGAGTTTAAGGACCTACATTCCTCTAGTACGCTTTATTTTAAAATTACCTTTTAACGCGGGGGCTGTGGAGTGGAAACTTGAATTCCTTGGGGTGCAAAACCTTGGGAATAATGTGTATATGTTGGGGAACAGTCTTGAAAATTGTCAGTCTTTTTAAAGGGCAGCCTTCTGACTATAAATCACTTCGGGTTGGCTCTTCATGGTCAAAAAATATTCCTACTATGATAAACAAGTATGTAACTTGGTTTCTTTCCAGAAGCATGTATAGCAATGACAATAGATGGGACGAAGTGAGGATTACTTCTGGGTTCGGAAAAGTAATATTTAACTCTGAGTTTTGGAAATATGAAAGTTTATTTCCTGCAAGTATCAACTTCAGTCTGGAAGCGGTAGGCTAATGACTTCTATTGCCATGTTTGTCAGGGGCATAGGTCTCTGCTTGTTCATTGCAGCCAAAGCAGCCTCACCAGAGCACATGCACCCAGAGAGAGCACCTGGTGAGTACCCCACTGTGATGACAGAATACCCACTTTCAAGTCAAAAGTCTGTGAAATATTGATCCCCGAAAGAAACTGTTTAACAGGCAATTGTAACCTTAAACCCAGAAAATGATTCATCATTACTAAACTATGGGACACAAAAATAAAATAAAACATAATCTTCTACTCTAAGGAAAGCTTAAGAAACATCTGGGGAGGAGCGCCTGGGTGGCTCAGTTGGGGAGGAGCGCCTGGGTGACTCCTGATTTTGGCTCAGGTCATGATCTCAGGGTCCTGGGATGGAGTCCTACGTTCGGCTCCGTACTCAGAGCAGAATCTGCTCATGCCCTCCCCCTCTGCTCCTCTCCCTCCTCCCCCAGCTTTCATCTCTCTCTCTCCCTCTCAAATAAATAAATAAATCATTTTTTTCCTTAAAGAAGCATCTCCCCAGATTTAGAGTGATTCACATTTTACTGACTTTGGGTCACCTGGCTGTTATTGATAATTATATCAATATATTATACAGGGTTGTACTTTTTTTAGTACACAACCTCCCCCAGTTGCATATGGTCTCTTTTCAAGTTTCCAAAGTATGTTCTTTGAAAATAATAGTTAACTAAAATGATGGCATAGATTCAGGTTTTTAAATTATTTTGTGTGGGAGAAAGAGAATATTGGTTTAAGAAAAAGAAAGGGATAAAGAAAGGGGGGTAATCAGAAGGGGGAATGAAACATGAGAGACTATGGACTATGAGAAACAAACTGAGGGCCTCAGAGGGGAGGAGGGTGGGGGAATGGGATAGACCGGTGATGGGTAGTAAGGAGGGCACGTATTGCATGGTGCACTGGGTGTTATACGCAACTAATGAATCATCGAACTTTACATCGGAAACCGGGGATGTACTGTACGGTGACTAACATAATATAATAAAAAATCATTAAAAAAAAACACCATAAGTAACTACTTAGGGAAATTCTTATAAAATAATTTCCTCTAAAACAAATAAGTGGCATGATGAGAGTATAAAGGGAGTGTCACTTTAGATTAAAAGACCCTTAAACAATGAAATACAATGTATCGACTTTGGATATGGATCCAAACAAATGAAAACCAAATAACTTTTGACATTTTTGAGACAACTGAATAAAGTAAATATGGACTAGTTGTTAAAAAAAAAAAAGAAAAGAAAAAGAAATTCATAAGAAATTCCCTTGGCAAAAAGAAAAAAAGAAATTTCATTGGCTGTCATAAAATGGTAATTATATCATAAATGGTAATTATCTAAGGGTTCAAAAAGTAATCCTTTTCCTGATAATTGAGTCTGTTTGCCAGTTGACCTTTCCTTAATCAATCAGTGTCCAGGGGAACGTGGTGGTCCTCAACTGGCTAACCATGCTCGCCACCCGGGAGCCTGAGGCAAATGAAATTCTGGTGGGGGAAGGGCAGTTCCTCAGATAAATGTTGTGGTAGGGTTACCAGAAGAAGATGAAATGCATTTGGACCTTTGCAAAGAACATGCTAAACAAAATCAGAGTGCACTTGAAAGATGCCACTGATGACGCCTTTTCCTATTTTGCCACTTTTTCTTCTTCTTTTTACTTTTTTAGATATGGGTGCATGTTGATATTTTGTTCGTGTATCTTCATCTTCTTTTCTCTCTCTGGTATCAGTCACTCTAGACTCGATCATCTGAATATGGAAGACTCATAAATGTCTTCTGAGCTCTACTTTGTGTGTCAGCTAGCTTTTCTTGCCCAGCAAACTTCTCCTCAGTAGGTTGTGCTAAGCAGATCCTCTGGTCTCAGCTAAGGTCACACATGCATCTCAGTCAGCTGCCACACTGATTGAATAGACTCTATTATAGTACCTAACATGTAGTAGGAACCCAAATCTATTGTTGTTGCCACTAATTAGATATGTTTTCCAAATGAGGAATGCAACTTCTTTTTCTTTGGCTGAGTCCAACTCTCTTTCTGGAAGAAAAAGCTTTGTGTACTTTCCTATAGCATCACCTAATCCATATATACTTACCACAACACTACCAATAATGAATCTCCACTGCTACAAGTATTCTAACAAATTACGCAACCTATGGCTATACTGGGATATCATTGACCGTATTTCATATTTATCTGTATCACCTTGGAGCCTAACACAATGTGTAGTGCATAGCAGCAGTCAATAAATGGTTACTGCGGCTGCTGCCTCTGTTGCTGCCATTGGCCTTAAAGACCAGATGTTAATCATACTAGTATTTCTTTAACTGTGTGTTGTATCCCCTGGGGAGCTCTGAGAGTGTCTAAGTGTGCTCAGGAGACCAATGTTTTAGATGCCTAAGTATCTGTTTGCAAATAAAAAGTTCTCTCTTTTCACTCCCTATTTCCCACCATTCTTTACTATTATCTGATCTTATATTTAACCATGTTTCTCACATGCTATTTCCTTCACCCAACTTAATAGATGTAGATGCAGATATAGATGATAATTACAGATATAGGTATAGATATGAATGACTGACATGATAGAGGAGTGCTGAGCTCAAGAGCTTTGAAAAAATTCTGGGGGATTGGGGCGCCTGGGTGGCACAGCGGTTAATCGTCTGCCTAAATAAATAAAATCTTTAAAAAAAAAAAAAAATTCTGGGGGATCAAATCCTGGACTTATTCTCTACTGCTGCAAGAATGATCCTGTTTAATAAATGCATAGGCTAAATACGGAAGACTATAAGTTACCATATGAATTATCATAGCACTTGTTGTAATCAAAGGATTCTGTTTGGTGGTTATTCCTTATCTTCTTTCTCTACAAAAAAAAAAAAAAATCACAAAAACAAAAATGTTCCTAAAACATGAAAACTGCAGCCTCAAACTTTTATGTGTATATATTGGGGGATGGAATGTTGTCATTGAATTAAAAAAAATACTCTAATACAGACATTAATATCCTCTACTTACTGGTGCTTTGAGGATGTTTCTCCTGTCATAGTCTCTTGTGCCTGGACCTCCTATACTTGTAGTCTTAATCGTTCGCTATAAGTAGAGCTTTGTCCAACTGGCCATAGGTGCGCACTGGCATTCTTTACATTTCCACGGGCGCCACTTGGATTCCCCGGCATTTTATTAGATCCTTTTGTTATATTTTTCCCTAAGTTGACCAAAAAATACAAAACCAATGTCTCTATTATTTATTCAGAAAAAAAGTCATTGCTTATGACTGAGGAAGTGTGCTGTGAGCCAATGAATGTATAAACTTTTACCAACTAGATTTTTCTAGGGAATTTAAGTCAATGACACACTGTCCCCCCACCAATGGACTAATCATGTTAATATCTAAAGTAATAGTTTTCCAGTGAAGGAATCAAGTGAATCGACAATAAATGTTAACCATAAAAAACATGTTTGAGGAACCTCAAGAAGGCTGGAACAAAAAGGAGTTAGCAAGATAAACAGCTTCTAGCTTAAGTTGTATCGTGCATGCTATGAGATTGGCTCTTGAGCTATTGGGGTTTTTTGAGAAGTGATATAATCTGATCCATGTCAGTTTATAATATTTCTAAAGGGAATTTTGACAGTGGGCTGAAAATGAAAGGGAGAGTGAGTGGAATATAAATTAGGAGTGCGGGCAAAACAATATCCAAGAAAGAGATGCTGATGCCTTAAAATATGGTGGTAGCAGTGGAGGTGGTTTAAAGTCAAATTGGGAATTTTTAAAAAATTGAGTGGACTAGGCTTGACTGATGGGTCGAATGCTGATTGTGAGAGAAAGAAGTGAGTCAAGGATGACCAACCTGGCGTTTTTTAAAGAGATGCGGAAGACTGGAGAGGAACAGTCTCAAGAAAAAAAAAAGTTCAACTGTTCAGTTTTGAACATGTTAAAATTGAGACTTCTATGAGTAATGTTTAAGACTGGAAATCTAGAATTTAACTGCCTTACTACTTATCAGCTGGACAAGTGACCTAATACTTTTTGTGTCTTATTTATATCATCTACTAAATATAATTATAGTAATAGGTCTTGCTTTCTAAGGTTGTTGTGAGGATTAAATTAGTTAATAAATATATAAAAAATCTAAAACTGATTTCCAGTGCATTGTAAGAATTTGTTACTATTATAATCCAAGTAGAGGTGCAGACAGTGGTTATGAGTATGGAATTCTGGAGGAAGTCAAAATAAGTTTAGATAGGATTTAAAGCCGCAGGACCAGATAAGACCGTATAAAATGTGAATGCACATAAGGAAAAGAAAAAAGCCAAAGGCAGAACCCTGTTTTATTATTCCAAGAACTTGAGTATTGAATTGAATATTCCAAGATATTCCAAGATTTTGAAGCTGGGAAGGGGAAAAAGAATCAACAAACGAGACTCAAAAAGATCTGCCAGTGCAGGTGGAGAAAAAATAGGAGTGTTTGATGTTCTGGAAGCCAAAGAAAGTATTGCTAAAAGGAAGGTGTAGTCATTTTTGTTGATGAAGATTAATAAATGAACATTGGCCTGAGCAAGAAAGACGTTGGCAACTTTGTCATTCAACCTTCAGTGGAGTCATTGAAATGAAGTGACTCAATGGGAGAATGAAAAAAAAGAAAGTAAAGTTAAATAGAATAGACTTTTTTTGAGAACTCTTGCCTTTTATAGAGCAGATACGCTTGGTGGGGAGCTGGAGGTGGATGGTGATTGAGGGTGAGTTTTTATTCAGACGGGAGACATTTCACCATATTTGTGGGTTGATAGGAATGATCCCACTATAGACATTAAGGGAATTTCCCAGTGTTTATTTTCCTACTGCACCAAATTTGAAATGGAATGAATACACATTTGGATAAAGGTAACATTATCTAGTTACCTCCAAATAGAGAAGTTGCAATTATCCATAAAGAGTAAAACTAAGATTGTGATTATACCACTTTCCATAGTCTATTTGTGTGAACAAGAAGGAGGATCTTTGTTTTTAAAATAAGGAATGTAAGAGCAATACCCTATGGAGGTACTTTGTAGAGTTACGGAGCTATTTTTGTCTTTTAAGAAAGACAAATTGATCTTTCATTACTAAGAAATAATAATTTTATTCTTATCCAGGGTAAAATAATGTCACAATGTACAGTTAAGATTTTATGGGGTGCCTGGGTAGCGCAGTAGTTAAGCATCTGCCTTCGGCTCAGGGCATGATCCCGGAGTTCTGGGATGGAGCCCCACATCAGGCTCCTCTGCTGGGAGCTTCTTCCTCTCCCACTCCCCCTGATTGTGTTCCCTCTCTCACTGGCTGTCTCTGTCAAATAAATAAATAAAATCTTAAAAAAAAAAAAAGATTTTAGTGTATAGTAATAAGCAAGACATGGGTCCATTTATCTCAGGTTCTCTTCTCAAATCCTCCGCTCTAGCCAGATCCCATCTCTCACAGCAATTTCACGCATGTTGCTTTCTCCTGACCAAGTTCTATATTCTTTATAAAGGCCACTATGCTTCTAGGACCTTTGCAACTCAAGAATGCATATTTATACAACTCCCCAAGTCCTTTCCCCCCTCTTTTGCATAAAACTACCTCCAATGTATTTTTCAATGTCTCCCTGATAATGAATCTCTTCCAGAATTGTTTCCTAGATTAGCACAGTCTGTTCTGACCACATGACTTTGCTTCATATTTTCTAGTCATTTACACTTACAGTGATGCATTTGATCATTTACATTTGCTGGTGGGCTTTCCCGAAGAGTTTTATGTTGCTTTCTTATACATAAATGAATGAATGATATTTAATGCCGATGAGTGAAGAATTCCATGTTAAGGTATTATGGTCTATTTATAGACACAAAATACCCAGTGGGCAACCACAATCTAAATTTTCCCCTATAAACTGTCTTGGGAAACGGGCCTTTTATCACGAGGAGGTTTAAAGGGAGATTAAGAATGGTTCTAATCATCATTGTACTGAGAAAAAAACAAAACAAAGCAAAACAAAACAGAAAAACAACTGAAACTCTCAAGGATAATTACTACTCTCAAAGAGCAGTATCCTCTCCATGGTTATAACCACATTCATTCATTTATTCAACATTTATTGACCATATAGATTATTAACGTTGTGGGAGATGGCACAATTCGAAATTGAGAATCGAGAAACACTCAATCATGGCTCTCAGAGAATTAATTGTAAGAAAGAAGCACATTATGCCCTGTTGCAGCTGCAACTGATAAGTCTTATAATAATGATGTAAAGGGTTCAGTGGGAAGAGAAAAATGGGGATTTACATTATAATAATTATAATTAGGCACCAAAACTTCCTTGAGAAAATGACGCTTACCTTAATTTTGAAGAATCAGAAGCTACATAACAATATAAATCCAAAAGGGGAAATAACTCTACAAGTAATTAGTTCTATATTCTATATAAGAATTTACACACACACACACACACACACACACACACAGAGTGAGAGTGAGAGAGGTTTATGCATGTGCATGTGTGTGTTGAGAGCTGGAGAGGAATGGAGTAGAGGAAGCTAGAGAGGATTTTCAGGAGGAATCTTAAGTATGTGCATTCCATCCTGAGTGCTCTGGAGAAGATGTCAAAGGATTTTAAAAAGAGGAGTGGGAGGATCAGGTTTGCATCTCTGAACACAGCAGTGGAGGCTGGTTTGGAGAAGGCTGGGCATAATCAGGCCCACTCTGGGACTCCTGCAAGTCAGCCATGTCGGGGTAATAGCCTATATTAGGGCAGTAGGAAAGAACCAGGCATTGTCTACAAAACATGAAAGTTTTGTATGACTCTTGGTCCTTAGAAGAGTAAAAACATGTTTCCTTCTTAAGAAAAAAGCAAATGAGATCTTTCTTCTCTTTTCTTATAGACTATATTAAGTTCCTATTGCTGCTGTAACACACTACCACAAACTCGTAGAAGAAATAACACAAATTTATTTTACAGTTCTGGGTGCCAGAAACCTTACCTGGATCCTACAGGCTAAAATCAAGATGTTCTTCTGATGGAGCTGTCTTCCTTCTGCAGGTTCTAGGGGACAATCTTGCCTTTTCCAGTTTCTAGAAGCCACCTGCATTCCTTAACTCGTGGTCTCTTATTCCATTGTCATCATCATATCTCCTCTCTATGATTTTGATCCTTTCACCTCAGTCTTATAAGGACTGTGTGATTGTGTTGGTCCCACCCAGATAATCCAGGATAATCTACCCATCTTAAAAACCTTAAAGGCATCCGCAAAGTCCCTGTTGCCATGTAAGGTAACATAGTCACAGATCCCAAGGATAAGATGTAGAAATCTTTGGAGGGCCATTATTTTGACTAGCACACTGAATATCTGTGAATTGTTGCAACCTCTACCAGAGCTGTAAAAGAGGACTTAATTCAATGCCTTTGACCAGACTGAGAACCTGCTAGAGTCTCGTTATGTCCTTCTTTAGCACTATGATGTGCTCATTCATTGGTTTAGTGTAAACAGATAAAAGAAAGAAGCTATTTTTGTTACTTAGAAACTTTTAACTTCTTTTGTCCACTTACAAAGTAAATGCAGATTGTTGTGTCGGAATATGCTTTCTGTGAGCAGCTTCCAGTTACATATGTTAGTGAACACTGGGATCAAAACATGGTGGTCGTTGAACAGGGTTTGTTTAAAATATCTCCTAATTGAAATTTGCTATGCAGATTACTTCCAAGTAAAATGCATGCAAATAAGTTAGATACCAGAAAATTATTTTTTTCCTCTTCTTTTAAAAAATCTTTACATTAAAAGAAAACCTGAAAATTATTATCTAATCTTCTCAATAATGAAGTAGAGAATAGGCATACTCTTTGTATTACCTTCTTTCTCGTTGCACATAATAGAAGAACTGAAAAATTAAGATTTGCCACTTGCAGAATCAGCACTGACACCATGCTGTGTTAGCTTAACTCACTAATGTTTTGCTCTAAAACTTGTGAATTTTTTTTCCCTTTTTTATTTAACCCTCTCCCCTTGTAGAAAAAAAAAAATCTTCTTAACTGTACTATCTGATTATGCTACTTTCACTCCTGACATCTAATCAGAAAGGATTACTTGGATTTTCTTAACCATGAAAGGAAACAAACACTACCAGCAATCCCCAAAGGCATTCTCAATCCTGTTGAAGAAAAATAACAGATTTAGGTCTTAGCCTTTCAAAGCCATTTCTCTTCCTGAGCTCATGTTTATCTGAAAATGAATACGGTTTGGACATGTTGGCTATGATAAATATGGAATATTTTGTTGGTGATGTTACCGGGCAGGTAGACTTAATGATTAAAGTTTTATAGGCAGCCCTCTGGGTCTTTCTATTTATTGAATAAAGAGCTCAAACATTTAGGTGCTCTTTCTTTCTCTTTATATGTATACAGGCCTTCTTTCAGCCTTGGGAGCAACAGAGGTTTATCATTTTCACACTTGTTGAATAAGAACATCTGATTTATTTGTTGCATTTATTCTCTTGGTAAGCGATGCCTTTAGTATGCTTAGGTGAACTGATTTGTAAGATATGCAATATGTTTTCCTTATACTGCTGCCCCGTGCTACAGTAAATGAGATCCTAAAATCGGAAAACATACATCTGTCATTGGCTTTGAGAAGGGTTTAAGGAATTGTTTCCTGGCAAATCATAATTGCTGATGACTGCTTATTTCATGCAAATCTTCACACATGTGGGACTATTAATGTGGCACTGCCCTCAATGAAATCATACAGCTGCTACTGACAGGGCAAAATTGCCAACAATATGATGCATCTTAATGGTCTGTGTAGCCAAGTCAATGAGTGAAACAATCCCATAGCACCAATTCAATTTCATATAGGAGAGGTTGATAAAAACAAAACCACAGAATCTCACTAATTTTTATTTCGGATTAATTATGAATGCTTTTAATCAGATAACTCCAATTTTAACTGTGTCCCACAAAGGTTTTAGAATGCTTATCTCAGGGGGTCTGATTTAATTAACAACCTTTCTATATTTCTCTAGTTTTCATGATATTAAGATGAAAAAAATGATTTCTCTGCTCTATTGTACTTTCTGAAATGTTTACCTATAATGACAGTAATTACATCTAAACTTGCTTATGACTATATCTCTATTGCAATGTCGATGCCTTAACACCAGAATAAAAAAGAATTGTGCATATGCATATGTGTGTTTTATTTTTTTATTTTTTTTTTAATTTTTATTTATTTATTTGACAGAGAGAAACAGCCAGCGAGAGAGGGAACACAAGCAGGGGGAGTGGGAGAGGAAGAAGCAGGCTCCCAGCAGAGCAGAGAGCCCTATGCGGGGCTCGATCCCAGGATCTTGGGATCACACCCTGAGCCGAAGGCAGACGCTTAATGACTGAGCCACCCAGGCGCCCCAATGTGTGTTTTAAGTATATATTAAACTCTGTATTGGTAAGTGTGAAGAATTAGTTGACTGCTAAGGTAAAAACCAAATAATTGCTATATACGATAGAAGTCGATTTCTCATTCTGTAATTTTCCAAACTTATGCTGTGTGGGGGAGGTTTTTTAGCTGCAATTTTGGGTTTCTAGGTTCTTTCTTGTTCTGCCGTCCTTAATATGCAACTTCCACTTTGTAGTTTTAATGACTCCTCTAACAATATTAGCAGAAGAGAGAGAGAAGAACAGTGGAGGACACAAAGTTGCATTTTAAAACTGTGACCAGGGGACGCCTACGTGGCTCAGTCCATTGAGCAATCGACTCTTAATTTCAGCTCAGGTCATGAGATTGAGCCTCATGTCAGGCTCTGGGTCATGAGATTGAGCCTCATGTCAGGCTCTCCCCTCAGTGGTGAGTCTGCTTGGGATTCTCTCTCCCTCTCCATCTGCCCTTCCCCCTACTCATGCAATCGTGCTCTCTCTCTCTCAAATAAAAAAAAATAATAAATAAATAAATAAATAAATAAAGAAGCCTTTAAAACGGACCAGGAAGTTGCTCATATCACCTCCTCTCTTCCCCCAGTGATAAGAACTTAATTATATGGCCACACTAGCTGCAAGACAGACCGGGAAATAGAGTCTTTAGCATAAGACCCTCTAAAATTAGAATTTCTATTACTAAACTAAGAAGAACAGAGTGGATATTGATACGCAATCATCAGCCTCCGTCATATACTCTAACATTAATTTAGACTGCTTTGACAATTAGTATATGGAGGAAATCCAAAGACATAGTAGCATACCTATGAATATTTTATCATTGGAAAGTAGGACTGTCTTAAGCAAATTCTTCCCTTTTTATTTCCTTCCTCCCTCCCTTTCCTTCTCTCTTTCTCCAACTCGTCTCCTCCAACTTCCTCCTTTTTTGTTATTTTGTCAGGTTTTGTGTGTCAAGTATTGCTTTATGCACGGAAGTTCAAAGTCATTTCCTCTCTCACATAGTCATATGGAGGAAATAAATAAATTAGTACAATATGGTGTTATTTTAATAATATACTATAGAGATAGGGAAATAAGTCTTCCTAGGTGGATCAAAAAAAAAAAAGTCACCAACAGATACCACTTGAATTTGGTCTTCAAAATGAAATATGAGTTGGTTGCTATGTGATACTTGGCCTGGTATCTTTCCTCATTTGGTTGAGCTTTCAATCTACCTAAAGACTTTATTGACTGTTATCAAGACATGTAATTGTTGGGTGGCACAGCGGTTAAGCGTCTGCCTTCGGCTCAGGGCGTGATCCTGGTGTTACGGGATCGAGCCCCACATCAGGCTCCTCCACTATGAGCCTGCTTCTTCCTCTCCCACTCCCCCTGCTTGTGTTCCCTCTCTCGCTGACTGTCTCTATCTCTGTCAAATAAATAAATAAAATCTTTAAAAAAAAAAAGACATGTAATTGTTAAGACACACGTATTTCACCTAATAGAAATATATATCAAGCAGGGGAACAATAGAGAGATGTGCTTTTAGTAATTGACCCTGAGAAACTAACCCTACATTCACTCATTCTGTTCAAAACATCAAGGAATATGCTGGAGCTAGAACTAGTTTTTTGTCCCTGGAACAAAAGGCAAAGGGAGTCTCTCAAAATTTATCAGGAGGGGTCAGGAGAATATTAGAAAAAAAGAGCAGACAATGTCTGAAGAGATCTTCACCAGGTCTGACACATGGGTGCTCTGTCAGGACTTAAAAGCAAAGGATGCTTGTCCTTCTAAGAGAGAGAGTAGGACCCTTCCTTCCTTCCTTTATTCCTTCCTTCCTTCCTTCCTTCCTTCCTTCCTTCCTTCCTTCCTTCCTTCCTTCCTGATTGATTCGAGAGAGAGAGAGAGAGAGAGAGAGAGGAGGGGTGGAGGGAGAGGGGAAGGGAGAATCTTAAGCAAACTCCCTGCTGTGTGTGGAGCTTGATGTGGGACTCAATCCCACAACCCTGAGGTCATGACCTGAGTGGAAATCAAGAGTTGGATGCTTAACCAACTGAGCCAGCCAGGCGCCCCAAGTATGACTCTTTATAGTCAATTTTCAAGAAGTTAAATGCTTGTCTGCCAGAAAATGAACAAAACAAAACAGAAGCAGACTCAGATACAGGAAACAAACTGTTGGTTGGGGGAGTGGGTGACAGAGGGGGGCAAAATGGGGGAATGTGATTAAGAGGTACAAACTTCCAGTTACAAAACAAGTAAGTCATGGTGATGTAATATACCGCATAGGGAATATAATCAATAATATCGCAATAACTTTATATGGTGACAGATGGTAAGTAAACTTATTGTGGGAATCATTTCACAATATATAAAAATATTGAATCACTATGATGTACACCCAAAACTAATAGGGTATTTTATGTCAATTATATCTCAATTAAGGTGAAAAAAGTACTTGTGCCATTTGCTTGTATCTGTTGGTATCTCTCAATCAATCACCATCATTCTGCTGAAAATTATCCACATGGAAGTTTCATATTACAACAGTCAGCAAACTTATATAGAATTTATAGATGGAAACTTATCCTTTATTTAATATTATGTTTATTTACATAGTACTCTGAATTTAAACACATAAATGGTCTAGTCAATTTGTTAGAGAAATATTTTACCTAGAAAAAAGGATATATATGTGTTTATAATTGTAATTATTAGTTTAAAATGTTCATGGTTAACATAATTAAACAGTAGAGTAAGACAATCTTTAATAATCCAACAATTGAATAATATATGCAAAATGCAGCATAGTGATTGATTTAGGGTGAAGTGGCAAGGAAGAGGATGTGATTAGGAGAAGGGGTTTTAATCATTACAAAGTTTTATTTCTTAAGCTGGTTTGAGGATTGGTACATGGATTTTATAATAATATTCTTCTTACTATTTTGAACGTCTGAAAAGTTACCCAATAATTTAAAAAATTCTTATATTCTTCCTATCCCTCTTTCCTTATTTCATTTTCCAGATGTTTAGGAGTTAAAAAAAAATAGCATGGAGAGAGTAAGTCAATTAAAAAAAAAAGATTTATTTATTTATTTGTGAGGGAGAGAGAGTAGGGCGGGAGGGGCAGAAAGAGAATCTTTAGGCAGACTCCCCACTGAGCATGGAGACTGGGGGTGGGGGGTGGGGGGGTGGCTAAATTCCACAACCCCCAAGATCATGACCTGAGCTGAAACCGAGTTAGAAGCTTAACCGACTGAGCCACCCAACTGCGCTGATAGTAAATCACTTCTTAAAAAATTATTCCAATCATTCATTTTATGCTTTATTTGGATTCATTTGTTTCTTCATGTTTCAGCTACTTCTGAACCCATGTGATCAATTATGATGTAAATATGTTATTATTTTGTTGTTGCTGTTGTTAGCCATCAAGACAATTATTTTTATATACTTTATAAATTAAAAGACATATTGTGGAATTTTACTGATAATGTAGACAAAAGTGTACATTTTTACTCTCCAAAGGTAATTTTGGATGAAAGTACTGATTTGAGGTTTAAGGGCCTGAATTTTCTAAATAACTGCAATAACTATATTTTACATCACCATTATAGATCGAAACAGTGATATCATAGTTCAGAAAAAGCATATAGTTTCTATTTTCATGGCACAGTTTTCATCTGTTCATCTGTTCTCTTCAGCTGAGAAGTCATATAATAGGTTATGGTTTCCTACAACAAAGAGATTACTTCAGTTAAATTTGTCCTGTGGGCTAAGATAAATGGGTCATGTTTTGAATATTTATGAAAAAACTGCAGATAGTGATATTTTAAGTGTATTTTCTTGTATTAAATTGTGATTTATAATATCTTGTTATTAAAATCGAAAAAAGCCCTGTGATTTCTACCTATGTTTATTTCTTAGGTGCAACCCCACCTGCTCTTTTTACATTTTTTGTACCCTCGAAGTACGTACCTTTCTAAGTTAGGGCTTTTTGGGAAAGAAGGGTCAGAACTTGTCACAGAGCCATAAAACCTGTCAGATTTCAGCCATTTCTCTGAGATTATCTTGGTGCAAAGCATGTACATTTGCATAGTGACCTTTGCAAAACCAAACAAAGAAGGTGACATGAGGGTCATTTCCTAAACCCAGCTAATGAATTGATTATCCCCCAAAGCCTGGTAGTCTGAATAACAATGAAGAGTGGAAAGTTCACTTCAAATCCTTAGGGGCAAAATAAATCCCTGAAGTAGATTTTTAATAAACCGATTGTATATTACAATGAGTATTTTAATTGTTTGTTACTGAACCTCCCAGTGCCAAGAGATCAAATTGTTTGCCACAGAAAGGTATTGTCAAGCCTTCGGATATACTTTAATTTTTAATTCTTTGTCTCTGAACTACTGCTCTTTAAAGATTCCTTTTCTTATTGGAGGAGGAGAAGGTGTGATAATGATTTTTCCAGCACATTTCTAGTAAAGAAAGTTTGCAGGTATTTTCACTTAAGTTTATTTGTTTTCTAGGGCAAATTGGTGTGTAAATGAATTAAGAATATTTTTACTATTATTCCCTATGTATGTATTATTTATATGGACCAACAAAAGCATATGGCATAATATTTCTAGATAGGTATCATTTTGGCTGGTTACCACGGAAATGATTTTGACAAAATTCCAGTAGGTAAATCTTTCTTATCAGAGCGAAGTCGAAGGAGAAATGATTTACACTTGGGACTTTCAGATTCAAGTGACACCCTCAGGTTTTAAACTCATCTATGTCTCCATGTTTGTTAGGGGTAAGGTCTGAACCAGTGCTAGGGCCTGATTAAGAGGACAGAATTTTACATTCTTGGTGACTTGACATTGATGTTAACTGATTGACTAATGTTGAATAATGTTAATATTAATTGATTATTTTCAATTTATATTCTTGACAACTTTTTTACCTTCATTCTTGATTTGGATAGTTGATATAAATATCAGTCTGACCTAGTTACAAAATTATCCACAAGTGTTTCACATAGTCGGTGACTATGTTCCAAAATCTTATTCTGTGAGCTAACTAATTAACTAAATAAATAAAAGATGAAAGGATTCATGGTTCCCAAGTATTACATCTGTTTAGAAGTAAAGATGAGAGTGTGAAGGAAAGGAAAATAATCTGTCTGCATTGACAAAGTAGATTAACCTTCCTTTAAAAAATTCTGTTGGTACATAATCCCGTATTTCCCCGAATTCCTCTCTGACAGCCCTCTGTGGCACCTGGTCTATGTGCTTAATCAGTCTGCACCTTACATTTCAGTGGACGATGAAATTCTTTCTGTGGTCCTCATCTTTTTTCCAATTTGCATTTTCTGGGCATTTTTATCTACTCCTCTCACCTCAACCCATAGCATCCACATATATACCACAACCCTGTCTTCCAAGTTGAGGACCAATACTTTACCTACTTATTAGCTATTTCCAGTTGATTCTTTTACAGTTACTCTAAACTCATCTGCTAAAATTATGGCCATTATCTTCTTTCTCAAAGTTTCTTCTCCTTATATTCTCTTTCGTGCTTGAGGAATTAATATTTAGCCAGTGGATTAGATGGAAAATTGCTTCTCTTTTTCCTTACCCACTGCTTCTCTCGGGGCCAAATAAATTATCAAATATTATCTATTCAACTCAAGAAATACTTCCTGATTCCATATTCCATTCTGCATTCCAGTAATCACTAAATTAATTTTCTTTCTCATTATTTCTGAATTTTATTGAGTGCTTTTCCTGTATCTATTGGGATAACTATATGGCTTTATATATTTATTTTTCATAATTTGATAAATTGCATTAATCTATTATAATGTTAACATGTTTTTACATTCCTGAATTAAATTGAACAAATACATATATAGGGAGAGCTGGATTTGGTTTAGAATATTTTACTTGTTAACGCTGATTTGGGGGGGATAGATTTTATTGTTTTTTAAAAGTTTTGAAGTAAATTTTTAAGAAAATTTTATTTATTTATTTGAGAGAGAGAATGAGGGAGAGAGCATGAGGAGGGGAGGTCAGAGGGAGAAGAAGACTCCTCACTGAGCAGGGGAGCCTGATGCAGGACTCCATCCCGGGACTCCAAGACCATGACCTAAGCCGAAGGCAGTCGCTTAACCAACTGAGGCACACTTTTTAAAAAAGATTTTATTTATTTATTTGACAGAGAAAGAGGGAGCACAAGCAGGGAGAGCGGCAGGGGGAGAGGGAGAAGCAGGCTCTCTGCTGAGCAGGGAACTGGATGCAGGGCTCAATCCCTCGGATTGAGGGATTGAGGACACTCGGATCATGACCTGAGCTGAAGGCAGACACTCAGCCAAAGAAGCCACCCAGGTGCCCCTAGGGGATAGATTTTAAACTATGGATGTAATTTGTTTTCATGGGTATAACTTTATTCAGCATTCCTAATTCCTTTTGAGTAATAAATCATATTTTTCTAAGAAATTATGCATTTTGTTTACTTTTCAAAATTTATTGGCATAATGTTTTATATTTTTTACTTCAGCTTTTATCTCTCTTTCATTGAATAAAACTTTGTTAGAGTTAAGGTCTTTCCTCAATTATTTTTTTTGTCAGGTAATTGTCACATACCACTTCCGCTGCTCTGGGCCTGAAACATCCCTGGCATCTTGGGCCACTTTTCTCGGTTGCTACAGTGACCAACTCTACATGGGAGTTTGACCAACTTCAACCTTACCACGCTTCGGTGTTTGCACTTCCTGCCTCTTGTTCTAAGGTTGTATTTTGTGCTGAGCTGTGGAGACTTGATAGGACCACATTTGGTGCTTATGAATATACAGCTGAGAGAGGAAGATGAAAGGACTAAGCCAAAACCCAAGGGCTGTAGGAATCAGTAGATGCAGTTTATAAGGCTTCTGAGAAATGGCCTACGCAATCAATGGATTACTTTGCTCTGTGGCCAATTGAATAGGACAATCTCACTCGTGTCTCCTCTTTGGCTGCTTCAGTCCCCTTGCCCCTCACTCTTATACTTGGGGATCACATTCCCTAATAAAATGTAGGACAATTACCCATTGCCTTAGGGCCTGCTTTCAGGGTAGGACCAAACGGTTTTTATGAAGCACCAACTTCTGGCTTTGTTAAGCCTCTCTGTTGTACTATTATTTTGCATATAATAGTTATTTATGTTCTTATATTTATTTCCTTCTTCCAAATTTCTTGAGTTTTATTCCCTTTTTTATTCTAACTTTTAAAACGGAAAAATTTGTTGATTTCAGTCTTTCTTCCTAACATAGGTGTTTGTTGTTGTTAATTTCCCTCCTTGTTATACACCCCTCATTTATATTTCAAGAATTTTGGTATTTTGTATTTCATTGTTAAATTTGAAGTATTTTCTGACTTTCATTTTGAATACTTCTTGGTGTTATTAAAAAGTGTGTTTTGTTATTTCCAAATACGTGCTGTGTTTTATTTTTAATTGTGTATTGTTTTCCAATGTATCATATTTCATCTGTTGTATTGTACTTAGTTTATCTTTAAGATTCCAAGCTTTGCAATTTGTTGAAGTTGTTTTATGGCATAGCATGCGACAGTTTTCAAATATATTCCACATGTGCTTGTGAAGATATCAATTTTCTAATTGTTGGCTGTAGAATACCACATATGTCCTTCAGATTAATGTTGTTGTGTTGCTCAAAATTTCCATATCCTTATTAAGTTTATGTTCACCTCATCTCTCTGTTACTGAGAAAAATATATTAAAATCTTCCATTATGATGGTCAATTTCTATTATTTATGTACACATGAACATACATATATTTGAGACTATGCTATTAGCTATATCCATATTTATAATTATATATCATTCTAGTCCGGACTTTTATCCTATTCTCTATTCCTAATTTTTTTTTTCTTGCCTTAAAGTCTCCTTTGTTGCACATTAATATAACAACTTTTTCACTTTAAAACATTTGCTTGGCAGACCTTTTTCTACTCTTTTATTTTCAAATTTTCTGTGCCTCACATTTTTTTTTCTCTTATAAACATCATTTAGCTGAAATTTAAAGAAAAATGACTAGGTGATATTTTTCTTTTAACTTGTTGATTTAGAGCAAACTTTGACCTTTAGGCTAAGTGAGGCAGGCTGTTTGTTTTTGTAAATAGAGTTATATTGGAATAGAGCCACTCCCACTCATTTATATTTTGCCAATTGCTGCAACAATGACATAATTGAATCATCATGACAGAGACCATATGGCCATCATAGCCTGAAATATTTACTATCTGTCCCTTGACAGAAAAAGTTAGCTGACTTATGGACTAGTGAATTCATATTTATAGTAATTGCTACTATTTTTGGAATTTGTACTTTTTACTTGATTTGCCCATAATACATTTTTTTCCTGATTTCTTTTGTAATTAAAAACATTATTCCATTTTTTTCTGTTCTAATACATTGGAAGTTATTACTTCTATTTCTATTTTTTATTTGTCATACTTACTATTGGTCACACAAAAGCATAGTATTAGTCAATAGCTTAGTTTTCCTTCAGATGAATAAAACGACAAAGTATTGAACTCTAATTACCTTCTTCACATTTTATACATACTTGCTTCAAAATTGTAGTCCAATTTGTATTTTTCACAAAAAACAAGGATATGTTTGTTTGTTCTATTTATTTCTATTTATCTATATTTTTACTAATGTTTTGTTCCTCATCCTTCTTATGTCTCATACCTTCATTCTAGATTCATTTTATTTCTTTTTGATGTACACCCTTGATCATTTATTTTACTACTGATGAGAATGCAGTATTTTAATATTTTTCTTTGTAAATTTTTGAATATTTTGTTCATATATATTTAGAAGAGAATCCTACTTTAGTTTGATAACTAAAATATTCCTCCACTATCTTATGGTTTTCATTAATGTCCTTCAGAAAACTGATACTTGATAAGGATCTTTCTCTTGATGGCATCTTTCTCTTTTCTTTGGCTGAATTTAAGATTATATCTTTGTCTGTTGTGTTCTGCAATTCCACTAAAATATGTCTATGGGCAATTTGTTTTTGATTTTCTGTTTCTGTACTTCATAAATATGGGAACTTATGGCTTTTACCTTTTTAGAAAAAATATTCCTAACTAAATATTCAAATATTATCTTTCTTCCACTACACTCTCTTTTTTGAAACTTCAATTATATGTATGTGAGACCTTTACATTCGGTAGCTATTGACCCTTAGACTGGTACAGAGAATAAAATGTGACAGGAGGGTAGTAGTTTCAGGAGGTATATGACCCTTAGCAGGTGAAATCATTTGTGACCTGGGAAACAAAATGACATACGGCAAATGAAAGAGAACAAGAGCTCTGTGACTAAAGTCTGAACAATTGTAGGGCCCTGAACTCCCTCAACTCTACCAGCTGGGAATAACAAATATAGGAGAGAGGTCACTCTTTTTCTTTCTAAGATGCTGCCAAACTTTTATAACACTTTGAAGACTGAAAACTTTGGTGTCTATAGTAATACATTCTTAAATAAAACCAAGGTCATTGGAAGTGATGATGGTGGTTTTGAGTTAGGTCACTGGCAGATGGAAACTTGTGTTGATTTGTGAATACAAATAAGATATCCTTTCCTATAGTCTTGACAAACCTAGAGTGGACAGTGAAGAAGGGCTAAGAAGGAAGGCTGTTATGCACTTAGGGCCAAAGAATGATGGTAATTTGGATATTAAGGTATAAGAGTTTTCATATTTACCCAAACTCTATTAAGGCCAAGATACTTTGGGCTATGTGTATAACATGTCTGATTTCCATTTCATTCCTGATGAAGAGCGTCTCACAATGCTTGGTTATAAAGTAATGCTTTGGGTTCAACATCAAAATGTCCCCATAGTTATATTTAAAAAGCTTGTTCAAAATGCTGCACTCTATGATAGATCTGGCAGAGATATACTCAACCTTGACATCTGCAAGAGGAGCCTGAGATTCACTGAGCTGTCTGTTGAAGAATATGGGCATTCTCATTATTTTCTTTTATCCAAGAGAAGACCAAGTGCTGTTAAAGGAATGGAATGCTAGACAAGATGTATGTCAAACACCAAATTCTTGCTATTAGGGTCATGTAGAATTTGCTTAAAACTAGATTCCCATGTTAGTTGAGAGTAAAAATGAAGCCAAACTTCATCTAAGATAAACCAATTTAATATACAAAATAATGAACATATTAAAGACCAATTTTGATCATAATATTTTGACAAGATATTTCTAAATACTAATGTTTAATTTTTATTGGAACCCTAAGTAAGTCTAAAATGACACTTCAATTATTCCACATGTGTCACATAAGGTAGGGCACTACCTTACAAATAAAGTTCTGTTAAACTGATGATTACGTGCAAATCTCCCATTTAATTACTGTACCTATAAGTATTATTAATATAATATTGTCTTAGAAAGAAAATACAGGGGTTGAAGACTGGAATATTATCATATTTTAATTCTTGAAATATAAAAAGATAATATTGTATACAAGGGCATCAAGTAATTCACTCACTCTAGTGTGACATTGAGAACTTGGCATTATTGACATTTGGGGCTGGATAATTCCTTTTCATTGGTATGCTGGTCACTCTCCATGTTCTAGGATGATTTGCTGCGTCTCTGACTTCTACTTCCTAGATACAAGAAGCACTGCTTACCCACTTATGATAAAATTGTCTCCAGATATTGTGAAATGTTCCCTGGGGGAAAACTGCCCCTGGTTGAGAATAACTGCATTAGTTTACCAGGTTTCTCCTACCTACCAATCTCCAATACCCTAGGAAAATACCAGTATTAATTCCTTGAGTGAACTTCTAGAGTTTCTGCATGTAAGCAGCTTTTTTTGTGTTTTGCTTTTTTCCGTGAAAGTACATTGTTATTCTTGTTTTTGTCACTTAAAGACTTCAAGGTAATTATAAAAATTGGGGGGTTGTCATAAATTTTCATCTTTTAATGAACATTAAAATTACCTCCAACTATTTGTTATAAGTTTTAAGATAAATAATTTTATATAGTATTTTAAGGTTGGAAGAGGCAGTGGTGGTGGTTTTGTCCTTACTGTTTTTCCCGTTTTGCTTTGATTTCTGGGGGGAAAAAAAAGCAGAAGGTATTGAATTATAACTGCTGCCATACTCATACTGTAGTTCCTTTTTATAAACTTTCTTCTTGGAAACCAACTGTAGTAAAAGTTCCCGAAACTTTAGTGAGGTAATTTGGAAAACAAAATTATCTTTGGGGAAACCGAAGAAAGTGATAAAGTCCAAAATGATAAGGTCACCTGGTCTCTGGAGATGCTGATAAAATACTCTTATACTCTATTTATCTGGTGAGAAAAGATGATAATCCAACTGGTCCTGACTATTATTCAGTACAAGGACAGTTCAAGCCAAGAATTTCAGAGTCATAAACCTATTAAGCATTTCATAGGCTTTCCTAGGACAGCAGAAACTTTTGTGGAGAAGGAAAAAAACATGCTTAATCATGGTTTCATTATAAATATAGACATTGATAGGTGAAATTTGTGATAACTTTCACCTTTGGAAAATATCTAATGAGTCATGGCAGTATTAATCTCCCATGGTAATTAAGATTACCTTTCATTTTTTTCCTTAACTTTTTTTGAGTGCTGGTTTATAAATGGGCCCAAATGATCAGCATCTTCCGACTTTCCATGAGAATTCACTAATTATAAAAATTGCTCATAGAAATGCTTTTCCCCATATGCATTGTGTGTAGGGAGACTATCCTATGGGGGCATCAGTTTGAAACACAACTTCTCCTTCCTTCTCATCATGAATTTTGTCTATTTCCCTATTTCTTCCTTATTTCTATAACTTGACCAAAATTTCAACAAAGAAAAGTTGTTTGGAAGAACTAACCAAAGACTTAATTTTGTTCAGAAATTGTGAGCTCATCAAGTCTACTTACATGATTCCTATTAACATCTAGCGCTTTCCTTATTAGAATAAGTTATTCACTTTGTATTACAATTAAAATATGATTACTATGCACAATCTAGAAGGTGCATAATACTGTAGTTACTAGAACTCACAGAACCAGTCTGTGAGTTTGAATGCAATTATTTATAAATGATTATGCTTTTTCAGATATCTTTTCCTAGCCAGGACAATATTAAAATCATCATGTAGTCAACAATAATGGCATATGAAAAACTCTAAAACTATGAACATGACTGAATACCTTTTATGTCTATAAATCTGGAACTACTTAGAAGGTCTAAAATTTATGAGTACTTTAGGTGTTATAAATTTTTATCAGCTGTGACCTTTAAAACTAAAGTTTTATTCATGTTATGTGCATTTTTACACAGCTTACCTGACTAAAACCAACTTTCCATATGAACCCTGATTACCAGAGGACAACTCATTTGATAATCATACATCCCGGAAGCTAACACTTTGAGCTTAGTTCAAGACCAGCTTGGGTTGATTAATGATCATTAATTATTGGACCTCCATGGAAGAGGGAAAAGAAAGAATATAGCAACCTATGAAGGTCTTCTTCTATATATTCCTTGATGATTACTCCTTTCAGTAGGTCTTTCCAATCCAATTCCCTTTGGGAAAATACTATTGAAATGCTCTCCTCCTCCAGGAAAGAAGGAACAAAGTTGAGTTAACTTGGTGAATTTAAAGGTTGACATTTATTAAATAAACAAAATGATTTTTTGTATTTTGCTTTATGCATGCTGGTATATTTTGGCTAGGTTCTATCGATTCTTTGTGGTTCATTTCTTCCCTTAGAAGACATAACACTTCCCTGACCAGACTATGTTTAGCCTTAATGTTAGTTTTTAATCTGGTGTCCAGAAGAGGAAGAGGATCTTGAAGGGGCTCATTTTGTCTAGTAAAGTAGATTCCTCTACATTATCTTCAAGCAATGCAAAGGAAGCACGAGTTTTTAATCAGGAAGAGAACATTTCCATAAGTCCAGGTGTTCAGGAAAAACTGAGAATTCAAAATTTTTGAGTGCATAAACTCAGATGCCTCCATCTCAAGTCTCTGGGTCCCACTCCTTCACGACCAGGGTGCTCCTTCAAGATACAATCCTAGCATATCCAACTTGCTGGTGTTGAGAATTTTGCTGTCTCTGGAGCTCTGCTACTCTTTATGCCTGTCCTAGGCCTGATCTTGAGTTTTTTCTGTCTTCTAGATGCCATATATGATAATCTATTTACATCTATCACATTTAGCCTTTCTCAACTTTTTGTTTATTTGAAAAAGTTTGATTAATCAATCTCAGCCTTCCACAGTCTTTACCTAGTACATCCATTGCTGAGTAAGGAACATTTAATTTCATAGTTCTCATAATCTCATAGTTCTCATTACTACTTCCCTCTGATATCTCGAATGAGATACTACACCTTCCAGTACATTTCCTTTCACTGCTGTTTTATACCAGTTAAGCACAAGGGAAAGGTGTAAGAATTGAACAGCTATCTCATGCAAGACGCTAATCTGTGCTCCACCTACCGCCAGAATAGGGTCCTCTTGCTGTCAACCAGCCAGCAGGTGACTCAACTTCAAAGTCCTTCTCAGATTCTTCATTTTAGGATTACTCTTAGCACCAACTATCATAAGTTAGGTTTCCTGGGAAACAGAGTCTGAGATGGAGATTTGCACACAAGTAGTTTATTGAAGAGTGTTTTTAGGAATAACACTTGTAAGGAAGTGAGGGAAGCAGAATTAGGCAGAAAAATAAATTGAATTGTTAGTGTCAAGAGAACCCACTGATCACACTGGGAACTCTGAAGGGGAGATCTATCTCTCTTATCTCTCTCTCTCTCTCTCTCTCTCTCCCTCTCTTCCTTTCACACACACACTCAAATAGATTTATGTTCCTAAACTCACTCTCTTGTATGAAGAAAAAAAATGTATTTGAGAGTCAGATTAATCTGTATTAGATATCTGCCTTTGTGCAAATCTACTTTTTTCATTTGAAAACAGAAGTGACAATGTATCTCTTGTGATGTAATTGTCAGAAATTGATGACATAATGTAAAACACTTGGTTAGAATGTGATCTAGTATATAATGATCGGTCTTAAAAATATTAGTTTTTTTTTTCCCACCCTTTCCTCATTTTGCTTCTATTTTTCATATCTACAGGTTATTTCATGTTTACAGGTATTTCTGTGCTAGTTTTAGATAAAGAATATATATTTGACTATCAAATTACATAACTTTTATTTACAATTGCTTGCATGAGCAGCAATTCGAATTGGGTTTTCTGAAGAATACCAGTCAATAGCTAAACCCGGGGAATGCATAATTATAATAGCACTTACATATGATTTGATGAAAAGGCAATGAAGTATGCACTTTAAGTGAATAACAGAAGAGCAAATGACCACATCTCAAAAGTATTGAAATTGATATACAGAATGACTATTGTTTTGTGCCTAGCAAACATTCCTCACTGATACTAATTTCTGAACATTTTTTCCTATGGCAGACCTATGTTTACAATTTGAAGGGACTGTCTCACAATCTCCTTCTTCCCCTCTACTGCCTCCACAGCAGCAGACATGTAATCCAGACACAGCCAATTAGATACTTCTTTCCAAAGTAATTGGCTGAAGGATGGTCCGCAGCAAGACTTTCCCAAAGATTTATGATGTTAAACAAGAAAATATCTTTCACTCTTTGACTCACAAAGCAATCGAAATATAGGCTTAGGACTGTCAACTACCATTTTCCCTACCATGTAGAAAAAGCCTTCCCTGGAAGTAGAGTTATGTAAAGAGGAAAGTATTCATTCCGGAGATGAAAAAAACCCGCAAAACCAAAAATCCTGGATCAAAATCCTGTATCCAGCTGGGTCCTAATTCAGAGCTAAGTCCTCCTCCTTTTTAAAAATTATTATAAGTTAGGTTCTATCACTTTCAACCAAAAGGGCCACAATAAAACACATAAAATCATTATTTCAATATTACTGAACATTGACCAAATTGGACAATTGCATTTCTAATCATAAATACTCTGTGCCATATCTTTATTATCTAGAATTATTCCTATCATAGCATAGGCATTCACTAAGCATTAGTGGAATGAGTTATGTTATTCACAAGAATAAAATTAAACTTCACGATGTGTAATACAATAAGGTTAAGGGAGGAGAAAGATATGTGTGTGCATATATGTATACATATATGGATATGTATATATACCTGTGTGTGTTGTGGGTGTGCACATATAGTCACTGGGGACAAAGGTATAATGAAGCATAACCATTGTTCTTTAAAAGTTTCTGACCACCTCCTGAAGCAATTTAAATTTTAAACAAAGAAAAATATTTCAAATATAATTGCTTAACTTTAGTTCTGGCTCTACCAATGTTTTTGACATATAATAATATCTTGAATCCTCATTTTATGAAGATTAGTGTCCATACTTTTTTTTAAAAAAATCTATTTATTTATTTTAGAACGGGAGAGCGGGGGAGGGGCAGAGGGAGAGGGAGAACAGCAGACTCCACCCTGAGATCATGACCTAAACTGAAATCAAGAGTCCCAGGCCCAACTGACTGAGTCACCCAGGTGCCCCCAGTTTCCACACTTTATCAAGAATAGTTGTTTCTGATATTTTTGCCTGAATTGTGTAATTAAGGTTAAATTAAAATAATTTCTTTTTGCTTTCATTTCTAAAGCAAATTTCTAATTTGCTTTCATGAAGTGTCAATTTTTAATTCAGAAAAGTTGAAATAACTCTTAAAAATTTAAAGCCATATAATACTTTGGAGGATAGTGAAAATTGCCATGGGGAATAAATAAAAAGTATGTTAGCTAGCCTCTCTGAAAACATTATCAAGGCACTTGAAGAATGAAAAAGGAAGTTATCTGTAGAATATCCTAATAGAGAAAAAGTTTAATTTTCTTTTGACTGGTATTATGTTCTACATTTATAAAATGGAGATTTTATCCACTTAAAAATGTTTTGTTAGTCATTAATATAATTACATATTATAAGCATAAATTATTTCAGAAGCATCTTAATGCTTTTAAAGGCTAAATAAATGTTTCAAGAAACATTCGTGTATGAGTCCCACTTGAAAAACTATTTAGTGAACTCGCTCCAAACCAACATATGCTTTTAAATAACTTGTATATTAGGAAAAGCAACCGATGACTCTCCAGCTCATTCAGAAAACCTTTAGGGAAATTGACAGCATTTGACGAGAGAGAAATCTTGTCACACACAAACCTTGATCACTGAAGACTGAATTGGGAGCTACAAACTTGGTCTGGGAACCCATGCAACATTGACAGGGTTTGCAACCCTCCTATTTTCCTCTTGGTCATTCCTTTTCTCCTTTATTAGCTGGCCTCCCCAAAAGACTGTAACTTTCGAATAATGAAGAATTGATTTAATAACATCCTAAATTTTCAGATCCATCCTAGGTCCTCTCATTAATTCTTTTATGGCTTTAAGCAGAAACATAAATATTTTCTGAGCTTCAGATTCTATTCTACTTAAGTAGGAATTATGAACACTTTTGAATGTGTTAGTATAACCTACCTTGAGGTAATACTACCCAAATGTTATAGTAATGACTTAAAACTTAGTTTTAAGTTACTGTAAGAATTTGTGCTCATATTTTATTGAAAATTAAATAACAATATGATCATTTGATAATACTGAAAGTGGAGCTTAATTATTATGCATATATTTAATGTATCAGTATAATTCATTTGTTTCACTGTACTCAACATAAGTGAGAACAGAAAAAGAACACCCATCAAAGCAATAAAGAATTGACATGATTAGGTGATTTAAGAATTAGATACTGGTTATTTCAACATCAGCAAGAGAAGATAAGGAGTTAAGAATTATTTTTTGTTTTGTTTTGTTTTTCTGGCTACTCCTATTTATGTAATTACTTCTACTAATTAACTCATACTGATAACCCAATCCAATTTCCTAGAAAGAAAAAAAAAGTGTTTCCCAAAGTGGGAAATTTATTTTATTTTCACCTATGTTAGAGTTCAATGTGTGATATTTTGTTTTTCAGAAATCTAGAAGAACAGCATAAACTAATGGTATTTTACCCAAGAATTTTGTCTTCCCCTATCCAAATGAAACATTTGAATCAATATTTGTCTCAATATATGATTGATTCCACCTTTCCCTCAATAATTTTTATTACCTTTCAGCTTTTTAGTTGAGATCATCCACCCAAAAATAGTGATGTAGTAATTATATTCTACTTTTTCCCATAGAAGCAATTACTTCTAGTTGTTAATTATATCAAAATATCATTTTTGAATGACTGTAGCACTAATTAATAACAGAATAAATTTAATAAGAACTCATCTGTGTTACTCAGTTCCTGTGTTATTTTGAGGATGACTAAAGCCATTGGGCCTTTAGAAATAATGCATTTAGCTAAACAAGCCTTCATTTGATTGCAGAGTTGGACCAGTAAGTTTTAAAATAGAATATTGCAATGTAACTCCTTTAGGAAATTTATAATCATTGTCTTTAAATGTGATTACTAGGAAATTAATAACAAATTTTGCATCCTGAATAATGTAGACTAACTTTAAATTTCTGTTTGTGATTGAGATATATTACCTATGAATTATTTATAGTAGACATATTGAAGCAACTTGAAAATTATACTTTGATTACCATGTGGAACATTATTTTGCTTTTCATATTCACAAGAACCATGTCTGGAGGTATGCAAAAATGACTTAAACCTCAAATAAGCTAATTGTCCCATTCTGATTATTCTGGAAATATTTATATTTCTTAGTTTAGGTCTTTATATATTTTTCTCTAAATCCCTACATAGTGTATCTAACCCTATCTTCCATGCTCAACTAAAAATTGCAATGGACAGTGGGTATTTGTTCTAAAAACATTATTTTACTGATATGTACTTCACTCTTTATTTTTGTTTTGTTATGGTTGAACCTTCTCATTCTTTGATTCCTCTGTTGTCTAATACCACTAACCTAGTTTACTCACTGGTTACCTTGTAGGCTTTGGAGTCTGATTCTGTTTCTTGACTTCTGTTCTTATTATTCAAGCTCTGTACCATGAATTCTTTGGTAATGATGCTCTCATTTGAAGTGACTCCAAGACCCAGGTACTGATCTTTTAAGTAGCTCTTATCCAGCTCTGGAAAAATCTATCTTGAGCATCTGTAATTGAAAATTCAGAATTAGAAATAATTTTAATAAAATGTATTGTAAAAGCATGAAAACTATACAAGATCATAGCCTGAAATAATATTGTAATTATCAATGAATATTTATGCATGTTCACTTTGATATTAAGAAACAATGAGACTTAGGTTGACACAACTGGAATGTAGTTGTTTTTTTTTTTTTAAAGAATTACAATAAAAGAACAGCATTTTGGACCAGGATTAAACTAGAAACATTAAGATAGGTACTGATTATCAATGCTACTTTGAAATACTAAGAAGGAAAAATTGATATTTAACTCCAGGACCATAATCTAGTTGCATATATATATATTTTACAATATACTGGTGCATTTATATTTTATGACATTTTAATAAATTATATATAATAATCATTATATAAGTTCAGCCTTTTCAACTAAATTTAAGTTTTATTTCACAAGTCACTGGTATAAAGGTTTTATTTTGGTATTATAATGAATAGGTACTAGAACAGGAATTTATAACCAACATTTGCCTTGGTTATTCCCTTTTCTTCATTAGGAAATACAAGTTAAGTGTATCTCTTAAATAAAGATCATCTAATATGATGGGATAACCTGAGAGCATGTGCAAACTTCAAGAGAGAGTTAAACCTCTAAAGTTTCCATTCTAGGGAATAATAAATTGGTATAACCTTCCTTGGGCACTGTGGTAATCTGCAATAAAGATGCAACATATTTCCAGGGCTATTACTAAGGTCTTTCACTCCCTATTCCTGCATGGCTGACAGCTATTTTGATTGAAAATACCTCTGTCATGCAGGCTATTAATACTTTTGGATATCACCCCTATGTTTCAAAAAAATCCTATATATATCTTATATATAACTAACTAAATCTTATATATATATATATCACATGCATAATGTATAGTAAAATACCAAACATTTATTTTAAATATACATATATTTAAGAAAACATATAAAAGGATGTTCATTGTAGTAATTCTTTTTTTTTTTTCAGTTTTCATTTAAATTCCAGTTAGTTAACATACAGTGTAATATTAGTTTCAGGTATACAATAGAGTGATTCTTTATAATATCAGAAATTGCAATTAAGGACACTTTGCAAACATCTGTAGGCTTAAGAAGAAGAAATTTTGATGGGAGCAATTATGTTGCATAAAGTTTGACTGGAAACTGGAACATTCAGCTACCAACTGCTGCTTCCAAGAGCTACTGTAAATGGAGGCTGGCTGGCTGGTCCACTGCTTCTGGTAAGGCTCTTTAGTAGTATTTCCACAATCTATCATTCACCCGTTAGGTATTCAGCTTGAGAACTCTGTGGTATCAACCCTCCCACCGGTGATTATGCTCAGAGGAATTGATTCAGTGGCTAATCCCACAAAGGAGGAGATAGATAAACCAAAAGGGCAATTTATACATTCACAATGAATGAGATATCTGGCAGGATAAACAGTACCTGTCATTTCCTTGGATTCTCCCTCCTGATGGGTAAATCAACATAGGGAGACCAAATTATAGATCAGAAGACTGATCTGTGTGCCTTGGACTAAAATAAGGGTCATATAGTTTAGGGGTATTTCAACATATGACTCATAACTTGATTATTTTTCCTTGAAAGGTATTTTCGCCCAAATAACTGACACTAGACCATAAAATTTGCCCCATGTTCCCTTTTCAGAGCTGTAGAAACATATGCATATTCTACTGCTTGGTTCTCTTTAAAAATGAAGGAATTACAAAATCATATAGATAACTTCCCTTCTTTTGTCACTGGTCAAAGTTACCTTAGATATATTTTGACGTATTTAAAAATATCCTTTTGTGTGTGTGTGTGTGTGTGTGTGTATGTGTGTGTGTGTGTGTACACCTGGTCTCAGGATAAATCTTTGTCAACCTGGCTGTGCTTGGAACAACTTATATGTCCATTTAAGATTCATTCAACAAACTCATTACCTGCCATGTTAGGCGTTGGCAGAGACAAAAATACCCGGTCCTGGCTTTCAAAAAGTGAATGACTCAGGGAAAAGAAGGGTAAGCACACCGACATTTCTAATTTTCAAGTGCTGCAGTGATTAAAACATAATCAGTAGAATCACAAGAGAAAAAACAAAATCATCTGAGACTTAGAAAAGAATTTCTAGAGAATGAAGAATTTGAGCTGCCCTGAAAAGGAAGTAGGCATTTGCAGGTTGGCTATCAGAAGGAATGTGCTTCAAGTAGAAGGTAAGATAACGTACAAAAGAACAACTCCCAATGTATAAGACTCTAGCTGTCCTGATGAAATTTGGAAATAGCCCATTCTCAGTAACACTCCAATTCTAAACCTCTTAAGTGAACCTGTTTGTTGAAATGAGGAATGCCATCTTTCATACTTACTAATTTTAATATCTGGGGATGATTTTTTTTAGCTTTGTAGCATAATTTTGAAGGTTTACTTTATTTGGAGTTTTAGTCTATAGTGGAATCACTATAACCAGAGCAGCTCATATCTGACTCTTACTGGTTAATTGGGGAGTTTGATACAATTTGAATTCCTACTTTATTGCTCTATCAAAGCAAATTCTGTATCATTGGTAACACTGGCCTTCAGGCTATGAGAGCTATAATAACCCACCATTGATTTATTTGGTGTTGAATATGCATATTTTAAATTTTAATAAAAATGCCACGTTTCTACTGTTTCAAAATCCTTCATAACTTGGGTCTGGATATTACTAATTTTATGTTTTTTAACACTTTAATGTTTAACCATACTCAGCTTCCCCCTTCCCTTCTCCATTTGCCAACCTTTACAGCAATGCATAGATTATATCATTGGCCTTTTCTCAAAGTGAAAATGCAACTTTTAGAAAATGTATAAATCCTTATGATGAAAAGACATTTTATATCTGAATCCGTGCCATTCCTCTATGTTCTAAACTTTACTAATATCAGAAATTAATGAAAATAAGGACTACACACCATTAGCAGGAAGAGCTTTTTCTAAACCAAATGTTGTTTTGTTCAGGTCAAAAAGTGGGAAACAGTGTTAAAGACTCAGCTCAGCATTCTTTGAGAAGTGCTCATGACCAATATTTTGTAAAAAACATTTTAAAAAGCTTAATGTCACACCAAAGAGTTTGGTTTAAAAACTGTGTTTGTACTATCATTTATTCTATTTTTTATCTTCTACCATCAATAAAAAAAAATTCTTACTTGAGAGACCTTTAACAATGTCAAGAATTTGGGGTAACTAAGTGGTCAGTTAACTGTCTAGACGATGGTAATACTATAACATGTAATCTCTTACCCCTTTGAACCCCACCAAATGTCATGCTTATTTAATAGCTTAATACTGATGGAATCACACTTCTTACCCAGCTCCTGTCCTATATACTTTCACTCCTTTTTGCCAATCTTCTCCTGTGTTTATTCTTCCTCTACCTCAAAGGGTCCAGATGAAATCTCATGTCTTTGATGCAACCTTCTGCAATCATTGAAATGAATTTTTTTCTCCTGTATTCTATTATACAATTTCGTTAATGCTTTACGAAAACACATGTCAACGTCTATTTTTAGTGCAGCTAGTTGATTTTTTGAAAATCTCCCAGTGATTATGAATTCTGGAAGATAGTTACTCTTTCTCACATCTCCCTTTGTTTAAAGCCTTGCACATAGTAAGTAGTAAATAAATACTTGAGACGCAGTAAGATGAGATGGATAAAAACTCTTGTTTGGAATCCAGCCAGACCTAAGTTTCATTCTTGATCCTACTATTTACCAACAATTAAATATTGGCCAGTTTCTTAACCTCCTCATTTAGGGAGAAAATCATTAACGGGAAAATTAACATTTCTCTCACAGACATGCTATAATGATTAACTGATTAATGATTAACTGTTACAATGTTTGTTGATTACTGCAGGACTTGACACACAGATAGTTCTCCACAAATACTGACTATTGATCTTTACTTTAATTGATATTTGGGTGAATTAAATTGCAAAAGAAATGTAGCCAGTCTAAATTACACTTTACAAAGACTTCAAACATTGGTGATTTCTTTTTTTTTTTTTTTAAGATTTTATTTATTTATTTGACAGAGAGAGAGACAGCCAGCGAGAGAGGGAACACAAGCAGGGGGAGTGGGAGAGGGAAAAGCAGGCTTCCTGCCGAGCAGGGAGCCTGATGTGGGGCTGGATCCCAGGACCCTGGGATCATGACCTGAGCCGAAGGCAGTCGCTTAACGACTGAGCCACCCAGGCGCCTCACATTGGTGATTTCTGAATAAAAACAACATTTGTATTAAACTGTATGTTTTTGTGTAATAATGAAGGTATATTCCAAGAAAACATTTGTGTGTATCCTTTTACCACTATTATTAATACTAAAAGGTTCAGGGGAAACATATTTACATGCCACTGTAAGAAACTTTGGGCTACGAATGGGAATCATTAAGAATCTTATCTTTGTAAAGACCTGGGACCTATTGTGGGTTATTCTGGGTGAAATACTGTTCAATTATCTAGCCATGGACATGAGAATTAAACCTTCTGAAGGAAAAAGGGATAAAAAGAATGTTCCAGTCCCTGATTGGTAACCAGGGTTGGAAGGGACCCTGCCTAAGGACAATGGTTCAGGGTCAGCATGTCATAGAACTAAAGCACAGTGAGTAGAACACATTCCAAGATCCCACACAGAGGAGGCTTCTTTTCAAGATCGAGGCTTCCTTTGAGAGCTTCCAAGGAATCGAAGTTGTTAATGTAGGAACCCCATACAACCAACATGGTAAGTGATAAAGGACAGAGAAGCAGTGAATAGAGAAGCATGCATCAGGGAAAGGCATTGGGAAATCCAGGGACAGTCGTGAGTTCAGTAGAAACAACAACCACTAAATGAGAATATTGTGAAAACATTCTTTGTCTCTTTCACTCTTCACCTCCATTTCCTTCACCACATTAATAAGAATACACATAATAACACTTACTGAACACTCATCATGTTGCAAACATGATTCTAGACACTTGACTAGGCACTTAATTCATGTAATACTTGCAGTAATCCCATGAAATAGGCACTGTAATTACCCCCATTTTAAAGATGTGAAAACCGAGGCACAGGGATGGTAAATAACTTGCTAAAGGTCACACAGCCATTAAGTGACAGAGTTGGGATTCTAACCAAGTGCAGTCTGGCTCACAACTACCGTGTTTATACACACTTCAAGAAAAGATTGTTTGGACTGAGATAAGAGTGGAGGGAAAAGAAGATAGTTAAAGAGAAGAAGAATCTGTAGGTCTTGTGCCTTGGAAAAGACAAAAAAGACAACTCAATGACAACTTGGGTGGACAGGAAACAAGAGACAGTGGATTCCTCATGGATGTCTTCAGGATTAAATTAAGTTCCCTTTGTAGCAATACCTTGATGCTATGCAAAAACCACCTTGTCCACTGAAATTTAGATGCTATTCTGCTGGGAACATTATTTTCCTGAAATGTTAAGGTACATGAAATGGAAAGATAGTTCAAATATAAAAGCTACTTATTGTCCATCTGAGTTTGTGGACCAAGATTTATTCATTTTCATTCACCCCAGAGAGCAATATAATGCATATTTAATAAATTAGCAAACTAAGTCACACAAAGGTTAAATGGCTTGCCTAAGGCCCCTTAGTCCTGTTCTGTGTTTTTTATTATATTTATACAACATGATATGGGAAAGATTTCCAAAATTAATGCTTAAAGAGGCTGGAGTGTTTTTTCATACTTAATTTTTTTATATACTTAAAAATTTTAATTTAATATTTTCACCAGGTGATCAATGTTATCACACATATTTGTCATAGAGTATTTGGAAAATGCGGAAAGGTAAAAAAAAAAAAAACTTAACTATAATTTTTCCGCTTAAACCTAAGCATTTTTAAATTATTTTGAATTTTCTTCCATTTTTATCATGTTTTTTGTATATATAGGAAGATGAGTGATTTATAACTTGTATATAACCTTTTGAAAATTTGTTTTTATCACAAAAACATTGTGAGTGTATTCTCACGATCTTAAATAATCTGTAGATATATACTTCATAGTATTGCATTGTATGAAGAAATTATATTTAATAAATCTCCTGTTTCTATACACTTAAGCTATTTCTATTTAGACTATTACAATAATCAAAACCCTGGGGTGCTGGCATGGCTCAGTCTGTTGGACATCCAACTTCTGATTTTGGCTCAGGTCATGATCTCTGGGTGCTGGGATGGAGCCTGGTGTCCAAGCTCAGCAGGGAGTCTGCTTGAGATTCTCTCTCTCCCTCTGCCCTTTCCCTGGTTGTGCACACACACACTCTCTCTCTCTCAAATAAATAAAAATAAATCTTAAAAAAAGAGCAAAATCCTAAATGTGCAACTTTTAATGAATTCTTGGTTGTTTATTTAAAAAAAAACCTAGAAGTTACATTATTGTATTAAGGGTCTAACTTATGTAAGATTCTTGATAGAAGTTGTCAAATGTCCTCCAAAAAGGCTATACTAATTTCCATTGAGTAGTTTTGTTTGAATTAAAAAACATATAAGCAAGCAAGATAAGTCCTCTTATGGCCTCATTGAGAAACAGGTATTAGATTCACTATTAAATTTTGTGTTTTTATAGTTCTTAAAAGTCATTACACAGCCAAAAAACTAATTTGGATAAGTATTATATGGTTTGGTATTTAAGCAAAAATCTTGCGTTATTCTTTAGATTTTAAACCTGTTTCTGTTCCTTGGAGAGCAAAGTTGAGTTTTGTTTTATTTTTTCTGGTTAGTACACTTAAACTCTGTATTTTCATCTAGCTAGCTGAAATGGCTTGATTTTAAAAATAAATTAGTAGTCCTTTATGGTTTCTGTAAGAAAATGCTGCAAAACAATTTAAGTTCTCTGCATTACACCAAACAAAATATATATCAGTTGTTTATTTACGGCCATTTTGCTTTACAAATATTTGGAGACAAAGGATCTCAATCGAAAGAATTAGGGAATGGTCAGAGACCTGCAAGTTTAATCTAGCATTTATCTTAGCGTTAAGGATAAGAATTTATTTTTCCAACAGCCAACTATAATGATAAAGTTATGAAGTTAGGTAGTTTCAGTCCAGTGTTACTATCTTATATGATTTTAATACGTCCTTCTGTGGAATTTGGGGACTCTTATCAGGAAAAGACATGCAGGGATCTGCTAATTATTTCTGACACTGACAATAGCGGGTCTGTTTTCTTGAACACAATCAGAGATAGCGTGTGTGACTAAAGGAAAGGTGTGATTTCCCTGTAATAAGTTGACTTTTAAAAGAGAAAGTACAAAAACTTGTTTAGATCCTAAAATGAAAGAAAACAGCGCATATAAACTTCTAGTATACATTCAAAATCAAAATCTGGTTTTGTTCTCAGAATTTCAAGGGAACTTGTTTTAAATCTCAACACATAATTTGCAAATGTCTTACATCCTAGTAGGTGGTATATTCGTTTGGAGTCCAGCTTTTGTGGTTATTTGTTGATTGTTGGTTTATATTGCCTTGTTTTCTTTTCTCTTCAATTCTTTGTGTTAAAACTATTCAAAGTTAGGTTTTTTTTTTTAATTTATATGTTTTTTAAAGAGAGGGAGGGAGAGGTGGGGAGGGGGCAAAGGGAGAGGGAGAGAATCTTAAGCAGGCTCCACACCCAACTCGGAGCCTGATGTGGGGCTTGATCTCACAACCCTAAGATCATGACCTGAACCAAAATCAAGACTTGGAGGTTTAACTGACCAAGTCACCCAGGTACCCAGAAGTTAGTTTTCAATTATCTGAATTGAAACACAACCAAATAATAAATCCACAAACTATAATAATATTTTTCCTGATTTTGACTATTGCTCAAGTAAAATATGAACACTGTGAATACAAGAGCTCTAACAAGAAATAATTATTCTTCTTTAGTCATTAGCAAAATGAGACTTACTGTTCAAAATGTGCTTTAAAATACAAATGTGGTAAATGACAGAAATGGGATTGACTTCTGTCTATGTATTGCAAGGTCTGAAATCTTGATTGCAACAATGGATACTACAAAAAAGTATTATAAAAATTGGTTTGTGAGCTAAAACCACATGAATTGCTCTGCTAAGTTTCCAAATGACAATACATGGAAAAATATGAAAACAAAAACAGGAAACGTCAAGCACATGAGCTGCACAGTCTTTCCCAACAAAGTGATCCATTTGCAAAAATTATTAGTGGGGATCTGGATTTGAAATGGTGCTGTTTTGAGTTATGATCAAATACTCTTCCCCAGAGCCATACCCTGTAGTCACAGTTCTAGTTTCTTTTTCTTTCTTCCTCTCTCTCTTTCTTCTTTCTTTCTTTCTTTCTTTCTTTCTTTCTTTCTTTCTTTCTTTCTTTCTTTCACCTTATGAATATAATAATGCCCTCAACATGCTAGAAATAAATACATAGACTAAAAAAAAGTGTGGATTTATATTTATGTGAGCAATGTCATTGCATATAATTTACCTTCATTTAATAAAAATAAGTGTTTGATAACTTTAAGATGTTTCATGAAATCATGATAGAATATATTGACTTTTAAAATTCAGGTTTGCCTAAATTAATCAATTGAAGGCAAACACTCATAAAAATAAAATAAAAATTTCCAGGCCCTCAATAATGATATAGCATTGAATTTCATGCAGCACCCAAAAGTTCAGAAAAACTGTTGATCATTTTCTATGGAGGTATTTTATGTAGAGATATATTAATTCTAGACCAACAGAAGGGTCCACAAGCCAGGGAATACAGGTAGCTACCAGAAGCTGAAAAGTCAAGGAAATGCATTTTCTCCTCAGAGCCTCCAAGAGTCAGCACTACTGACACCTTGACGTTAGCCCAGAGAAACTGATATTGTTATTACAACCCTCCAGAATCCTCAAAGAACAAATTTGTAATTGTTCAAGCCATTAAATCATGGTAATTTATTACAACCCCAATAGGAAGATAATATAGTCTGATAAAACCATGTGTTGGTAAAGATCTACATTTTTATTCTAAGGGAGGCAAAGTGAATCAATATTACCACTGTATAACTATTTTGTTAATTCAACCTGGATTTATAGCATAAGATCCAGGGATTCCAATTCTAAATACTCACCCAGAGAAATCCTTAAACAAGTGAAGAAATATATATGTAAAAAGCTTCAAAATTTATTGTTTGAGTAGTAAATAACAATGAACAAATGAAATAGCCATAAATAGGGGAATGGATGAATAAATAATTGGTACATTCAAATAATCCAACAATGAACAGCATTAGAAAGGAATGACAGCAGCTACTCACACCAAATTGGGTATGTCTTAGAAATATGTTAAGTGGAAAAAGCATCCCTCAGATAAATACATAGTGTCACCACTTTTTATAGATTTCAAAGGCGAGACAAAAGCAAGGTAATATTTTTTAAAAATCCAATATGGTGGTTTAATATGATGGTTCTCTAAGGAAAAGCAAGAGAATATGAGCAGGCAGGAGCTCAGAGACAGCTTCAAATCTGACAATGTGATTACTCTTAAGGAGGATAGGGAATTCACAGATGTGATGGCTTTATTGAGGTGCCAGCTTGGCTAGGCTAGAGTCCCCAGTTGCTCAGGCAAAAACTAATCTAGGTGTTTCTGTGGAGGCATTTTGCAGATATAGTTAAATCCCATTACCAGGTGACTTTAAGTAAGGGAAATTATTTTGGATAATCTGGGTGGGCCCAAATGAATCTATTGGAGCCTTAAAACCAGGGTTGAGGTTTCCTGAGAAAGAATATATTCTACCTGTTTCTGTAGAGTTCTAATCTGCTCATTATTTTCCCTTCCCGATTGCCTCTCCTCTCCACTCCCTCTTTATATATGCTGTATTATTTTCTTATTCTATGATTTATATATAAAGATCATAATCATTGTTTTTGGAGCAGAGTAGAAGGTCAATCTTTAAGTTTGTTTCATTTTTATTTTATTTACTATTATTATTTAGATAACCAGATCATGCAAAAATGCATCATTGTTTAAAATGAAGGGCTTCATAAAATTTTGTAACAATTATTGATAAAGAGTAAAAGGATTACATTATTTAAATGAATTAGAATAATCTCATAATTCTGAAAGAATATTTAAACTCATTATGTTTTAGATCCATAAAGCATTACACAATAGGCCCTGCATATAAGCTGTCATCCACAGAAAGTGGGTTTGATTTTAAAGCACTTATAATTCACAGGTGCCTGGTCAGTCCAATCTCACTGTCCATTTAAATAAAACATAAGAAGATGACACAAATATCTCAACTGCAAACACACATGCATGCACAGAATAAAACTTTAAAATTGGGTTTTCTCTCAAGTCATTACACTGCGTTTATATTTGCTGGGAGCTGCTGTGGAGCCCCAGCACTTACCCTTCCCCTGATTTCTTCCACCTGCTTTCAGGAATGGCAAACTAATGCTGGAAAATACTAGTTTGAAATCACTCGAGAGCTAGAATGGATCAAACTAATGTAGTAGCTTCCAGAGGAGGAGGAGCAGAAGCCTGAATGGTAAAAATTGCACAAATGAGAGCAGCTATTTTGTAGGATGAGGAAAGCTAGTTGGAAAGTGATTTGAACTTTTGGCAACAATTGCCTCCTGCAGAAGGGGAGAAGAAAGGAGAATAGGAGCACAAGTAGAAGGAAGATTAGGGAGAGAAAGTGTCTGTATGGTGACACCAGCATCATCTCTGACTTTCACTGGATGTACAACCTTGGGCAAGTTAATCTTTTCAGAATTGGTCTCTGGCTCTGCAGAATAGGTGTCCTAATAGGATCTTCATTATACGCAGTGGTGGCTTGAGACCTTCTGCATCAGAGGGGTTTGCAACCACCTAATGGCAATTGGAGAAGGGAATAGAAGGTTTCCTTAAAGCTCCAAAACAAGCACAGTTTTTACGAGATTCTACTTTATGTTGTTTAAGGGGAAAGGTTATATGACCCCTAATAGCACTACAGTGATGAATAATGAGATAATGCACATAGCACAGTGTTGCCATATCATTAACACTTTGTAAATTCTAGAATTATCAATATTAATTATTAACAAGTCCATCAGTGGACTTGCCTCCTTTCTTTCTTTCTATGTTGAGAATTGTTAATTTTCATGGTATCTGTGAGATGTGCGTAACATAAAACAGATGACTTTGTTTAATTTTAATTTGCCTTAAATTTGTATTATGTGATATGCCTAAATAATGAGATAGCTTAATATTTCTATGTGTAAAGATTTCATTAATACATTATAAAAGGTTTAACTTTTAGTATTTTTCTGAGTGGAAAGCAAAAATCATATCAAGTTTCTTTTAAAGCAAAAAAAACGCTGAACTAACTTAAAAATAAAATTAATAGAGCTTTTAAAAACAATTATAAATCATTTCCACAGTCTCCATTAGACATGTTATATAAACACTAAATTAGTCAATATTGCATGAAAAAAAGAAGTCTATATATTTATTCTAGGCACGTGGCCATATTTTGCTGCTTTTCATCTTCAATATTCCCACATGACTATAAATGATCATTTTGTTAATTTAAAGTGTTGCTATTTCTAACATTTCTCATACATTCGATAAAACAATGAGACAGGCTAGACCAGAAACACATTACCCCTGGAAAATCATTTCAATAGCATGCAAGCTCATCAGTGATGTAGTAACTAAGGTGGTTATTGAAGTTACCAGTTACAGCACAACAAATAGGCAAAAACATTCCAAACTGAAAATGGACTCAAGGTATAGAGAGGTAATTATCATCATCATCATCATCATCATATTAATAATAATAATATAATAAATCATACTTCACTTGGAAAGGAATATATGTTTTCCGTGATTTATACAGGCTGACTGAATTTAGGTAAAGCCATTAACTTGGAAGATTAAAAGCATCATGGGTAGTGAACTATGAAATGTGGTTCTCATGAAGGCAATAGCGTTGAAAAACTTTATCATGGTGAAACTGGCTCCCTTTAGAAATGCGCTATAAGATTTTTAAATGAACAAACCATGTTAATTGTAAAGTAAGATTATCACCACATTTTCCTAGAGGTATTATAGTTTAGCACAAATTAAAATAAACAGGATAAAACTATTTATTTTTCTATTCACTCTATTCTTATATACTGAATTCAAACTCTAGAATTATAAGTTCATTATATAGGAATTGTTCAAATGCATTCATTGTTCCCTAAAAATATCATTATACTTGCTTAAAACTTAATTTCTCACCTTATTAACTTCCATTCCTACTGTAGTTTTCTAGTATATTCTGTTTCCTCTTTAGCCTTCTTTCTCATGCAATTCATCCTCTTGCTATATAACTAATAAGGCTAATACAACTAATACTTATATAGCACACTTTGGGTCAGGCATAACTCTAAACATATCACATAGACTAGTTTATTTAATGCTCGCAATAATCCTATGGGGTAGTTTACTATTATCCCTATTTCATAAAGAAAGAAAATTGAAATTAAAATAGAGATACTAGGTAATTTGTCAAAGATCACAAGCTGGTCTGTGGGTAAGTGGCAGATCCAGGACTTTTATTTACTTTTATTTTTTAAAATGTCAACATGAATTTAGTGTAGTTTATCCAATGTTCATTCATCAACATCTCATCTCTTAGTTTTTATATAATCCCATTTTACTTCCCTTTGCAAATGGATCGTTTTGAAGCAAATCTAAGACATATTATTTATTTATAAATATTTCTGTATGTATCTCTGAATCATAGGAATATTTCTTAAGCGTAACAAGAATGTCATTGTCAAAGCTACAAATTAGCAATTATTCCTCAAAATCCAGTCATTATTTAAATTTCCATGGCTTATTGGATTATTTGAATGAGGACCTGAACAAGGTCCAAATATTCCATATGATTATTTTAATTTATAATTTAAACTTTAAATTTCTTTTAATTTATAGATTCTCTTCCTTTCTGATTTCCACTGGTTCTTTATTTAATATAAAAAGCAGATTTTGTTCTGTGGAGTTTTCTAAATTCTGAATTTGGCTGATTGCATCCTTGTGATGTCATTTAATATGTTCCTCTGTCTCCTGTATTCCCTAGAAACTGCTAGCTACATCTGGAGATTTAACATGATTGTGTGTGTGTGTGTTTATGTTGTTTGGTTTGGTTTAAAAAACTATGCCATCGGTACTGAGCCAGGGTCTGAACCCAGTTTGGCTCCAGGGTGTGTGCTCTTAACGACCTACTACATGTCCTCACAAACATATGCTCTTAACCTTCACAGCTTGATTGTCCCACCTCTGAGAAGCCTTCCATTATACCACAGGTTATTACAGAACCTTAGTTCTCCATTGCCCATAATAGGATACTTACTTTGCATGTAATTTTTTGGTAACATTTATCATATCTGGAGAGTTTGAAATTATTTATTAGTATATCTTATCAGTAATATTTTGGTACAAAGTGCTGTGTTTTCATCATTTTTTTATATCTGGCATCTAACCACTATCTGATGTATAAGGAGAGAGTATAATAAATATTTGTGGGGGGAAATGTGTAAAGGAATGGATGAATATAGGATTGACAGAAATGGAGATGCTTAAAAACCACATAACATCTAAGCAAGGACGGATCAGAGCTATACGTTGAGCACTACCATTTTAAAATACCAGCTACAGAAAAACTCAGGACCCCAATCCAGAATCCCCAGCAAATTATCATGTATTTTTGACATGTTAAAAGAAAAGAATAAAGTAAAAACTGTGAGGTAAATAATAGAAAACAACTTTAGATAATTTAAGAAATAAGAAATACCAATGCAGAGCTTCAAGCAGTAACATCAGGGTGGGGTAGCACTCTTGGAAATGAGAAGATATGGAGCTGAGAGACAGGAGCACCAAGAGTATTTATAGTGGAACAAACTCTTGCATTCTACATTCTTTGCCACACTGCTCAAGATTCCATTTCCAGGAGGGAATCATCAAATCATAAAAACTTGGTCTCATTTCCAGTCTTGGACTAGAGGAGGGCAAGGTCCCTGACTTATAGTCTCACTGAATTGCATCCTATGGAAAAGAGACAATCACTCCAAAGCAAAAGTGCTGCTCTTAAGAAGGAAAAATGTATTTTCAAATTCCTTGGCAAAAGAAATATTTCTGAAGCGCCTACACGGAGAATACAGTCAAGAGCTAGACAAATACAACATTTGCCCTGATGGAGTTAATAAAAGATACAAGTGTAGCAATTGTTCCCAAAAGTCAAGTAGAGAATGCTGTAAAAACATCCAACAGGAGTAATTAACTCAAGTTGGATATTCAGAGAAGGCCTTCCTGAAGAATGTACATATAACCTAAATCCTGAAAGATGAGTAAGGATTGCCTAAAGCATGGGGTGGAGGGGAGGGTAAAGTGCGTATCAGGACGAAGTAATAAAATGTGCCTGATGGTCCTTGGACAAGACCGTGAGGCTCTGTTAGTCAACAGAGACAAGCTCAGTACAGATGTAGTGAAGAAAGAGATTAGCTGAAAGATGCAGCCAAAAACCTAGAGAGGAGCCAGGCCAGGGAGAATCCTGTGAGGATTTTGGATTTGATGTAAATGACAAGGAGGAATTATCACAGGGCTTTAAATAATGATGTGGCTTTTGAATTTTACAACAATCACTCTGGTGGCAATATGAAGAATGGCTTGGACAGAGCACAAGTAGAAATAGGAAGACAAATTCTACCAGTGCTCATGGGAATTGAGAGAAATGGATCGATATAAAAAATACAAAAAAGTGGAAGGGGCAGAAGAGATGAAAAGGATGGTGATAGGTGAGGGGGAAAAAAACAGGAAGGTTTTCCATTTCTGGTCTGAGCAGCCTGATAGAAGGTAGGTCCATTTGTTGAGACAGAGTGCATGGAAGAAACAGCAAGGGCTCTGTAGGAAGACAGAACATTCCATTTTGATTTGGTTAGCCTGAGGTACTCGTGAATCAAGCGGGGTTGCCAAGTAAGGATTTGAAATATGAATCAGAGCCCAGGAGAGATGTTTATGCTACAAATACAGAGTTAGGGGATATCAGTGTGCAGAGGTAACTGAAGATACAGTGCAGATGTACATGGTGGGAAATGTAAAAAGGGACAAGAAAAGAAGAACTTTGGACCTGAAGAACAACCATTTAAATCTGATGACAGGTTTAAGAGGTGACAAGAGACTGAGAAAGGCAAATAAAGAAAAAATTTAGTAGCATGTGGTATGATGAGTATTAAGGAGAGAGAAGGTTAAAGGTGGAGGAAGTATCAGCATACTGCAGGCTATTTGGAAATAAAGTAAAGATTAAAAGTTATCTGCTAGATGGGGCTCCTGGGTGGCTCAGCTGGTTGAGTGTCCACCTTTGGCTGAGGTCGTGATCTCAGGGTCCTGCTCAGGTGGGAGTCTCCCTCTCCCTCTGCCCCTCCTCCCCACCTGTGCTGTGCTTGCATGCTCTCTTTCTCTCCAACAAATACATAAATAAATAAAATCCTTAAAAAATTATCTGCTAGATTTAATTACATAGAAGTAATTGATGATCTCAGTGAGGAAAGTTCAGTCGATTACTGGGAATGAAAGCCAAACTGGAGAAAGTTAGGGGGTTAGATGTCAGGAAATATAGATAATACATATAAGAAACTTGTTTCAGATGGTTGGACTATGAAAAGGATGCAAGGGAAGTAGATGATGACAAGAGAGAAAAATGGATACTTGTGACTTCAGAAAAATTAGTCCCTTTCAATGGGCAAGATACTGAAATTGAATTATTTTTTTATATACAATGAGCCATCTTGTTTATATCAGCAGTCTTCAACTGGTGCAACCCAGAAGAGCCACCCAAAACTGAGACTGCAGATACAATCTTTTGCAACACAATTCTTCAGGCAGCTATTATAAATAGTAATAGATTTGGCCCTTGTGATGATACCTAAGGCTGAATCTGGACTCAGCAAGAAAGAGTGCCATGATTGATTGGCTGTGTCTGCCATTTGCTCAGAACTAGGGACAGATCCTGCCAAATACTTGCTGACAGCATCCTAGAATCTTCACTTGGCAGCATAACCTTCTTAAAGGACCGATTACTTGATAGTCAGGTCAAAATAATTTTGATATAAATTCTCTTTATGCCTCAAATCCTGTTTGTGCTCAATATGGTATGGTATGTATTTATAATACATGACCTATCTTTTATTTTTTTTATCTGATGGTATTGCCTCTTCATATTTTGACAATATATTTGAGCAGAGTTATCTGGATTTGTAATTATGTTTTTAAAAACCCTGTACATTTACACAGTAGTTGAAATATTTACATGCAATAGTTTTGTTAACATTAACTTTTCAATATTAGCAATATATGTATATTACTCAAATGAATTTTCTACTTCTCTGAAAAACAGCTGATTGCAACACATTGCAATTTTGTTCCAATGTTGTCACTGAGAGAAATGCATCTTTGTAGTTCAGCTGAGATTCAGCCTGTGAGCACAGACCTTGCCTGAACTGCAGATTACATCCACCTCATTGTCAGGACAGAATAGGGATCTAAATACGTGAGCTTTATTTCCTCTCAGGTGAAGAATTATGGCAGCAAAAGAGAGGCAATGGAGGAATAAGCAAAGCATCAATTTTAAGACAAAGCATTCAACCTGAGTGTTAAATCTGAAAGGACTGGGACAGAAACGAAAGAAAAGATGTAACCCCAGACTATCAATTATTTGGGTTGAAATTTTCCTTTGCCTTGAAATGGCAAATGTACCCCAGGGGTCATGTTCAATCACCCCGAGAACACTACAGCTGGACTGCATTGGCAAGATGACTAATAGACAATTAGAGCACAATAGAAGCCATTTACTTTCCAACCATGTCTCAAATTTGCCAGTTAGTTGAATCTTTAGAGGAATAAACTCACTTTTTAGTTAGTCTTTTTGGTAGCTATACCTTCTTAGTAACAGCTTTTCGTTACTTAAATATCTCCCACTCCAACATTAAAATGTTAAGTTATGAAGAAACAGACTATGAAGGAAAGCAAATTTTTTAAAAGACATACACTTTTTAAATGTATTAGAGCAGAAACTACTTCTCTCAATTAACTAATTAGTTCAAATACTATTAGGACATTATCATAAATGAATGCTACTCTTCAGATAGTTTCAGGTGATGTTACAGTTTTTAAAAACATCTCTTCATGGTTTGGTTTGGTTTTTAATAAAAGATGGATATTGAACAAGATGAGGCTATAATTTAAATAAGTGTATGGTACAAAAAAGCTCTAGGAAAAATGACTTAATCACATGGAAGAAAACACCAAAGAAACAAGGTTTTATTGAAATTTGAAGAAACCAATTATCTTAATGGGATAGTGTTATTGTATGAATATAGGCCTAAGTAAACCTGATTTTATTCATAATCTGCTGTTGGTATTTTTGTTATTGGCTTCGAAGACACAGTCATAATGATAAACCAGTACCTCGAGTCCTGGGAGCTGAGTGACTTAATAGAAACCTATAAATAAATAGGGTTCATAAAGGCTCCCCCTGCACATGTGGGGTTATTGGATTTGAGATCAATGAACTTTCTTTCACCACATCCACAAGTCATTTGTAACCACTGGGAAAGTTATTTTACTAAGGATGATCAATATTTCCTAGAAATGTAAGAGGCACCAATGTTGGTAGAAAAAAAAGGAGGTAACATTGAGAAAATAGAGTTCTTAAGAGAATTCCAGTGGCCAGCTATCTAGAGCACCAGAAATGTGTAACTCAGAACTTCCTAATAATGTATGTAAGAATTATCTGCTCTATAGTTGTCTAGTATAGAGGACTATAACAACATTTCGCCCAAGAGGAAAAGTTGGAGTGTGCTCTTCTAAGTAAATGCCTGTATATAACAAACTACTTCTCCTGATAGCAGAAGAAATGACTAAAATTATCAGTGTAAAGATTCTATCATAGCAGATATAATTTGTTTCATTTTTCAAATAAAAGGAATTTTACTTTAAAAATAATTTAACATTTCATATCTATTTATTTTAATAATATTTTCTATTTTGTTATAACAACAAATATATTAATAATATTAATTATTTAATAATAAGTAATAATACAATGTTTTATTTTTAATAATTTATGGAGACAACTCGAGTTTTCAAACTTACCAGAAAAGTGGCTATTAATCCTTTTACTTTTGTGTTCTTGATTCATTTATTCAAGTTTCATAGTCCTTATGTGCTTTGTGTTTCAGAGGCAAATCACATGATAAAAATGACATTGTTTCTACTTAACAAATTATGGGACCATTATCGTGTGATATGGCATGGTGTCACTAATCGATTGCAGTATAAATCAGTCCAGTGATTTTTATAATTAACAAGTTCTGTTTACATTCCATCCTCATAAAATGTTTAGGAATGGAATGATTTTTCTATGCACTAAAACATTACTTTGAAAATATTAGCAGAAATGTCTTTGAATTAAAAAAATAAGGGATCAAAATAAAAAACAATAAAATGATAGTGATTAAGTCACAAGTGTCTTTTGAATTTTGGAGTAACTCATGATTAAGTATATCCATCAAAGGTAGTTGACTATTCTTAAATACTCTGGCACTGTTTACAATGCTCCATCAAAAGAAACAGGCAACAGTATAATTTTTATTTATTGTGAATTCAAAATGAAGCAAACATTGAAGTCTCAAAATAATGCTATTCTTGAGTTTATCACTCAGGATTACTTTTTGTGAAAGAAACAATAATGCTAAAAGTAAAAAAATAACCTGCCAAAATGCACACCTCCAAATAAATTTGAATCCATATGCTAACACAGGTGCTAAAAAAATCCATGCTTTCTTCTCTGTGTCATACTTGATATCTCTCTTGTTTTTTCATTTTGAACACCACTGCCATTTTGCCAACTACCCTCAATCCGCACCAGCAAAGATGCTGCCCTCTGTTCAAAATTCTAGCCCAAGGGCTCAGGCTCATAATTTCCATCGAAATGTTAATATGGGAGAAAAAGTCAAGGAAATTCAAGAAGCAAAACAGTGCCCAATTTTATAAAAATGGAGATGACCAATTCTACCACTGACTATTTTTTTTTAATCTTATAAGACCCGTTTCATTTAATTCTTATTTCAGGCAATACTCCATCTTATTTCTTAGGCATTTCCACCCTAAAGGAGAAATTGCCTTTAGAGGAGTATAGAAGTCATACAGTATTCAGACTGGAGAGGATGACAACTTCTCCCAGTTTCAAGACCAGCTACCTTTTAAGAAATTGTTTATTTCATCACATATCAGTAACCATTTAACTACAATTAGGTTATACACTTGGACTTCCATGTGTACCTGAGAGGGGAATAGCAAAAAAAATATATTAAAAGCTGCAGGAGGAGGGAGAGTCAGCAAGAAAAGAAACAACAAAGGAACAGAATATTTTTCTATTTTTAGTTTCAGATGAGCATATACATTTATTCCGGTTTCTTGAAAGGTTTTTTTAGACTTTTCTTTAAAAAGATTTTATTTATTTATTTGAGAGAAAGAAAGAGAGAAGGCGAAAAAGAGTATGGAAGTGGGTGGGGGGTGGGGAAGAAAGGGAGAGGGTGAAGAAAGCTCCCTGCTGAGCAGGGAGCCCGAACCAGTCCCAGGACCCTGAGATCATGACCTGAGCCGAATCAGACACTTAATCTACTGAGTCACCCAGGTGCCCCCTTTTTAGCCTGGATACTTAGGAGAAATAATGTATGGGAGAGGAAATAATACAGTTTTCTTTTTAGGGAAGGAAGAAACCTAGTTATGTCCCTGGTTCTCTTTTCTTTCACATACCATTTTTGATTACAACTTCTTGTGTCTCTTATCTTCCATATAGTAGTCTGCTATGGCTGCCGTAACAAAACACCACAGACTGGGTGACTTAAACCACAAAAATTAACTTTCTCATAGTTCTGGAGGCTAGAAGTCCAAGATCAAGGTGCTATCAGGGTTGGTTTCTGGTGAAACTCTCCTCTTCACTCATAGACCTCTACCTTCTCACTGTCCTCACATGGCTTGTCCTCTGCACATATGCGGAAAGCGAGAGAAATCTGCCAGGTATCTTCCTCTTTCTACAAAGATATCAGTCCTACTGGATTAAGGTCCCACCACCTGATCTCATTTAATCTCTATGACATCCTTACAGGAGCTATCCCCAAATGTAGTCATGTTGGAGGTTAGAGTTTCAACGTATGAATTCAGGAGTAACATAATTCAGTCCATAACATTCCCTTACCTGGTTTTAAGAATTGAAATAAAATATCTTTTTCTTTCTTTCTTTCTTTCTTTCTTTCTTTCTTTCTTTCTTTCTTTCTTTCTTTCTTTCTTTCTTTTTCAATAGGGATAATTCCTAGGAAAGGGTCTGATGTATTCTGAGTATTTGCCAAATAAAAGAACTTGACAATAAACAAACAAACAAACTTGATAGATTATCACAAGTTATGTTTGTGTTTCCCCCACATGATTGAAAGAAATATTGAGCAATTCTGGCCTTACTGGGCCCTAAATTGGGAATAAGCATCTGAATTCAGAAATGGGTATTTTTGGAGGGAAGTAGAATAGACCTGAGATTGGATAAAAAGGGACATCCAGAGTGGATTAGACTTCCAAGCTAGAAAACAAACTGTAAGGAAACAAAAAATAAATTACCACGGTTTTAAAGGGCAGATACATATTCAAGGCCAGAACATCAAAGCAGATCAAACATAGATGGGATGCCATTGCCCCTGTGTCAGAATGCAGAAGTCAGAGCACCTGGACAAATGAAAGCCCAAGAATGGCTGAAGTCACAATGAGAACAAGGAAGTACAGGGGAATGCCTGGGAAACATCAGACTGAACACTGCTGGATGCCTGGTATTATCCTATCCAGTTTCTCCTCCTGCTTTCCCAGGTAAACCATTCTCCCCTAGAAGACCTTTAAAAAATATGTACTTTCTGTTGGTGGGAATGTAAATTGGTATAACCACTATGGAAAAAATGGTATGGAGGTTCCTCAAAAAAATTAAAAATAGAAACACCATACAATCCAGTAATTCCCCTACTGGGTATTTCCTCAAAGAAAACAAAAAGACTAATCCAAAAAGATATATGTATCCCTATGTTTATTGTAGCACTGTTCACAGTAGCCAAGATATGGAAGCAATGTGTGTCCATCTACAGATGAATGGACGAAAAACATGTGGTGTATATACAATGAAATATTACTCACTCATAAAAAAAGAATGAGCTCTTGCCATCTATAACAACATGGATGGACCCAGAGGGTATTATGTTAAGTGAAATAAGTCAGACAGAGAAACACAAATATCCAAACGATTTCACTTGTATGTGGAATCTAAAAAACAAAAGCAAACAAACCAGAAAAACACTCATAAATACAGATAAACAATAGTGTTTGCCACAGGGGAAGGGGAATGGAGGAATGGCAAAATAGGTAAAGGGATTAAGAAGCACAAAGTTCCAGTTATAAAATAAATAAATCATGGAGATGGGGATGCAGCATAGGGAATACAGCGAACAATATTGTAATAACATTGTATGGTGACGGATGGTTGACTATACTTATTGTGGCAAGCATTTTGTAATGTACAGAATCACTATGTTGTACACCTGAAACTAATATACAACTAATAATATTAGCAAAAAAATATTTTAAAAGTACCTGGTTTCTAACAACTATAAATATCACATTGCTTAAATGACATTCTTTAAAACAGACACATATTAATTATGTAATTCTAATATTAGAAAAAAATGCATTGGGAGAAATGGAGAAAGGAAAGAGTTTAATCAGATGATCAGAATTCTAATCTCCATCAGAACTGCGGTGAAGAGAGAGCTTCATCTGGAGACCTCTAAGGAATATATAATGGGTTTTGTTGGATGCTCTCTCTCATCACCCTGACCTTTTCTTTTTAATTTTGAGAGAATGAATTCTAAAAAATCTACAAAGTATTTTAATTCTCTCTGAAAAATGTATGTATATGAATAGAAAGTAATATTTATGTAAAGCAATTGCTTGTCATTTTGAGACTAAAGTATAAAGCTCATTTTTGTTTGTTTGTTAAAGAACAGGAAAAAATGCATCAAATTAGTTCTATCAAATTCAATAAAATAGTATTTTCTGTTTTATATAAGGATGTCTATGAAATTAATTATTTCATCAATGAAAAAAATGTTAAGCAAATAAAAAAAGCAAAGATGGTATTGTAAAGTCATACCAGTTAACTTCAGCCTTATCACTCTCAGAAAAATTTTAAAAGTTAAACTGTAGAAGCAAAAGTAATGATATTTTATTACAACAAAGACTAATTAATATTTAGGTAAATTAAGGAGCTCTAAAATAGCAATGTAGGCATCAGAATATATTTCACATGGAAAAATAGCTAATTTATTAATATACTATTTTATGGAATATATTTCTTAGGTTTATGTGGTATAAAAACAGAAGGAAAACCTTTGAATGATTTAACTTTAAATGGAAAAAGAAAATTCACCCAAGTGAGGATAATCTCACATAAAGTAGAAAAATGGCAAGGGATTTCAAGCTCTTCCAAATCTGTGGTTCTCTTAAGATAGGGGAAAATACATAGAGTCACTTGAAATTCACGGAACTTTTCAGTCACGAAATAGTTTTTTTTTTTCAAAATGAAAGCCAGAAATTAAAAAGGAAAACTAGAAGCTAAAGGGAAACTAGAGCCATACACTAATGATAAGTGGAAGAAAACACCCATCTCATTATAAGAGTTGGATCTTTATTTAGCTTTTGAAATTAGAACTTTTAACTATAAACAACCACTTTAAAACTTTTCATTTCAGGGGTGCTCAGTCAGTTAAGTGTCTGCCTTCAGCTCAGGTCATGATCCCAGGGTCCTGGTATCAAGCCCCGTGTCCATTGGGCTCCCTGTTTAGTGGGGAGCCTTCTCCCTCTCCCTCTGCTCCTCCTCCCACTTGTGCCCTCTCTTGTGTATGCTCCCTCTCTCTCAAGTAAATAAATCTGAAAAAAAAAAAAACCTTTTCATTTGAAATCATCCCTAAAATTACTTTTTAAAAAATGTTTCAAGCAAGTTTGGTGAGGAGTCCTAATGTAGAACAGAATTGCTGCAACTCTACAAATAGAAAAGTGACCATTTTCTGCAAGGTAGGAGGTGCAGAGAAGTGAATCCAAGGTGATATATGGGAAGATAAACCATGGGGGGGGGGGGGCCCTCCATCATCTGGCTACCGGAAAGTGATTTGGCAGGAGTGCTGAATCAGAACTCTTAGAAGTCTGCTCCAGTGAGGGATGCTGCTCAGGTGGCTAGCAGTGCGGAACCCTAGGTGGGACAGACCAAGTTCACCCATCACACAGAAATGCAAAACTCAAATGCTAGGGGAAAATAGTATATAGTATATAGAATTTATGGTTTTTCTTTCATGATTCTTTAGTCTTTCATTTTAATTTTTTTCTCTTTCCCTTTCTACCAATTTCTTATTTTATCAACTCTTATTTTTCTTTTTTAATTTTCATTTTTACATTTACATTCTATCCTTTCAGTGTATTTAATTTATTTTTGTATATATGTAATTTTTCTATTTTTACAATTTTGGGATGCAGTTTCTTCTAACAAACAGACCACAATAAACCCGGGACATAGTGTACTGCTCTGTTCTGTTCACCTGTTTGAATATATTCTTTTTTTTTTTTCTTTCAGTTTTGGATCTCTTCTGATTTGTTTAGTGTATATTTCTCTGGGGTTATTGTTCCCATTTTAGTATTTTGTTGTCTCCTTCATCTAGTCTTCTCTGGATAGAATGACAAGATGGAAAAACTCAACTTAAAAAAGAGATCAAGAGACAGTACTGACTGCAAGGGACCTAATCAGCATGGACATAAATAAGATGTCAGAACTAGAGTTCAGAATAATGATCATAAGGATACTAGCTGGGCTTGAAAAAAGCATAGAAGACACTAGAGAATCCCTTTCTGGAGAAATAATAGGAATAAATCTAATCAAGTTGAAATAAAAAACGCGATTAATGAGGTGCAATCCAAAAATGGTGGCTCTAACTGCTGGGAAAAATGAGGCAGAAGAAAGAATTAGTGATACAGAAGACAAAATGATTGAGAATAAAGAAACTGAGAAAAAGAGAGAAAGAAAGAACTACTGGATCACGAGGGGAGAATTCAAGAGAGAAGTGGTACCAAAAAGTGACACAGTATTAGAGTATTTGGGATCCCAGAAGAAGAGGAAAGAGAGAGAGGGGCAGAAAGTATATTGGAGCAAATTATAGTTGGAAACCTCCCCAATTTGAGGAAGGAAATGGGCATTCAAGTCCAGGAGGCACAGAGAATTCCCCTCAAAATCAATAAAAATAGGTTAACACCTCAACATATAATAGTGAAGCTTGCAAATCTCAGAGACAAAGAGAAAATCCTGAAAGCAGTTCAGACAAGAGGTCTGTAAACTGCAAGGGTAGAAACATTAAATTGGCAGCAGACCTATCCACAGAGACCTGGCAGGCCAGAAAGGACTGGCATGATACATTCAGGGTGCTAAATGAGAAAACTATGTAGCCAAGAATACTCTACCCAGCTAGGATGTCATTCAAAACAGGAGAGATAAAAAGCTCTCAGGACAAACAGAAACTAAAAGAATTTGTGATCACTAAACCAGCCCTGCAAGAAATATTAATGGGGATCTTTTAGATGAAGAGAGAGCCGAAAAATAACATAGACCAGAAAGGAACGGAGACAATGTAAGAAAGAGTGACTTTACAGGTAAAACAATGGCACTAAATTCATATCTTTCAATAGTTACTCTGAATGTAAATGGGCTAAATGCCCCAATCAAAGGACACAGGGTATCAGATTGGATAAAAAAGCAAGAAACATCTATATGCTGTCTGCAAGAAACTCATTTTAGACTCAAAGACACCTCCAGATTGAAGGGAGGGATAGAAAATCATTTATCATGCTGATGGACACCAGAAGAAAGCTCGGGTAGCAATCCTTATATCAGACAAATTAGATTTTAAACCAAAGACTGTAATAAGAGATGAGGAAGGGCACTATATCATAATTAAAGGGTCTATCAAACAAGAATATCTAACAATTGTAAATAGTTATGCCCCTAACATGGGAGCAAGCAATTATATAAGCCAATTAATAATGGAATTAAAGAAACACATTGATAATAATACAATAATTGTAGGGGGCTTTAACACCTCACTCACTGCAAGGGACAGATAATCTAAGCAGATCAACAAGGAAACAAGGGCTTTGAATGACACACTGGAACAGATGGACTTCAAAGATATATACAGATAATTCCATCCTAGAGCAACAAAATATACATTCTTCTCCAGTGCAAATGGCACATTCTCCAGAATAGATCACATACTGGGCCACAAATAGGTCTCAACTGGTACCAAAAGATTGGGATCATTCCTTGCCTATTTTCAGACCACAGTGCTTTGAAACTTGAACCCAATCACAAGAGGAAATGTGAAAGAACTCAAATACATGGAGGTTAAAGAGCATCCTATTAAAGAATGAATGGGTCAACCAGGAAATTAAAGAATTTTTAAAATTCATGGAAACAAATGAAAATGAAAGCACAATTGTTCAAAATCTTTGGGATGCAGCAAAGGCAGTCCCTCTCAGGACTGCAATACAAACTTTTCTCAAGAAACAAGAAAGTTCTCAAATATACAACCTAAACTTACACCTAAGGAGCTGGAGACAGAGCAGCAAATAAAGCCTAAATCCAGCAGGAGAAGAGAAATAATAAAGATTAGAGCAGAAATGAATGAAATAGAAACCAAAAAACCCAGTAGAACAAATCAATAAAACTAGGGGTTGGTTCTTTGAAAGAATTAATAAGATTGGCAAACCCTTGGCCAGACTTATCAAAAAGAAAAGAGAAAGGACCCAAATAATAAAATCATGAATAAAAGATGAGAGATCACAACCAACACCAAAGAAATAAAAACAATTATAAGAACATACTATGAGCAACCATATAGAAACAAATTAGGCAATCTAGAAGAAATGGATTCATTCCTAGAAATGTATAAACCACCAAAACTGAAACAGGAAGAAATAGAAAACCTGAGCAGACCCATAGCCAGCAAGGAAATTGAAGCAGTACTCAAAAATCTCCAAACAAACAAGATTCCAGGGCTGGATGGCTTCCCAGGGGAATTCTACCAAACATTTACAGGAGAAATAGTATTATTCTTCTGAAGCTATTTCAAAAAATAGAAATGGAAGGAAAAATTCCAAACTCATTCTACGAGGTCACCATTACCATTACCAGATAAAGACCCCACCAAAAAGGAGAATTACCAATGTCCCTGATGAACATGGATGTAAAAATTCTCACCAGGATACTAGCCAATAGGATCCAACAGTACATTAAAAGGATTATTCACCATGACCAAGTGGGATTTTTTCCTGGGCTGCAAGGGTGGTTTAACATCTGCAAATCAATCAATGTGATACACTACATTTATAAAAGAAAGGACCAGAGTTCTTAATATCCTCTCAATAGATGCAGAAAAAACATCTGACAAAGTATAGCATCATTTCTTGATTAAAACTCTTCACAGTGTGGAACATACGTCAGTATCATAAAAACCATATCCAAAAAGCCCATAGCAAATATCATTCTCAATGAGGAAAATCTGAGAGCTTTCCCCTTAAGGTCTGGAACACAACAGTGATGTCCACTATCACCACTGCTGTTCAACATAGTACTAGAAGTCCTAGCTTCAGCAATTAGACAACAAAAAGAAATAAAAGGTGTCCAAATCAGCAAAGAAGTCAAACTGTCACTCTTCACAAATGACGTGATATTCTATGTGGAAAACCCAAAAGACTCCACCCCAAATTGCTAGAACTCATACAGGAATTCAGCAAAGTGGCAGGATATAAAATCAATGCCCAGAAATCAGCTGCATTTCTATACACCAACAATGAGACAGAAGAAAGAGAAATTAAGGAGTAAATACCATTTACAATTGTACCCCAAACCATAAGATAGCTAGGAATAACCCTAACCAAAAAGGTAAACTATCTGTGCTCAGAAAACTATAGAACACTCATGAAAGGAATTGAGGAAGACAAAAGAAATGGAAAAACGTTCCATGATCATGGATTGAAAGAACACATATTGTTAAAATGTCTATGCTACCTAGATCAATCTACACAGTCAATACAATCCCTATCAAAATACTTTTTTCATAGAGCTGGAACAAACAATCCTAAAATTTGTATGGAACCAGAAAAGAACCTGAATAGCCAAAGGAATGTTGAAAAAGAAAACCGAAGCTGATGGTATCAAGTTCTGGACTTCATGCTATATAACAAGGCTGTAATCTTTAAGACAGTATGATACTGGCATGCAAACAGACACATAGGTCAATAGAACAGAGTAAAAAACCCAGAAATGAACCCTCAATTCTATGATCAACTGATTTTCAACAAGGCAGGAAAGAATATCCAATGGAAAAGACAGTCTCTTCAATAAATGGTATTGGGAAAATTGGACAGCCACATGCAGAAGAATGAAACTGGACCATTTTCTTATACCATACACAAAAATAGACTCAAAATGAATGAAAGACCTACATGTGAGACAGAAATCCATCAAAATCCTAGAGGAGAACACAGGCAGCCACCTCTGAGACCTTGGCCACAGCAACTTCTTGCTAGACACGCCCCCAAAGGCAAGGGAAACAAAGGCAAAAATGAACTATTGGGATTTAATCAAAATAAAAAGCTTTTACCCAGCAAAGGAAACTGTCAACAAAACCAAAGACAACTGACAGAGTGGGAGAACATATTTACAAATGTCTTAACAGATAAAGGGCAAGTGTACAAAATCTATAAAGAACTTATCAAACTCAACACCTGAAGAACAAATAATCCAATCAAGAAATGGATAGAAGACATGAACAGACATTTTTTCAAAGAAGACATACTGAAGGTCAACAGACACATGAAAAAGTGTTCGACATCACTTGGCATCAGGGAAAAGCAAATCAAAACCAATATATATATATATGGAATGGAATACTCCTTGGCCATCAAAAAAATGAACTCTTGCCATATGCAATGATGTGGATGGAACTAGAGGGTATTATGTTAAGTGAAATAAGCCAGAGAAAGACAATTATCATATGATCACATTCATATGTGGAATTTAAGAAACAAAACAAGAGAATAAGGGAAGGGAGGGAAAAATAAACAAGATGAAATCAGAGAGGGAGACAAACCATAAGAGACTCTTAATTATAGGAAACAAACTGAGGGTGCTAGAGGGGAGTGGGGTGAGGGGATGGGGTAACTGGGTGGTGGACATTAAGGAGGTCACATGATCTAATGAGCATTGGGTATTATATAAGACTGATGAATCACTGAAGTTTACCTTTCAAACTAATAATACACTATATGTTAATTGAATTTAAATAAAAATATTTTTTAAAATGAAAAAAATATTTCAATAAAAAAATTAAAAAAGTAAGTTTGGTGAAATCAGACCTCAGTGTCTTAGAAATTCATCTGGATAATCGGGACACCTTTTAAAAGCTAATTTATTCTTTTACAATTTCTAAATTACTTATTCCACCATACTTTAGTTTAAGGCTTAATTTTTTGGAGTCACTGACACATTTGCAAACCCTTTTTCCCTAGAAGAATGCAAATGTACATATGCAAAAGACAATTTATTTCCAACACCACTTAGAGCCTTAGGTTCAGAATCTCTGGCTTATACCCTTATCTAACCATGTCACCCCTTGGAGTGGGAAAATTTATCAAGTAGTGTTACTTGTTTGCTTGTTTGTTTTTGTCTTCCATAAGATAATTTACTATAGAAAGGACAATCATGCATTTTGCTCACTAGGATGATAAACCAGTAAGACTATTAAGGTTGTGCCTCATACAAAAGCACCTGGCAGTGGGAGTGGAGAGGGGGTGAAGGTTGACATCACCAGCTCATGAACCCTGGAGCTGGGCTGTCATTAGCCTGGAGAATGAAGACATTTTTTTTTTTTTCTAATTCGTCTGCCTAGAAGGGTGCGTTTTCCATTAAGTGTTACTGATTGTTGCCTTGTTTTTCAGGACTTCTAATTTACAGTTTTTGTACAGTAGGCACAAAGAAAACTTACATGCATAGAAAAGAGTATACACATACAAACACACACACTGCCACTCCTACCACGGCCACCACACCAAATTAAGAAATTCTGATGATTAAAAATCACAATCTTACTATTCTGGGATTAGTTTTCATTCATTCCTTTCAATCCCATTTTTATTTATTTATTTATTTATTTATTTATTTATTTATTCATTCATTCATTCATCCATCCATTCATTTGAGAGAGAGAGAGAGACAGCCAGTGAGAGAGGGAACACAAGCAGGGGGAGTGGGAGAAGAAGAAGCAGGCTCCCGGTAGAGGAGCCTGATGTGGGGCTCGATCCCAGAACGCTGGGATCACTCCTGAGCCGAAGGCAGATGCCTAATGACTGAGCCACCCAGGCGCCCCTCAATCCCATTTCTATTCAGAAAGATGTTTCTTTCTTTGTTCATGTTTTCAAATTGCCATCGGTGATTACGATATGAAAAAATATTTAGCAAGGCAGATTCTCTTTCTTCCTAGAGACTATAGTCTAACAGTGAAAGGTCATTTTTAGTTAGTAGGAACAATTACTTTGTATTCCACATAGCTCTGGACACAGAATTTTATAAGAGAAAAGAGACTTGGGATCCCTTAGGAGAGAGGAGGATTTTTATTTAATTCTTGACTATGTGTGTGTGTGATGGCTTCATTTCCATCACCCATAGGGAACTGAGATACTTAGCATGTACCTTACTCTTGAGCTTGATTAATTCTCTTGGATTAATGCTTATTGAAACACCATCCGATGCCCCCTAAAGCCAAACCTTGCCCATGTAGGAAGTCACATCTGTTTCCTCTGATTCTCTGCCCTGTCTCCGTAACCATTTTCAGGTGGTTTCTATAAAACTGAAACTTTATGAGTTCAAACAACACCACTTTGCCACCTTGGTTAGGGTGTCTATTCCAGCAGAGAGCTCTGGCTAACACAGATAATACTGCTGGATTTATACAGGGCCAGAATCTTCATGTAAAGAGGAAACCTTTCTGTGGTTTCCATAGGTTTTCCTTCAATCACTAAAGACTGTGGGTGCTAGTAGGCTCAGGCCTTTTATTATATAAGCAGCCATTTATCATTTCTTTAGGAAAGAATTCTGTCATATGTCATTATGTTATTGGTTAAATTGATAGACTTTTTAATACTCAAATTTAGTGCAAATTCAGTCTTGCTACCACGTGTTCACTAAGCATGCGATAAATATTTATTGCTGCTGATGAGTTCAGGAACCGGAATTTGCCAGTACCTACTGCGATCGACAGCTGCAGAAGAATTGGATGCAGTCATTGTCCAACACAAGCGCCCATGTGCTGCGAAAATCTGGAGAGGCTATCACAATGGCTAGCGTATGGCTCGCTGCCCCTCCACCCCAGGTGTTATGGGTTAAATCTCCCTTGTCACAGTCCAGCCCTGACAGCATGAAGCAGAGTTAAAGTTGTTGCAGATGCTTTTGATTCAAATTCATGCTGAGCTTTCCCTGATCAGCATGTTCCTTTGGGCAATATCACAATTTCATCTTGTTCAAGCTGTCTACATTCCTGTTTACTTAGGTTTGCAAATGGAACTTTAGCACTCAAATTAGTACTGACAGTACAACCTGCAAGGGTTCTAAATCCTCATTTGCCTTCATTCTGAGGGACAGCACTCTATTTTCAGAGCAATATTGATTTATATCAAAATTGCTCTCATGGTATGAAAACATAACGACATGAAAATGCATGGCATGGAAACCCTGCATTCTCGATTTTAAATGCAGCAATCTGGGTGTGAAAACCAACACCAAGGGCATCTAACTCCTTGACCACCAGCATTGTTTCTTTCATTTGTACTGTCTATTTTTCTCATGAAGCATAGATACATATATAAACAAGAGAAAAAAGATATTCAGGATTGAAATTCCATAGTGCATGAAAATGATTTTTTTCTTAATATATAAATAATTTCTGACTTAAAATTTTTCTTTGGCTGGGATTGTGGTTGCACTATCTGGAGACCCGGTGCCATGATAAGCTGAAGGTAGGTGACATCACCTGTAGCAGTCAGGACTGGAGGCAGGCCAACCAATGAAAAGAAAACCTAGAGGGAATGAACTGTGTCTCATTCTGGATTAGTCCTATTGGATGGGAAATCTTGGGTAAAATCACTAAATCACAGTGTTTCCTTTTCTGAACAATGGTCAGTTTGTATGGGAGCTGTGGTTCTCACTCTTTGTTCACCCCTGCCTCTCATAATCACCTCAAGAACTTTAAAAAAAAATACATACCAGAGTCCATCCAGATGAACTTAAGTCAGAATTTCTGGGCATGGGAGCTGGATATTGGTCCAGTGAATGTTCCCCGGGCTCCTGTAGTCACCTGGATGAGGAAGATCTAAAGCTTTCTTTACATAAACAACCACCCACTTTTAACTCCACAACTCACATGGGATGTCAGCGTTAAATGGTGTCTTTAATTCTTGAGACTTTCTGGAATTCTGCATCATGAACAGGCTTGCCTCTCATTGCAGTCCTCTTGGCCGCCATTTATTCACCTTCCTCCTCTGCAATCTTCCGTCCACTTTCTTGGATTAAAAAAAAAAAAAAGGTTTCTACCTCTTATCTGTTCTTATCTTCTCATTTTAAAGGATTTCTACCTCTTTCCTTCCACTTACTAGCATAATGGTGTCTTGAGAGAGAGTCGAGATCTATGTATTTAATCCATTGTGTATAAGGAGACGCATTTCCTTCTTGAGCCTCCACTAGAGAGCTCAATTGCCGCATAGCTGAGAAAATTACATGATGCACCTTCAACCTTCATTTTCCTCAGAGAAGCAAACTCACCTGTTGCATATTTTTAGTCATTTCTGGGGTTGTGAGGGGAAGAAACTTGCCACATTATCCCAGAAGCATTCTTTTTTTCTTGTACCTTCTTTCCATATCCCTAAATCTGTCAATGCCCTCTCTTTTCTGCGCTGTCCTTTATAAATCTTACTTCTATTTTCCCTCGTGAGAGGTCTTTCAAACTCCGTATATATAAACTGTGTTACAACTGGTTTAATGGAGAAATAATAACAATTTGAAAAGATTTAGGAAAGAAATTAGAATATTTTTAAAACGGGGAAATACTTTTTGAACGGTGCTAGAAACCATTCTTCTTTATCTTAAAAGAAAAGTAAAGATGAAAACCGAAAAGAGCCTAGAGTCCTTGTTGACTTTTTAAAATAAAAGCAATGGAATACATGATCAAAAAATTCAGAGTACTAAAAGGGAGAACCTGGAATTGGAAAGCTTTTTATCACCTCCCACAAGCATCCACTCCAGGATTAACTACTCTTACCTAAGTGTTAATATTTTATTCCTCACACATCCGTGTATACAGAATTATAGGTCTATAGATCTATATTACTAGTAATAACATTTTTTGATACATAAAAGGAATTGTAAACTAATGCTGCTGTTCAGCTTCTTTTGTCATTTAATCCAATGCGAACGTCTAGAAATAACTCAAACTTGCATGTTCAATCCGATGCCTGTGGAAGCATCTACAGGAAGTAAACAGGGAATATTCAATCATCATGAGGAATGCACAGTATCCAACCAATATTATTTTATCTTTGGAGATCTGAAAGCCTTTCTAAAAAAGAAAACTTTTGTGTAAACTTATAAACTTCTTCAGTCTCAAGTTATTTCTCAGCGTTGGTTTAATTATAATTTTAATTACCTCTTCCTTACTTTTTTTTCAGTGTTAGCAGTACTGGAAAATTCAGATGGATTACTGATGCCACCTCTAGAGATATACCTGAATTCAGCTCAAAACAAAATCACCTTGATCTGTAAACATTTTAATAAACTCACTGAGGCTTAATGACTTCAATTGTTTTCATCACCACATATGTCCCTAAAAGCACTCTAATTTCATATGTTTCACAATCGTAACAAAAATAATTATTTTCAACCTCAATATTTTGAATCTGTGCAAGTATCAAAAATAAAAACAATCTAAACACAATACATGCTTAATCGTATTTTTAAAAATTTGAAACTGTGGTTTGTATCTAGAAGTTTATCACAATTTTATAACGTGTGTGTGTGTGCGTGCGTGTGTGTGTGTGTGTATACAGTTGACCCTTGAACCACATGGGTTTGAACTGTATGGGTCCGCTTATACATGGGTATTTTTTTAAAAAAATAAATTCAGTATAGTACTGTAAATGTATTTTCTCTTCCTTATGATTTTCTTAATAATATTTTCTTTTCTATAGCTTATTTTATTGTAAGAATATTGTATATAATATATATAACATAGAAAATATATGTTAATTGACTGTTTATGTTCTCAGTAAGGCTTCCTGTGAATAGTGGATTATTAGTAGTTGTCTTTGAGGAGTCAAAAGTAATATGCAAATTTCAACTGTGCAGGGAGTCAGCGTCCACAACCCCTGCATTGTTCAAGGGTTAATTGTGTATTTATATGCATATATATGTATGTATATATAATGCATTCATTTATATGCTATATAACATTCCCACACACATACAAACACACACAAACACACAATTTTTTGTTTTCAGAAAAATGAAAATGGAGATCACTGGTGAGCTGAGTTATCTTTTTTTATATTTTATTTTCAAGGAAGCTCCATGACCAGTGTGGAGCCCAACATGTGGCTTCAACTCATGACCCTGAGATCAAGACCCAAGCTGAGACCAAGAGTTGGATGCTTAACTGACTGGGCCACCCAGGCACCCGCTGAGTTATCTTTTTGAAGTATTCTCTTTTTGGATACTTACCATATGTTTTTCTAGTTTTTCAAAATTAACACATTCTAGAAGTTCTAAAAATTAAATATGATTCTCTTAAATTGGTGCTTTTAAGAGATCTGTGCAAGCCCAGAAGAGTGGATGCCAAGCAGAATTCTGATTATGGTAGATGTGGGGATCCACTTTTGTCCAGTTCTTGAATGTCTTTCAACATATATTAATTTCATATAGAAGAATTTGTTAGGCCTGGTTGGCTGGTATTTATAGTCAGGTACATAATGAGGCCATTTGGATTTTAATTATTTATTTATTACTTATAATATTATTTAATAATTTATTTATTTATGTGGTGAAGGAAGTGGAGGTGAAGAGTGAAAGAGACAAAGAATGTTTTCATAATGTTCTCATTTAGTGGTTGTTGTTTCTACTGAACTCACGACTGTCCCTGGATTTCCCAATGCCTTTCCCTGACGCATGCTTCTCTATTCACGGCTTCTCCATCCTTTATCACTTACCATGTTGGTTGTATGGGGTTCTCCTTAAGAGCTGGCACTAGATTTTGATCATTCAGAAACAAAAGATGATATGAACAGGGACCACATTATGGAAGCTAAACATATCAGAGGTTAAATATAAAACTGTGCAACAATTCATTTCCACCAAATAGTTCTTAAACACCTATACTGTGTTCAGAACAGGATAACTCTGTGGGGCAAACTAAAGAAAGGGGTGCTGTCTTGTACTTTTTACAGTCTGAGCTAGTTGCAGAAATTAGATTTAAAACATAAACCAATTTGAGAACAAAAACCATTTAATTTTGAATATTAGAATTGCAAATTGTTGATTTCTGCCAATAACTCAACACCTTGCTGGTGATAAGACACCCACCTTCAGGGAACTGATTGTCTTACTCTCCCTTATCTCCTTTCTTTTCCCATTCTAGGACTTGGCCATCTAAAGTCTTGTGGTTTTCTTTCTAGATTACCCCCACCCACCCACAATCTGTTACCGCAAACTCTCAAGTCATGGTGGATGCCATCAGGGAGGTCATCACTCAGCTTTGTGGATACAGAAGTGCCCTGAAATAAATAGGGATTTTCCCCATTCTCTCTTTGCCCTTTCTAAACTCCATATTTGTGCTTTTGTGTATAAATGATGAGCATAATGCAAAGTACTTCTGAAAGTGGATCCCTGCTTTTGGACCACTGTTTGACAGTTATATAATCTAGGTAGGTATTATAAGATGTGGACCCATTTTTGTAAGGAATAAGTCCACAATAAGAGAAAAATGTGATCATTTAAAAATTCCCAAAGAAAGATAGTATAGAAATTGAACAGTTGTGGTTAAAAGGAGTTGATAGTTATAACTGAGTTTCCAAGTATATTGGAATAGAACGTATTAATAAAGTAAGAATGAAAGTTTAGAAAAAAATCCCTTCCTCATCACTAAATACGTAGGAGTGATATGCCTTGATTTCCACTTGTGCCATGGCTACATTATTTCTGGTTGGTGCTGTGCTTGCAATGAAATCAGCTGTGATTAATTAACTCCATTAGGAAACTCAAGTATGAAATATTTCAAATCAACTCAAAGTGCACATTTGAACATTATAAATGGTTCTAAACTTTAAAGCCAATCCATCATCTTCTTCAGAACTATGTTTTCCCCAGTATTAATGTTGCCTCCAATCATGCACATTTTTGCACATGACTATTAACTACAGATTTCAGAGGGAAGAGTCTCAGGCTCAAATTTACAGTTTTAAGATGATTTACCCATCATTTCTCTTCACAGCAAAGTTATGAACATAATACCTACAACTTTCTCTTTGTGGTTTTGGTACCACCATTCTTTGTAGTTTCCTATTTCTAAGATATGCTTTTCAGATCTTCAAGAAACCCTGCTTCAAGAAACTTAAGATGACTGACAGCCCCAGCCATTGCACCCTTGGATTCATGGCTAGTATCTGCATCAAGTCCACACTGCCTTGGTTAGTTCCCAGTTCATGATTGATCATGGCAGGGGTACTAGTGCCCACCCATTCCTGCATTAACAGTACTCATCCAAAGGATAACCTTACTCAGGGGCTTCCCTTTGGTCTGGTCAAACTTATTTGAGAAATGTATTGTAGTATGAGATTCTTCTTACCCAATCCTTCCTTTTCTCTCTCTGCTTTCACAGGTGTCAGATCCTCATCTTGGTGTGAAATATCCCCCCTCTTACTTCTTCACACTCTTCTTTTTATCCTTTACAGGTGTTTTTCCAAATAAATCTTTTGTACATCTAATTCAGTCTGCTTTTTGGAAAAATCAAACTAACATGTTCATTTTCATCAAGAACATCGAGGATTTTCATCAAGTCCCCTAAAATGTTAACGATTCCCATGATTCCATCCTCCACTCTTTAACTTTAACTCATACCATAACTCATTTTAGTTGCTTCCATATACAAAATACAGTTTCCATTTATTAGTATATCCACAATCTTTTCTCTAGCCCAAATCACTTTATGGGCAACCACTATTAGATATCTTCACTAAATAGCTCACTATTAGACATCTTCACTTGAAACACCTATAAGCACCACAAAATCAACGTATTATAAACTGAGTGTCCATTACTCTGAACACACCAAACCCACTCTTTCTTATTGTCCCCCTCAGAAAATTCCAACATCATCTATGGAGAAACATTTAGCTACTCAAGTTAGAAAGCTGATTTCTTTATCTTTCATCCCCTCATCTAATTATCATGGTCTGTCAGTCCTCTCTTCTCAATATCTCATTTATCTATTTTTTATGCCTCACATTACTTAGCTATTGAATTAATTAACTCCATTAGGAAACTCAAGTATGAAAAATTTCCAATCAACTTAAAGTGTGTATTTGAGTTGGGGAGTCTGGATACAGTAGAGTGCTGGGAAAGGTTCGGTAGTGACAAGTGAAAGTGTGCTTTGAAAGGCCCCCTTTCCCTGCTTCTGCTTGGCTCCAATAACTAGTTGGTAATCAGGCATGAAACCATCATCCTTCTCTCTCTCTCTTCGTATAAGAAATTGAAAGAATCTTATGAGGGAAAACTCAATAGCCCACAACAAAAGATATATAGACAGTGATTTTGGAGGGTTCCCTAATAATAAACTGAGTTTCTACTGGATTAGCTCTTCTTGTAGCAACGCCCATCAATGGACAAGTTCTTCCATAAACACAAAGCTTTCATGCCTTTTTTTTTTAATGGTTTGTTTTTAAAAGAATGGACAACAAAAGAATTGCCAACTCTCAAGAATAGAATAAAAGCATTTTCCCATAAAAAAGTTTCAAAATGTTTAACTTGCATTCATCTTCTATCTTGCACTCATCTTTTATCAGGGTAGAGAGAGGAGACAGGAGTTAATCAAGATGAAAAACAGTAGATATGAGAGAAAGAAGATTCATAGGAGAGAACAAAGAAAAATCAAGACTGAGCTCTGCCTAAGGCTCAGATAACAATAATCCCAGTAGGAGCACAGAGGGGTCCTGAAGGAAACCCTCACTGGGAAGGTGGGAACAGAGGTGGAGGTACATGACCAAGTGCAAAATAGCATTTAGATGTTTAGTAATTCTTTTAGATGGCTCGGGAAGAATTACTGATGGAACACAGGAAATTAAGCAAATGAAATGGCAATAATTATCTCCAGGAAATTAAAAAAAAAAAAAGGAAGGAAATATAATCATAGAACACAGCCTAGAAGAGAACAATGTGAATATAATCAAAATAAGATGAAAGTTGAATATTGATTTAACCAAAAGTTGTCATATTAAAATTAAAAGACTCATGAAAGTAAATTAACCTTATTAAAAATATTTATACAGGCATCTTAAGGGAAAGGGAAGACGGCTCTTCAATAGGGCAGATGTTCTTAAACATTAGTGGGTCGGAATCATTTGGGGGTTTGTTAAAACAGAAATTACCAGTTTGGATCCTCCCTAGCCCTGGGGTGGGACCTAAGAATGTGCATTTCTAATAGATTCCCAGTGAGCTACTGCTGTGATCTGGGACCCACACTTTGACAACCACTGCTATAGGATATTTCACTTGCTATGCTAGATTGACTGTACCCTCTCTTATAGCAGGGCTTATTTTTAATAGCTTCAATAGAAATGCTTATGATATGCAAATGTTATAAAAATATAGTAATCACAGTATAACCCATCTTCCCCTTCACCACCATATTTGTACACTTATTTTAGTCCCTTTCTATCTCCTAAGGGAAACAAACAAACAAACAAACAAACCTTATCTAATGAAAAGGGGGCTCAATTAATCTACAATGTAAGATGTGGCCTTGGGAAAGATCATAAAAAAGTAGTGGTTGGTTTATACCTGTATGTAATTTGATACATGTAAGAAGGGAAGTAATTGCAATTTTGCATTAATTTTAGTCCCCTGTATACTCCTTTGGGCATATAACACAGTTTTGAGGCTTATAATTGTAGATTCCTCAATATAACACTATATTCACTTAAGAAATCACAGTGAATACATGGAGAAATCCTGTTTACCTGAATCATCCGACAGATGCCAAAATTGAAGTATAAAGAAATCTGAAGCTGGAACAGTAGCCCCTCTCCCGCCTTTTTTTTCTCAGAGAATTGAGTTTTAACTATTATCTAGGGGTAAGAAGTCAGAAATGAGTATTGAGCCAACAAAGAAGGGCTTTGTGTGAATTCATCTTTGCTTGATTCTTGAGCCCACAGGAACAGTCTTGTAACACTCAGCCAGATGCAAATAGAATTAACCTATATTAATCTCTGTTCTCCAGAGGGAAAAATATCATTCTCAAGTATCCAAAACAAAAATCACTGAAAAAATAAATTTAGGTAATCCTACCAAAGTATGCTAATTCTTAATTGTAATACTCATCCCTCTTTAATCATCCCCTACTTATGTGCTCTTATTCAATAATGCATTTTGTTACTACCAGTTTTTTGCACGAAGACTGTAATGTAGCATTTTGGGGAGTGGGCAGGGGAATCATAAACCTTCACATTTTTCTAGTGTTTTAACTACTTTTCCAAAGCACTTTCACATCTGTTACACTTGTAATTTTACATTTAGAGCCGAGAAGAAATGCTTTGTTTTGGTTTCTTGGGGAATTCCCAACTTACTTATGTTTCCTAAAGTAGTCCAAGTTTATTGAAAGATAAGTCTCCAGCCCCTCTACCCATCTAATTACTTAAGTACAGACTTTAAATTAATGTCCTCTAGCACTTAGCTCTCCCTGGAGGCAACTACAGAAGCTAGGAAACAAGCCGGTCTGCAGTAGTGGAAAAAATGGCAACCTTCTTCTCCCTCTTGTGTGAGTATTAAAAGGAGTAGAGGTTAAATGTGAATCCTTTGTGATTCACATGGAGATGATTCAAAGAACTGTAGAAGTGAGTAGACCCTTGTCATTACCTCTCAAACAAAGCAGCCCTTTTCTTCCACTACACTGCTATGGGATGCTTCCTGGAAAGCATAAATGTGAATCATCCCGAACTAGTGGTAAATGGTAGAATGCATTACTCTATTCATGATTTTGTTTTAAAATCTCTTGGCTTCTCAAACATGAAAGAGGAAGATATGAGCTGCAGGGTGGTACAGGGCTCACATGTGTTTACTTTCTTTCAGTAGATGCAGTATGCATGCAGTAGTTCTTAACTTTCATTGTGATTATTATTTTATGTTTTGGTCAAAGGCCTTTGAGACCCTAATTAAATATACAGACCACTTCCTCAAAGAAATCACATTCAAATATATAAACATTTTGCATATTATCTCAAGTGATTCATAAACCTTAGTTTAAATGATCTCTGACAGTGACACACATACTATTTTTGGAGTTAAAATAGGTTCAAAGCTTACCCACATCATTTACGACGTCTTTAGCCTTGTGTTATTTGAACTTGTTCATTTCAAAGGTTACATACATACATTGTCTAATTCCTTCATTCAAAAGACTGCAAGTAAAAACTGGAAATTAGTTGGAAATAAAGTAAGTAATTCTTTTCTTCAATATCTTTTTATACATATAAATGCATAGACAGGCAAACATTCATTGATTTGACAGATCTAACTGTCCCTACTAGAGGTTTACTCCGTGAAAGATGGTACATCATGGTGCCTGTCTTTTTACTTGGGGCCCAGCACCTAGACAAGTAACTGGCATGCAGCTGGTAATCAACAAATATTTGGAGAATGAAAGGAAGATCAGAATGAGATGAGATCAGTGAGATAGGCAAGGGCCAAATTTCATAGGATGTTTCAGATCATGGTAAAAAGAATGGGTTCAATTCTCTCTAATTACTAGACAGTTTTAGTCAAGGGGAATTTGATCATTGCTGAAAAGTATGCTCAATGGGTGTTTCTCATGCTTTCCAGATCCCACACTTAAATTTTATAGAAGGCACAAAACATTTAAGTAACTAAAACAATAGTCTAAAAATTAGAGCATGGGGAATTACAGAGCTAGAAAAAGGACACAGCAATGACTATGACTTTAAAGAGATTACAAATCTTATCCATTTATTTCTATCAAATATTTTATGATTTGTGATAATGTTATTATTAATAAAGAGAATTTTATTAAATCTCCAAAGGAGAGCCAGGCATTTCATCTCATGAAGTATCAATTCCATAAAGATGCTTTACCTTTTCTGACACATTAATTACAGTTTATTATTAACACTTTCTGGACTTATCTGACTACATGGACTCCTTTCTTGATGAAAGGAAAATGTCATTTTCCTTTCCATTTTTCATAGCACACATGTCTTCTGCTAGACTTCTGTGCTTGCAGCATCGAAGCCACAATGTCCAGGAGGTCATGGGGATTGTCCATTCTACCTGGTAACTACAAGGATGGGAGGGCAATATTATAAAGTTTTCAATTCCACCCTTCAAATCACCTGTCAGTGTAATATGATGCCAATAAAATCTGTTTTCATTTCTAGGACTTCACAAAATAATTCTAATGTTCATTTCAACGAATACATACATTGTCTAACAGAGTTTTGAAAACAATAGCAATAATGATGGTGTACTCACCCTTAATAAACTAAAATAAAACTACAGCATTTTTTAAAATTTATTTCGAAATCATAGATCCACAAGAATTTGAAAAGAGTAGAGAGGTTCCAAGTGCTTTTTTCCCCTACTTATCCTAAAGGTCACATCCTACTTAATTATAGTCACTATCAAAACAAAGAAATTAACATTATAATACTACATGCATTTGGTTTTATGTCATTTTATCACATGGTTAGATTTATATTAATATTATTGCAGTCAAGAAACAGAGCTATTGTATCACCACAAAGCATTGCCTCATGTTACCCATGTTCGAGTTACGGTTTTCTCCACCTCAGTCAGCCTCCTGAGTCTGGTCAACTCTGAGACCCTGACCTGAAGAATCTAAAGCCTTGGTCAATGTTTAGGGCTCCAACTGGCCAAACCAGCCTTCCTGGAGTGCACCCTTAGTATCAAACTTTGAAACTAGCTTCAAAATTGTGGGTAGAATTTTGCATACCTAAAAAATAATTTGTACACAAAGATGTTGAATCATAAATAAAATCAACTCAGGAGGACATGGTTTTCTAGATTCTGTGAATCTATTTTAAAGCAAGTGATCAGCCCTATGGTTTCTCTTGAAGGTTTTTTATTTTAATTAAAAATACAATTTACTGAGCTTGTTTCTTTTATAAGTTCTCTTTTTGCAGCCTAGCACAGTAGGTGATCCTAATATTTTATAATATGTGGCTAAATTTGATTATCTTTGAGTACCGCTAGAGTAAATATATATAATATATATGTATAAATATATAAAATATATAGAATACTTATTTCCAGTTACTCAATGCCATAGCATTTTTCCATTGTATTGAAATTGTCTATTTTCTCACTTATAGATTATATTCAGCTAAAAATATACTGCAGTTGTATGAATCTCCTTATACCCTAAAATGTATTAAAAAATATTATGTTACAGACTTCTGATATGGACAAAATGGTATAGCTTTTTTTTTTCTGTCCCTACTAAGTACAGTTATAAATCCTGGAAGTAGCACAAAAAAATAACAAAAGGAGACTTCCGAAAGCCCTAACATATGAATAATTCCCTTAAATGTAAATAGTGTAAATACACCAATTGAAAGGCAGAATTGATTTTAAAAAACACAAACCAACTACAGTCAATTCTCATTATCCTCAGCAGTTATGTTCTATAAAGTCACTGTAAATATGAAATCATTGCTTCTAGGGGAAACACAGAGTTAGGTTCCTGTGAATGTAGGGTCACAAATTTTTATTATTAACTGATTAAACATAACCTTGTTTTATCTGTATTTCTGTTTAAAGACACCTTATTTAATATATATTGTTGATTCACCAGCACTGAATTCATGGCCATCAGCATTACAACTCATGCCTGAATGAAGCTTATCTAATACATAATTTCTTTTTTCCAAAAAAAGATTTATTTATTTATTTTAGAGAGAGTGAGCAAGTGGAGGAGGGGCAGAGGGAGAGAGAGAATCCTGAAGCAGACTCCCCACTGGAGGAGACTGAGATCATGACCTGAGCCAAAATCAAAAGTTGGATGCTTAGCGGACTGAGCCACCCAGGCGCCCCAACATGTAATTTCTCTATTAGGCATGTCATAGCCTTCTCATACTTAGGAACACTAGCATTTCAGTACTGTGCTTGGCCATTATAAATAACAGTGAAATCACCAACAAGAAGCACAAAATTACAAAAAAAAAAAAAAATTGTAGAAAAGATACTTGTTTACAGTAGGAGAGCCAAAGAACAAGATAGAGCATCACCTTATTCTACTCCAGTCGGGAAGGTGTATGCTGTGTGACAAGCTTTTTGGTTTTGTTTTTAAATTTTTGATTATCATACTATGAAGTATAATTGACATATAATATTATATTAATTTCGGATGTACAATGTAAGGATTCAACAATTCTATACATTACTCAGTGCTCTCACTATAAGTGCAGTCACCATACAACGTTATTATGATATTACTTAACTATATTCCCTATGCTGTACTTTCAATTTTTGTGACTTATTTATTTCATGACTGGAAGCTTGTATCACTTAATCCCCTTCACCTATTTCAATGTTGAGTGACAAGTTTTTTGTACTCTGCACATGTCCACAAATGGCTGTGAAAATATTACAGATATTGATTTTGAGGTTACAAATAATTTTAGCAAATAGGTGAATTTCGAAACACAGAATTGTGAATAATGAAGATTGACTGTATCTGCTATTTAAGAGAAACTCAAGTGAATTTCACTGACACAGGGAGATTGAAAGCATGAGGATGGAAATGATATATTATGCAAACATTATTAAAAAAAGAAACCAAACAAACATGGCTTTATTAAAACAGTTAAAATAGACTTCAGAGCAAAGAAAATTACTAGAGACAAAGTTATATAATGGTAAAAGGACCAGTAAGATATAATGATCTTAAATGTGTATACACCAAGTAACAGATTCTCAAAATACAAGAAGCAAAAATTGATTGAGTGGAAAAGAGAAATAAAGAAGTCCATAATTTTAGTTGTAAATTTTAATACCCTCTCTTAGCAAATCATAGAACTTCTGGATAAAAATTCAGCAATAAAAAGATCTGAATAGAACAATCAACCAAGAGGATCTGATCAACATATATAGAATACTCTAGCCAATAACAGCAGAATATACATTTTTTTCCAAGTGTTCATGGAATATTCACCAAAATAGACTATATCATGGCAATAACACAAACCCTCAAAAATTTTTAAGAAATGAAATCATGGCGTATGTTCTCTGACTATAACAAAATCAAACTAGAACTCACTAACAAAAATACGAAAGGAAAATCTCTAAATACTAAGAGATGTACACGTGTACATCTTGTAAATAGTAAAAAGCACACTTGTAAATAGTCTAAGGGTTGAAGAAGGTATCTCTAAGAAAAAAAATCTGTAAAAATGAATGAAAATGGTAATAAAATCATCAAAATATGTGGGATACAGCCAAAACAATGTTGGGATACTTAAATTCGAAAAAAAGAAATGTCTCAAATTAAAAATGTGAGTTGTTAGCTAGAAAAAGAAGATTAAATTAACCCAAAGCATGAGGAAGAAGAAAGGATATAATAAAGATAGGAACAGAAATCAATAAAATTCAAAATAGACAATCAGTGAAACCCAAAACCTGTTTTTTCAGAAAAAAATCAATAAAGATGATAATCTTCTAACAAGACTGGCAAAAATAAAATTAAAGAAGACATAAATAACTAATAGTAGGAATGAAAAAGAGCTATCACCATAGATCCTACAGCCAACAAAAAATAATTAGGGAAGATATTAAACAAATTTATACTCATAAATTTAAAAATGTAGATTAAATAGACTAATTCCTTGAGAAGTACAGACTACTAAAATTCAACCAAAATGAAAAAAATAGCCTGAATAACTCAAATGGTTAAATATTTAAAGAAATTGAAATGGTAATTAAAAAGCTCCCAAGAGGGGCACCTGGTGGCTCAGTTGGTTAAGGGTGCAAGTCTTGATTTTGGCTCAGGTTACCATCTCATGGTCATGAGATCGAGCCCGTGTTGAGCTCTGCACTTTATTGGAGATTCTCTCTCTCTCCCTCTCCCTCTGGCCCTCCCCAGCTGCTTGTAAGCATGTACTTTCTCTCTCTCAAAGCAAAAATAAAGAAATAAATAATTTAAAAATTAAAAAATTTTTTTAAAAATTTAAAATTAAAAAAAAAAATTATGGGGTGCCTGGGTGACCTAGTTCGTTAAGTGTCAGACTCTTGGTTCAGCTCAGGTCATGATCTCATGATCCTGGGATCCAGGATCAGTGTGCAGTCTGCTTCAGATAACGTTCTCCCACCCCCTCTGCTCCTCCTCACTCATGTGCTCTTTCTCTCTCTCTCTCTCAAATAAATACATAAAATCTTAAAAGAACATTCAAAAAATTTAAAATTTAAAAAAAATTTTTTTTTAATTAAAAAAATGAAAAGTTCTCAAGAAAGAACCACACCCAGATGGATTAACTGGGGAACTTTACAAATATATATAACAAATAACTAACACTAATTTTACACAAAGTCATACAAAAAATAGAAGAGGAGAAAGCAGTTCCTAACACATCTTATGAAGCCAGAATTCTGCTGATACCAAAACTGGACAGATAGTACAAAAAAGAAAAGCTACAGAGATATAGCTCTCATGAACATAGGTATAAAAATCCATAACAAACTATTAGCAAGTTGAATCCAACAATATATAAAAATAATGATGCATCATGACCAGTGGAATTTATTCTACTTAGGCTAGGTCAACACTCAAAAATCCAGCATTATAATCGACCATATCAACAGGCTATTACAGGAAAATATGATTTTATCAATTGGCACAGAAAAAGCATTTGATAAAATCCAAAATTCATAATAAAATTCTCAGCACGTTATGAATAGAGGAGAATTATCTCAACTTGATAAAGAACATCTACTAAAGCCCTACTGTTAACATTATATTTTGTGTGAAAGACTGAACGCTTTCCTTCTAAGATTGATAAGAAGGCAAGGGTGGTCACTCTCATCACTCCCGTTCAATATGGTATTGGAAATTCTAGCCACTAAAATCAGGAAAGAAAGAGAATAAAGGCATAAAAATTGGAAAGGAAGAAATAAGTTATTTCTATTGGCAGATAGCATAATTGTCTACATTTAAAAAATCCTAAAATGGGCACCTGGGTGGCTCAGTCGTTAAGCGTCTGCCTTTGACTCAGGGCCTGATCCCAGGGTTCTAGGATCAAGCCCTGCATCAGGCTCCCTGAAGCCTGCTTCTTCCTCTCCCACTCCCCCTGCTTGTGTTCCCTCTCTCGCTGGCTGTCTTTCTCTCCGTCAAATAAATAAATAAAACCTTAAAAAAAATAAAAATAAAAAAATAATAAAAAATCCTGAGAAACCTATACACATAAAAATGTTTTTAGAACTAATAGTGAATGCAGCCAAACTGCAGAATATAATTTCAATACATGAAAATTGATCACATTTCTATATACTAATAATAAATAGATAAAAACAAAAATTAAAAACCCAATGCCATTCATAATTGAGAAAAGCGCTATCCTTGACCTAACTTTATTTAGGCTCCTCTGAGCGTTCTTCCTGACTAGGCCTCAATGTTGGCCTGCCTGCAGCAAAGGATCCTGCTAAGCCAGTTCAACAAGAATCGTTCTGTCCTTGATGTCTGATCTCTGTTGATATCTGATCAAGTTCAACATCCCTTACTCTTGATGTATATGTCTCTGTCCTAACATTAGTAAAATTCTTGTTAGGTCAGGTTAGCAAGAATCCCCCTTCCCTTGGTGTCTTCTCTTAATAATTTTCTATCCACTGACCCCCTCATTCTGCTCACTGGCTATAAATTCCTGCTTGTTTTATATTTGGAGTTGAGATCAGTTTTTCTCCCTTATTGTAATAGAGTTGACCTTTATTTCATAGGCTTTGAATAGAATCTTCCTTATCATTTTAACAAGTGTCAGAATAATTTTTCTTTTACACAATCACTCCAAAAGAAAGGAAAATACTTCAGTATATACCTAAAAATGAGCAAAAAACATGTACAGGATTTATATGCCGAAAATTTTTATCTTGAATATTATTTTGAAAAATGCTTTTATTACCTGACTAGGGCATTTTGCTAGATATTTATGTATTTCTTGAAGGAGGAGGAATGACAGTTTCACAGATGGAAGAGCTAGTGAGTTAATTGGAACACAATTCCGCACATAAATTATCGTTTGCAGAAAATGATGAGGGATTCACAAACACTTTTCTCTTAGCTGCCCCTCCCACCCTAGTTTAATAATTGGATTTATAAGAAGTTGGGTGAAAGCTGGCTGCAGCTTTGGTATTCCACATAATGCACTTGGGAAACACTTGTCACTCTCATTGGACCCTGAAACATATTCACACAGTGAACAGAAAGAAGTTATTATTATTATATAATGCAACTCAAGCAAAAGGTTCTGATCAGTGGTATTCTACACACCAAGTCATAACAAACTTGCAATTATACTAAACCTGAAAGATTAGAGAGCTCTGAATAATGGAGTTTTATCCATGTGCCAGACACACTGTATGTTGGTTTTTGTTTTTTTTTTTTGGGGGGGGGGGTTGTGAATGATTTCTATTCTTGGACTTTTAGAAGAACATCTTTGTCTTTGGGGATTCTGAGAAATATAGAAAGAAAATATGGAAGCATAAATTCTCAGTTATTTTCTAACACTGCCAAAATCTCTCTATGGCCCTAAAATAAATCTGAGTTCTTTAAGGTTTCCTGTATAACATGGGATTAATAACATGCATTATCTATAGGCTGAGCTCACTAGAAGAAACATGCATTATAGAAATAAATTATTTTTGCTTTATGTGTGCCATCATTTGACACTACTATGTATCTACTTCCCATAGAATTTTGTGGGTAATAGAGGCTTTTACAAGACTGTATATTAACATCACAAATGATACTAAGAGTGTCTGATAAGTTTGGCATTAAAGGAGACAGAGAGTGGGTTATTCTAAGAAAAGTCGTTCAAGACCATGATTTCCCACAGCCGTACAAATGAAGTCATTTCAGGATTATCTCCTAAGAAATGGCTTATTTTAAAAATAATTCATAGATGATGATATTTAAGGCTGTCCCAGTTAACTTTAAAGTTAGGTAATGCGATCATAGCGAATATATTTTCAGTACTATCCCTCATTTTCTCATTGTCTTCTCTTTCCTTGCAATCCCCATCACCTGAGATTTCTTTTTGTCTCTGTCTCTGTCTCTTTCTCTCTCTCTGTCTCTCACTGTTTCTTCTCTGTCTGCCTGTCTCTCTCGAGAGAGAAAGAGGGAAATGAAAGTTTGCTAGTGAGTTTATTTTCACTTTCTTGGACCTTAATAGCAAAAGTTAAAAAAGAAAAGTAGTTTGATCTTCCTAAAGATATTCAAAGACTTCAAATAATCAGGGAGCCCAAATCACACGAAGAAAAATAAAGACCGGCAACATGGGCTATCTGCGGTACATCTTTCTAGGAAATAGAATAAGGATTCTACCAGGGATATCAGCACTGGCTCATTTTATCCTAAATTCTTTGAGAAATTATTTTCTTTCTCTCTGCTATTCTTTTTTTTTAATTTATTTTTATTTTTTTGGTAGGGGGTTACCTTTTTTTTTTTTTATAATGATTTTTTATTATATTATGTTAGTCACCATACAGTACATCTCCCATTCCCCCCCCCCCCTCCCCTCTGAGGCCCTCAGTTTGTTTCTCATAGTCCATAGTCTCTCATGTTTCATTCCCCCTTCTGATTACCCCCCCTTTCTTATCCCTTTCTTCCCCTACTGATCATCCTAGTTCTTATGTTCCATAGATGTCTCTCTGCTATTCTAAGATTAACTCTTTATAGTTAATCTTGTTGTAATGAGCAGCTCAGCAATACTTCCAGTTTTGTGGGGTTTTGTTTTCCCTTTTTTTCATTATTTGTTCTGTGTGGGAACAAGGGAACATGTTTGTTTTCTCACAACCTATCAATATTGCTTATTGTGACTCTAGTCATCAACAAGATGCACTTACTCCACAGCAGTGATTCTCAACTGGCTATGGGGAAAAGAAGAGCTGAATCACATGGCAAAATTTCCTAACCACATAGAAATTCTCCCTTAAAGTTTCCTCTAATTTTCTTCCCGGCTTAGATATAAGGCAAACAACTCTGGTACTGTCTTGTAGCACAAGGGAAGTTGATCAAGTTTTGTAAAGCAAACAAACAAACAAACAAAAACCCATGAACTTAAACAAGTAAATAAATAGAACAGTGAGGGATGAAAATAGTCTCTCAACAAACAACCATTTCCAAACTTTTGTCTCTCTCAATTTGGGAATGAAATTTTACGTGTCCATGTTTTCTCAGTAATTCGTTCTCAACAATTCAGAGTAGAAATGAGCCTTGATTAGAAGTCAGGAGACCTGGGAGTGCTTTTTCCGACTACTGATACGGTGTAAGATTTGGGATGAAGCACTACTTTATAATAAACATCATAAAATTTTAATGTCAAAATGTCTGGTCTGTAGCCAAAATTACAAAGTAGGCATATGAAAATAATTGGTGGTCTCAGGTGGGTTTCCTACCAAAAACTGAACAAAATTTATTTTGCTCTGAGCATCACGTTTTCAGTTTCCATTTCCCTTCTACATAAACATATAGACAATCTCTTCAGAGAGCACCTCTAACACTGTTCTAGTTTAGAAATAACCAGACCAGATGATTTCATATCTTATTTTAGCCACTTAAACCACACAGCTGCATTCCCTCTTTTTTTTTTTTTAATATCATATCTGGAAAAAAAAAGATCTTAAATAGCAGTGATGTCATATATAGATATGACACAACTTCAGACACACAACTGCATCAGCAGCTCTCAGTTTCTGTATGTTTGGGGTTGGGGGGGTAAAGTATCTATAGTTCTGGAAAGTATAGAACCTTCTTTTTATGACTTGAGAAATACTGGCTATCTCCATTTTTATCAGATCTCCACAGTTGTGATATTCTTCACTGTGTATCCCTCTCGTCACCAGGAAATGAAACACTCGCCATTATAACTTTCTTGCCAGCACTCTCTTTCTGAGTATCAGGTCATTGTTAAGCCTCTTCTTACATGTCTTTCTCAGAGCTTGTTCCTGTAATAGTTTTCTTTGAACTTCATCTGGGCTTATAACCGTATCTTCCCTGATGCACTTCTCCCAGACTCAGGTGCCCCTTCATAACTTCCTTACAAGTAGATCTAGTCTAGTCAGTCCTGTTCATATCAGAAACTAATTTCCACCTTTGACGTGCTTTTTCCTAGACAGCAAAATAGTCTGGGAGCTGTTTCATAAGGATTAAAGGGATCAATTGTCTACAGAGGACTAGGTCTTTCCTAACATCAGAAATATCTCTTATGATCGGGACCCCCACAGCCACATAAGAACTCTCATCTCAATTTTGAGCATCCTTTGTTGATAGGAAGATTTTTCTTTTAGTTTGCCAAAATTTGCTTCTTTGAAGTTCTTATTCATTGGTTCTCATTTTGTTTTCTGTGTCCAATCAGAAATGCATCTCATCTTCTTTCTACATGATAGCCCAGGTCAGCCGGCCAGTCCCAGTGCCCCATTTGGGTCCTCACAGGAAAAGAGTACAGTGTAAGTGCTGTAAAATAACACTGCAGACACAGCCTCTGCTACTTTACCTTGTCATTTAACAAAGACATGCTAAGAAAGTGTCTGATTCCTTAAGTATGTTACTGCTTACAGTTGGGAGTGACTCTGACTGAAATCCAAGCAGAGCAGAATGTCTGAGCTCCTTGGTTCAGGCTGCCTTAACTAAACACCACAAATTTGCTGGCTTAATAAACAGCAATGTATTGTCTTACAGTTTTGCAAACTAGAAGACTGAGATCAAGGATTCAGCAGGTTTGGTCCCATCCCTTGGCTATGAGGGAAAATCTGTTCCAAGCTGTTCTCCCAGTTTCTGGTGGTTTGCTGGCAATCTTTGGTGTTCTTGGTCTTATAAACACATCATCCTACTCTCCACCTTCTGATTCACATGATAGTCTCCCTGTTACGTTTGCTCTATGTTCAAAGTTCACCTTTTCATAAGGACATCAGTCATATTAGATTAGGGCCCAGCATAGTGACCTCATCTTAATGCAAACATCTACAAAAACCTTATTCCTTTTAAAGATTTTATTTATTTATTTGACAGAAAGACAGCAAGAGAGGGAACACAAGCAAGAGGAGTGTGAGAGGGAGAAGCAAGCTTCTTGCCGAGCAGGGAGCCCGATGCGGAGCTCCATCCCAGGACCCTGGGATCATGACCTGAGCCGAAGGCAGACGCTTAACAGCTGAGCCACCCAGGTGCCCCTACAAAAACCTTATTTCTAAATCAAGTTGCGTTCTGAGGTACTGGGAGTTAAGACTACAACATATGAATTTAGGGAGACTCAATTCAACCTGTATAATGATTTGTTATGGGTAAAATGGTAGATCAGTGTCTAATATTAAATGTTTGATAAATATTTTCTACTATTGTTGTCATGATTTCTTAGAGTGAGCTAATTTATTATTATAGAGCCATTTGTGCAAGACTGGTGCTCTGATTATTTGCAGTAGTGTGGACTGCCCTGCCTCTGGCCACAGAACTCCAGACACATTCCCGGGCTAGTACTAGCACATCCCAGGCCTTAGAGAAGAGGTGGACATTCAAGCAGAGGACTGTAAAGTGGGAGCCTTTCTTCCGAGAGAGGGTGGAAAGCTGGAATATGCTCTAACACCTTACATAGAACTAGATTCACCTGTACAAACCACTAGTCATGAATTCATTGGCAAGTGGGAGTCACTTCTACATATTTCTGTTATGCTAGCTGCCTGGTCACAAATAGCCCACCTACATTTGTAGTCTCATTTCTAGGATAACAACCCAAGCATTTCCAGTAGCTCCTTTATGTAGTATGGATTATTTCTCATCAGCCAGTTTGGTTTTCTCTAAACACGATCTGCTTTGACTATAATCCCTTTAAAAGAAGGTCCTTGGATTTGGAAACAAGACTTAAATACAGTGGAGACAAAATATGATTTTTCTGGACATTATATTTCTTAATGTTTATTACCTTTGTTTCCTTTTTCAAAAGCAGATCTATCAGAATGAATTCATTGTGTTCTCTGATGCTTTCTCAAAAGTGTCGCATAGCCATGATAATGAAAGTGCATAGGCCAGTGAAACAGCTTTGTAGGAGAGGGATGATGGTGATGATGGTGATGATGGTGATGATAATGACAGATGGATGGATAGATAGATAGACAGATAGAAAGATAGACTGAGAGAATTATTATAAGAATTTCGTTTTAAGTGATTGGGGGGTTGGCCAGGAAGTCTGAAATCTATAGGACAGGCCATCAAGAAAGGCAGACTAGAAACTTCAGCAAGACCAGGTACTGGAATCCACAAGCAGAACTTCCTCTTCCTCAGGAAAATCTCAATTCTGTTCATAATGTCTTTCACCAAATTGAATCATGGCCATCCAGATTACCCAAAATAATCTCCTTTATATAAAGTCAACTTATTGCAAATGTGAATCACATTTATAAAATACCTTCACTACAATATCTAGATTAGCATTTGATTAAATAACTCAGTACTACTGCCTAGTCAAGTTGACTCATGAAACTGACCACCACAGAGACTAATTCCTCCTGTAAAAATTATTTATGACTACCTGGAGCACTATGTCAGAGGGATTCTGCGGTTGTGTCTAGCCTCAACAGTAAGAGCACTTAGCAATATCTGTCACGTGCAAGGGCAAAGGGAGTGGCTACATAGAGCATTTACTTTTTTTAAATCTAATAACAGAACTAGATAAACACTAGTAATACAGTCAACTGTGTTTAGTATCATAACAAGTACTCAAACAAAATACGATACTATCAAGAAAAATGCAGTTGTATATCATGATGTAAACAGAGTTTCTCTGGGGTAATACAATGTATACTTGGTTTTCCAGTACCCAACTTTTCATTTAGAATATACAATTTAGTAAGTTCATAGTACAATAAAAAATAATATTTAAAACATCTAAAAAAAAGAATAGAGAGATGAAAGATGAGTTACATTTCCTCTAGATGTTCACAATGTATCATTAATGAAAAAATACCTAAATGACACACACATAGATATTTAAATTAATATTTATTATCAAGCTCATTATATTTCAAGTAATGACTGATACATTTGGAAATTTCAATGCATATTTGATGGTCAATGACCAAATGACAGTGTAGTAATAGATGAGCTTGAGATTCTGACCACCAGAGAAGTTTCTGCAGGCTTGCCCAGCCACTTTTCCCAGTCTGTGTGTACACTTTCAATGTTCAGGCTCTTCTGACCCCGAACTTGGCCCCTCATATTCCTCTTCTTTATAATGCATTATGAACTTCACTTTGTGTCTTGTGTGTAGCTCCCCACCAAACCCCAATAGTGCTCAAGGCTCTTGTCTTTTTCAGGACTCTCAAGGTCCCAAGGAGCCTTACCTGGGTCACTTGTAGAGCTCTTATTTCTCTGCTGATGGGTCAGACTGCCATAAGATTGAGTACCACTTCTAAAAATCTTTGAATACCAGCAAAATCTTTCTGGTCCCCAAACTTTCTGCCATGCCTATTTCAGAGTTTTATACTGACACATATGTCCTCCCTAACTGCATTTCTCCCATCTTCCTCCCAGTGATCATATCCCCATGTCCCAAAAACTCTTAAACCTGGTTCTTATTTAATGGTTATTCTACTTGACAAATACATATTAAAAGTCTACTAAGTGGATGAATGGAGATTACTGATAGTAAAATGCTTTATTATCCTATATTCCTCAAGTTACTGGCAGCTTTCCAATTCTACATCTCTTTTACCCCATAAATTCTCCAAACTTAATGTCCCATGTTTGCCTTAAATAGATTTAATTAGTATAATGAGGCACCACTCTAAAAAGATACCTTGAGTTAGAAACAAGCTTGGAAAAACTAGTAATTCTCTACCACAGGGATTTTTCTTCTGGTGATGTCTGGAGGCATCTTTGGTGGTCACAACTGGAGGAGTGGATGCTACTCACATCTAGTGTGTAGAGGCCAGGGACGCTGCTTAACATCCTACGATGCTTAGGACAGCTTCTCCTGCAACAAGAGAAGTGTCCAGCCCAAAATGTCAGGAGTGCCAAGGTTGAGAAATCGAGAGATAAATGAAAGAAACCTTCAAACTACCTTTTGGTGTGGATGAGTAATAAAGATACAGGTGAATTATCAATCTGCATTTTTACTAAAAAGAAAGCAAGCTTAAATTTCTGCGAGATAGACTGTTTAGCTAAAAGAACTTGCTGATTGTAAATTGATTCAGCAAATTTTTAGAGTATATCGGCATTATTCTTGAATGATTTTAAGTATATTCCTGCCTAAAGGCGGTGGAGAAAATGTAAGAACATTTCAGGATTTTTATAAAATTATTAGCATTCTGGGAACAACAGATACCAGTTCATGAAATAAACAAACAAAAACCGAAAGATGTGTCACTGTTCTGGGACTTTTTCCTGATTTTCTTTTACTGCTGTTGATTATGAAATTATCTTCTTCATATATCCATATTATGTCTTCAGTCTCATCACTGAAGTTTATAATATTTAACATTACATTAGGCAAAATTGCCTGATGATTGACATTAAAAAATCTTAGCTCATTTTCTCAAAATTTGTATTTGTGTTACCTCTATGGTAAATAGCAGCACTTGCTATATTATTTTGAGTTTATTTGTACTCAACTCTTTGGAGTTGATTTGTATTCTTCAACATCTGAGCAATAAATTATCCTTTCAACTGATAGCCATTTTAACACAAAATACACAAGAATGCAATTTCAAACTATTACTAGTGGATGCAGACTCCCATCCATTTTTTTTTTTTTTTTTTGAAAACTGTCAGCTCTTTCTTATGGTTACATAGTAGTTCTATTCGTTGGATTGTCTTTGTTTATTTTTACTGAAAATAGCATTTAAAAATCATTTTCAATAAGAAAATTCAGGTAACTTACACTTGATGTCAGAGAAGAATTGATTTTTTTTTCAGAGGATGTTGGATATTTGAATATACTGGTCCATTCATTTTAATCCAGTCAGGAAAACTGACCCTTCCTATGAGGAACTGGGTATGTCGGTAACACTGAGAAAGCAACTGCAGGAAGAGCTCCCACAGCCGGAGCTGGGAGAACAGAAGAATAAGGCTGGGCTTGTCAGAACACAAAATCTTGGACTGGGACCTTCTGGAGGGTCCTCTTACACATGATGTAAGAGAAGGATTGATTTTTTTTTGGTAATTTTTCATAATTATAATTTATAATACTTATAATTAAAGTATTGAAAGTTCCTGCATTAAATGATATTTGGTATTCCTTGACTATTTAGAGTGGCCATTTTGAAAGGTTTTGATAGATTCTATTTTTTCCAAGTATTAGTAATCTCTACTTCCACTTACTTACCTTATTTCAGGAGAGAGTGTCGCTTTATATCTCGTATTATAGCTATGTATGTGCCTGCCTTATCTTTCCTTTTAGATTACAAACTGCGGAGAAGAAATGTGCCCTTTTCCACCTTATATCTCCTGACATACTCAATCAAATTTCTGGAAATGAGAGTTGCATATATAACTATATATATGAATGAAGGTGTGTATCTTCTATATCTAAACTGAATTGATACTGTAATATAACAGGAAAAAAATCACAAAACAAAACACAGGAGGGAGCCAAGTGTGTGATATGGTTCTGGCATTAATGAGCTTTGTGACCTGAGGCAAGTTATCTAATCTCTTTGGGCATCAAGTCTTCTAGTCTATGTATGATATTTTTACTCATACACCTAAATAGAAAATGAACAATGAGCTCTGTTCCCACTTTCTCTCAGGGATAGGTAGAAATAAAGGTCCCTTATTTAGGCAAAAATACCTGCTACTGCCAACTTTAATCAAAGTCTTAAAGTCATGGTCTTCTGGCAGCTGCTCTTGGTAAGTGGAGAAAATAGTTGATGACAGCTTCTGGCCTCAGAAGCCTCTGGCAGTTACAGCTTTACAGGTCTTTTGAGTAGGGTCCCCAGAGTCAACTCCTTTTCTACTGGGTGTTCAACCTGGGATATTGCTAGTGCTCACTATACTGCCTACGAGGAGGCAAGTGGCGAGTGAGTGGAAGAGGCCCATACGGGTAACTGTAAGTGTCCACCGAGCAGGCAGGAAATCCAGGAGCAGTTGATAATTAAACAATTGTTGTTCAGCTCCAGACCCACCCTCCTATACTCTTCTTTGCGATCCTGGACCTGGAAGTGTGCAAAACCCACTTCTCCCATCCCGCTGGCTCTGTTAAGCTCTGCTATAGGGAAATTTACAGAGAAGTTAGAAGGCTGGAGAAGAAAAAAAGAAGTAGCTCTTTCTTATCTGCTTTCCCTTTCTGTCAGCATCATGTTGGCTGCAACACCTGGTTTAGTTTCTGATTTTTTTCTAAACTCCCATTGTACCTCAGTGTACCTCTCAGAATTATCAGTCCAATTGGCTGATGCACTTTTTTCAGGGGCCTTAGTAGGAGCTCCAGAAGGTCCCATTCCAAGATTCTGTGTTCTGACAAGCCCAACCTTATTCTTCTGTTCTCCCAGCTCCGGCTGTGGGAGCTGCTTCCTGCAGTTGCTATCTCAGTGTTACCGACATACCCAGTTCCTCACAGGAAAGGTCCGTTTTCCTGACTGGATTAAATGAATGCACCAGCTATATTCAAATATCCAGACAGGCAGAAGCACAAGGCCGTCAGTGAACAATAGAAATCTAAACACATACCTAGGATTTGAAGGTGGATCTCAGTCCCATGATGCGTACATATGAGTGTGCATGTGCGTATGTCGGGCCTGGTGGGCAAGAACAAGATAGGGCCCCTTTATCTAAAGTCCCAAAATGCTTGGGAAACCAAGGCAGTTGCTAATACAGAAGCTTAAGAATTCTTAAGATGGTAAAATAGCCCAACTGCTAACTTCATCCTGCAACATCAACTCTATTTTATAGTAATAAAAAGAAACTTGGATTCTATTGATAAAATAAAATAAAATACAAATGATATGATAGGGCACCTGGGTGTACAGTCAGCCAAGCATCCGACTCTTGGTTTCAGCTCAGGTAGTGATTTCAGGGTCCTGAGGTTGAGCCCCGCATCAGGCTCCGCGCTCAGCTAGTCTGCTTATTACTCTCTCTCCCTCCCTCTCTACCCCTCCCCTCGCTCTCTAAAACTAAATAAATAAATCTTTAAAACATAATAAGATAACATGGAGAGAACAAAGGCTGTCTTGATCTGCCAGGTTTGTGAGAAGCAAAGGTTGAGGAGTGAGGTAAGAGGTAACCACAGGCAGGAGTGCAAGAAGAGTTTTAATTTGTACTGTAGCATCCACTGCTTTTGGACAAACCAGTGCTTTCCCTTCACCTCAGAAATTGGCGGAGACAACCGGACTGCTAGGGCCTCTACATGATAATATCAGGGAAATAGAAGAACATCCGTGGAAAGGTGAAGAAAATACATGTGGACTGAGATGCCACCTTCTGGCATTCATTCCTCCTCTCCCTCCTCTTCACCCTAGGCCTGATGGATTACAAATCTAAGGTGACTGCCTTCTCCCACCACGGCTGTTTTGAAATGAAAAAAATAAATAAATAAAGATGGAAACTTGCTGAGAGTAAGTGCCTGGGAAGTAGAAGCAAATAAGCATGATAAAGAGTGGTCCTGTCATTCCTGGTTCCATCCTAGGCAACAGGGGGATAAATCATAAGATTGACACTGACTGAAGAATACATAAGTATCAGATATAAGAATTCTTCCAGAAAGCAACAGAGAAGGAAAAAAGATAGAAAATGTGACAGAAAAGCTGAATGAGTAGAGTAGAGAAGTTGAAGTGGCAGATATGTTCGAGAAATCAAAAAGGATAAAAATCATGAGTATGGGTCTTAAGTTACGGTTATTCATAATAAAACCAAAAAGAGTGTATAACTTTAAACCAAAGAAGAAAACTGTCTCCACTGGCAGGGATAGGGGGAGACAAAAAGCACAGCATATGGGAATATGAATTAAGATGACAAAAATAGATCATAATGTAATAATAACTATATATATCTCCCCAGAGTCAACTCCTTTTCTGCTGGGTGTTCAACCTGGGATATTACCTCTGAGGTAAGAGGTATATATATATATATATATATATATATAGTTTAAAATACAGATTTCAATGCTCTATTGAATAAAAATCTCTAAGGAAGGAACCTGGAAATCTTACTTTTAATAAAAACCTTGAGATTCTTTATGTTTGGAATAAGTTAGAAATACCAGTAACTGGTAGAGAGGAAAGAACCCTAGATGCCTTCAGAATATCTGATTGCCGTGCTGAGTCCCCTAGGAATGAATTTTCTCTCCTATAATACTCCATTTATTTTTAAGCTGTGTACAGACTAGCAAATTCGATATTTTCATGGAAGAAAGAAGGAATGGGCCTCCATACAAAGCAGGATTAAGTGTGGCACATTTAAAGATATATCGACCTTCTCATAATTTCTAAGTTAATGCTAAAATCATCAGCAAACAAAAGAAGTTTTCTAGGTCATAGCAAGACATGTGTGATACAAATGTTCTGTGAAATTGAGATATTGAGCAAAGGGGCTAACAGAACAGTTTCTAGAATCAGCTTTAACCTAGGTTAAATCTCAGCTCCACAATGTACTTGGTTGACCTCTGGTAAGTTACTTCTCTTGCATCTGTTTCCTCATCTGTAAAAAGAAATAATAGGCTCTACTTCATGAGATTGTTAAGAGGTTTGAATATAATAATTCATGTAAATCATTTGAAATAGTAGTAAGCATTATATAAATGGTTTCTATTATTACTATCGCCATGCATTTATTTTTAAAGTATTTTCAGGGTATATGTATACAAAGTATTCATATACATTTAATACATAATCCAGGTATTTTACTAATTACTTTATATTGATTGTCTCACTTAATCATCACACTAGTCATTTGTGAGTATTTTTAGCCCCATTTTATAGGCTAAAAATTGAGGCTCAGAAATTTATGTAATTAATCTAAAGTCATATAATTACAAAGAGGTGGTTCAAACCAAGTGTTGATTATTCATAGCTAAGAGAGATCACATCCAACTGGGGACAACTAGCATTCTTGACCCAGATGACTACACATTTTTTAACATCCTACAATTAAGTTACTTTTCTTAAGCTCTTAGCCTTGGCTAGTTTGTGCATAGCTGGATGCTCTTTATTAGTAGTTTTGTTCAGCTTCGAATATTTTCATTAGTTTATTTTCTCAGGTTTGATGCCTATGAGAGAGCATTTTCCTGGAAGATGGTAAAGGATGTGGTACTGTTTAAATTATCGTAAAAGTAGCTCAATGGGATCATCTCTGTAAGAGTTGATATTTAAATGAAGTAGTCCTTTGGAACTGGCTGAGGAAAAGGGCTTTTAAGTTTGAAGAAACTTTAGTTGAGAACTATCAGTTGAGAAGACAAGACCTTGGAGACTCCTTGAATAAAAACTGGCCTTGGTCAACAAGTAGAAATACAAATGTAATGCTGCATTCTTTCCGGGAGACCTATGAACATAGAAAGGACATTTTTTTTTAACTTGAAAATCTCATGCAAGTTGTAATACAGAAGTGACAGGACTTCAAAAATATGAGGAAATAAGTACCAAGGCTAGAGAATTTCATTGCACTTGGGTTTCACCTAGAAGCTTATCTCAGTTGACCATTTGTGTCCTATATCAGTCAGGAATGTCATAAAGTCAAACCAAAGCATTTTGCAATAATTTCCAAGGAAAGAGTACATAGTACATGTCAGAATCTATTTTCTATTTCTATTTCACCTGTTAATGTTTTATTTTTACATGGGTTAATATCTAGATTTTATTTTGAAGAGTTTTGGTTTTTTGGTTCTATGCTCTAATAGTATGAAGATATACTTTGCAATTGGTTGTAACAAGTCATGTCTTATTTTACCTTTTTTGTCTCGTGTACCATGGTGTTTAACAAGGCCCCTAAAATATTCTGTTACATGCTAAAGTATGAGAACTACTTATACAGTATAATCAATGATCTATTTATTTTTCTGGTTAATTGCATCAGAAATATTTCCTGGTTGTGCCAGTTCCTTCAAGAATTGCTAAGGAGAGCCTGGACTAGGTATTTCTCATTGCAGGAGGGAACCTGAGAGCAGATTCTCAGACACCATCAAATATATGGGAAGTCTTGCTAGCTATTTTATATTCTTAGAATTTTAGAAGGCCAATGATAGCATCCCTATTATCTACCTGAATTCAGAAAGCAAATAAGAGACACATCTAGGAAATAGAAACTGGATATTCCCTGTGAATTAACAGATTTGCTGTCCCTTCTTCCAGTCATCAACATAGTTAGGTAGGGATAAGTTTCCAACTTCAAGAGATGAGTTTCTGATTCAATGCAACCTACTATTGCAAGAAGAAAATATCAGGAGGAGGGGGAAGTATCTAAAACTAACATGCCCAATCTTTCTTCTAAAGTCATAAAGAGGTAAGTGTACATCCTTATCTTCTGGGAAAGAGTAAATGAAGAGGCAGAGAGCAACAACATAATTCTAATAGAAGTTTCTAGAAAACATGAGGAGATGGACACAAAAGTTCTCCCCCAAAATGAACAATGATTGAATTGATACCACAAATTTTGAATGACATTTATTCAACTCAAATTTATTGAGCACCTCTTTCTCAGAAATTATGTTAGGATGGTGTGGAATGCAAGAATGAGAATTTAAAAACTGTGATAGCTATGGATTTAGAGAATCACATAGGTAAGATTTATACTTTAATTGTAACTGAAATATTTATTTTGATTTATATTCAAAATCTTTATTTACTGTTTGAGGAGTTAACATACATGATTATATAAACAGCAGAGATATTCCAAAATAGTTTTAGAGAATATATTAAAAGATGATTGAAATATCTCATTGATAAAGAATAAATTTATACTGTGTCTAGATGGTCTGTCCTATCACTTTTCTACCTCCTCTTTAAAAACCAAATATCTCCAAATAATTCTCAATAGAAAATCTAAATCAGGATGCTTTGAAGGACAACGTATAAATAAAGGGAGTTATTGTTAGAAGAGTGAGTGACATAAATAAGAGGAGTAAGACCACATGTGCAAATCAAAACCACTTCAAATTTCAATGTCTTTCCAACACCTAAAAATATTCACACAAATGAAAATAAATGTTAATTCAAAAATAAATTTGCAAGTTGACAATAAATCACTTGCTATTTATAATAAAGGCAAGAGTTTGTAAAGCTAAAGAGAAAATTGCTTTTCTAGTACTAAAAGATGCTTATCAGAATGTGACAGGACAAGGGTTACACATTCAAATGTAACAAGATTAGGCTTTGGATTCCCAAAGTAGAAAAAACATGCTCAGCAGAAATGGTTTTTACATTGCCTGTTGGGCTGCTTTAGAATTAATTCTATTTATCTTTGGCATCAGCTGTGGTTCTGAGACTGGAGATTTTTAGTCAGAAAAAAAAAATCAGAAAAACTGGATTCTAGAATTTTCTTGCTGATAAAATACAACGTAACATGGCTTTTATTATACACAGACTTAATTACTTTTAATAAAATTATAAAATATTATTTTTAAGCTTGATATTTTTATGTTTGTGTTAAGTGTAAAAAAACATAAAAATAATTTATACACAAAAGAAGCTATTTATTATAGAGTATTTTATTCTTCATCATTTCCCAATACCTAATACTTAATTTTTGTTTAGTAAAAAGAATTTAAGAAAAAATTTTAAAACTGAGCAGCCTTTTATTTTTTTTCTAGGAAATATTTTAAAATTGCATTTTTATCAAGTATAAAATGAATATGAATATTCACAATAAGGTTATATTTATATATATTTTATTTATCTATATCTATATCTATCCCTGTTTTTTCCTTAAAATTATCTGTCATCACTGAATCTCCATTTTGTTAGAGTCTAGTATTTGTAGTACTTCAATATACATGTTGCAATGGATTGAACATTTGTGTTCTTTCCAAAATTCGTATGTTGAAATCCTAACCCCAGTGTGATAGTATTAGGAGAAGAGAACTTTAGGAGTTGATTAGTCAGGAGGATGAAACCCTCATAAGTAAGATTAGTGCCCTTATAAAAGAGACCCTAGTGAGCACTCTCACCTCTTCTGTCACGTGAGCACACAGCAAGAAGATGGTCTTCTATCAACCAATAGGTGGGCTCTCACCAGACACTGAATCTGTTGGCACCTTGGCACTTTCAGCCTTCAGAATGGTGAGAGATACAAGTTTGTTGTTTAAGTCACCTGGTCAATGGTATTTTTGTTATAGCAGCCTGAAAAAGACTGAAACACATGTGTATATTTGTGTGTTTTGTTTTAACAGTTATAGGTTTTAATGTATATTATCCAAAATCTAGTATTCTCTGTTAGGAACACTGTTTTATGGCATGAGGATACAATGGGAATAGTATAAAGCTGATCCATGCACAATCTTGACAAATTTAAAAAATAAGCACTTATAATGCCAGACTCTCCAAGACAAATGTGGCTGAAGACAGACCCAGAAAAAAATGTCTGTGGTGCTGAAGATGAGGGAAATGGTGCAGGAATTATAGAATATTTGTCCTTTTGTGTCTGGCTTATTTCAATAGCATAATATTTCTGAGTTTATCCATGTTGTATCTATCAGATTTATTTCTTTTTATGGCTGAATAATATTTCATTGTATGCATATACCACATTTTGATGAACCATTCATCTGTTGGTGGACACTTGTGCTGTTCTCTCTTTTGGCTATCGTCAATAACGCCTTAGTGGACACTGGCATATAAGTAATCTTTTTGAGGCCTGGTTTTTAGTTCTGGACATTTATTAGGGGGGTATTGCTGAGTCATATGGTACTTCTATGTTTAACTTTTTGAGGAACCATAGTCACTGTACCATTTTACATTTCTATCAGTAATGTACTAAGGTTTCAATTTCTCCATATCCTCACCAACACCTGTTATTTTTAATTTTAATTTTTGTTGATTATAGCTATCCTAGTATATGTATAATGGTGTCTCATTGTGGTTTTGATTTTTATCTCCCTAATGGCTGAAGAGGCAGAGAGCAACAACATAATTCTAATAGAAGTTTCTAGAAAACATGAGGAGATGGACACAAAAGTTCTCCCCCAAAATGAACAATGATTGAATTGATACCACAAATTTTGAATGACATTTATTGAACTCAAATTTATTGAGCACCTCTTCTCAGAAATTATGTTAGGATGGTGTGGAATGCAAGAATGAGAATTTAAAAACTGTGATAGCTATGGATTTAGAGAATCACATGGGTAAGATTTATACTTTAATTGTAACTGAAATATTTATTTTGATTTATATTCAAAATCTTTATTTACTGTTTGAGGAACACTTTTATGGCATGAGTTTCTTTTGATGTGTTTTTTCACCATTTATGTAGTTTGGAGAAATATCTATTTAAGTCCTTTGCCCATTTTTTAATTGGATGATTTGTGTTTTGGTTGTTGAGTTGTAAGAATTCTTTATACATTTTGGATATTAAACCCTTAATAGACATATGATTTCCAAATATTTTCTCTCATTCTGTAGGCTGTCTTTTCAATCTGTTGATAGTGTCCTTTGATGCGCAACAGGTTTTTTTTTTTTATTTTAATGAAGTTCAATTTATCTATATTTTCTTTCCTTGCTCATATTTTGTCAAATATCTAATATAGACAAATTTACTGTCAGAAAGTAGATTGGAGGTTACCAGAAGCCAAAGAGAGGAGCCTATGTGGAGTTATTGCTTAATGACTGAAGTCTTTGTTTGGAGTGATGAAAATTTTGAAATGGATGGTGATAGTGTCTGTATAATATTATGAATGCAATTAATGTCACTGAATTGTACACTTTAAAATAGTCAAATTGGTAAATTTAATGTTACATATAGTTTACCACAATAAAAGCAGTAAAAAGGAATGAGAAGTGATGCAGCAGAAGTAGTAATTCTCAAAATAGTAGATGACCAGACAGCCACAATATTTTAAAATTAAAAAAAAAAAGAATAAAAACCTCACAGTCTGTTAATTCTATGAGAGGAGGAGCAATAAAAAAATAAAAAGGAGTTTTTTGCTAACTACAATTTAAGTGATACCTAGGACATTGAAATGTCATAAATGCCTAAGGCTGTTAAATCCCTTTTGGGGTATTCAAAAAAATTTGAACTAAAATAAAGACCTAACTTTTATAGTACCACAAAAATTCTGTAAATCATAATAGTCAAAAAATTCCCCTTAAATAAGAAAAATTTTGTTGTTATTATTTTCCCTCTGGGGAAATAATGCAAATTTATCATTTGTAAAGTATGGTGATTTTATATCCTCAAACTTTACAGAGTTAAAAATTATTTATTTATTTATTTATTTACGAGAGAGACACAGAGAGAGAGGGTGAGCACAGTGGGGAGGGGCAAAGGGAGAGGCATAGAGAGAATCTCAAGCAGATTCCTTGCCAAGCACAGAACTGAACCCAGGGCTCGATCCTACAATCCTGAGATCACCACCTGAGCCAAAACCAAGAGTCAGATGCTTAAACAAGTGTGCCACCCAGGCACCCCTAGAATTTTTTTTTATTAGTTCTAACATTTTTTTGATGGAGTCTCTAGAATTTTTAAAATATGTATATGCAATCATGTTATATGCAGAAACAATGTCACTTCTTCCTTTCTGATTGGAATGCCTTTTATTTATTTTATCTTGCCTAATTGCTCTGGCTGAGTCTTCCAATACTGTGTTCAACAGGAGTGGTGAAAGTGGACACCCTTGTCTTGTTCCTAATCTTAGTGGAAAAGTTCTCAGCCTTTCACCATTTAAGTATGATGTTAGCTGTGGGCTTATCATATATGGTTCTTATTATGTTGAGGTATGTTCTTGTTCCTTCTATATCCAATTTGGTGAGAGCTTTTATCATGAAAGGATATTGAATGTTGCCAAACATTTTTTCTTCATTTATTAATGATAATTTTTTAAATTTTTTATTCTGTTAATGTGGTATATCACATTTATTGATTTACATATGTTGAACCATCCCTGCATCACAGGGATAAACCCCACTTTATTGTCATGTATTATTTTTTTGAATGTGCTATTGAATTTAGTTTGGTAGTATTTTGTTAAGAATTTTTGCATTTATATTCATAGGGATATTGGCATATAGTTTTCTTTGATTGCAATGTTCTTATGTGGCTTTGACAGCAAGGTAATTCTGATCTGCTAAGATGAGTTTGGGAGTGTCCTTCTTCAATTATTTTTTTTTAAGACTTTGAAAAGTATTAGCATTAATTCTTCTTTAAATGTTTGGTGGAATTCACCAGTTCAGATATCTGATCCTGAACTTTTCTTTGTTGGGAGCTTTTGATTATAGCTTCAATCTTCTTAGTTGTTATTGGTTTGTTCAGATTTTTTATTTATTCAAATCTAATCCTCAGAGGTTGTATATTTCCAAGAATTTATTACTTTCAGATTATCCCATTATTAGTTGTTCATAGTAGCTTCTTCAACTTAGCAGACAGAGGACATCCAATCCAACCGCACCAGAATACACATTCTTCTCAAGCACACATGGAATTTTCTCTAGGGTAGATCATATGTTGGGCCACTAAAAAAGTCTCAACAAATTTAAGATTGAAATCATATCAAGTATTTTTTCAGACTCTAATGGTATGAAAGTAAAAATAAATGACAGAAGGAAACTATAAAATTCACTAATACTTAGAAACTTAGACAACACACTCCTGAACAATTAATGGATCAAAGAAGAAATCAAAAGAGAAATCAGAAAGTATCTTAAGACAAATAAAAACAAAACACAATATACAAATATTATAGTATGTGGCAAAAGTTGTTCTAAATTGTTTATAATGATAAATGCTTTAATTAAGAAAAAAGGAAAGATCTCAAAGATACAATCTAGCTTCACACTTTAAGAAATTAGAAAAAAAACCCACTAAATCCAATGTTAGCAGAGAGAAGGAAATAATAAAGATTAGAACAGAAATAAATGAAACAGAGACCAGAAAGACAATGGAAAAAAATTAGTGAAACTAAGAGTTGGGTTTTTTTTAGAAGATATAAACAAAATTCACAAATCTTTAGCTAGACTACAAATTAAAGAAGAGAGATGACTCAAATAAAATTACAAATGAAAGAGAAGACATTACAACAGATACCACAGAAATACAAAGGATCACAAAAGGCTACTATGAACAATGATATACAAGCTCTTTTTGTGAGCACACTCTGTCCTTACTAGTCCTATTATGAAAATTAAAAGTTTTAGTGTTTTTCTGAAAACAGCTGCTAGGATTACCATGGCATGCCCATTTGCATTCTAAATTTCTGCCAAACGCAGCTATTTTAGTGTCTTGTGTGGCATCTTTCCTCTCTCTCCTCTGGACTGTAGCATCCCTGTTCTCCTGGTGTGGATTAGGTACACTTTCTCCTTCCAACACTCCCTCCCTTTGTCCCCTTCACCTGGCTAATTACCCTTCACTTGGCTAATTGCTTCTTATCCTTAAGGATTTATGTTAGAATTTACATCCCAAGATACCTTTTTTGCCCTAGTTTGGTTAGGTATCCACCTTATGCACTCCCATTACACTGAAGTACTTACCTCATTGTACTATAACTTCATATTTTCAACTTGTTTCCCCAAAGCATCCAGTTTAGAAGAACTTATAAGATAAGCTATTGACTATTTCTCAGGCATAACTTTTGTTATTGTTGTGTTGATTAAGCCAATAAATTCATTTTTTCTAAGTGGCAAAGCTGTAATTTCAACATGAGTTCATATAATCCAAAATTCGCACTATTTAATGAATGAATGAATAGATGAACAAATAAATAACAAATAGACTGCACTAAAATTTGTAAGGTAGACCAACTCCCTTATATATTAGAGTATGATCCAAGTAATTTATATATGTTAGGATAGCCCTCCCAGCCCCATAAGTTATTCGAAATTGTTCATTCACATATAGGAGGCACATTGCTCTCCAAATGTGTGCTAGCGGATTCCACTTTTTGCCAGGTGGAGATGGAAACAGAGAGTTTCTTCTTCCTAGTAGAAAGTCAGATGGTTTTAGAGTCTACCAAAAATAAACTTACACAGAGAAAAGAAAAAAAAAAAAAAGAATGAATCTCCCTTACTATCTACAATGAGGAAAACTCCTTAGAATTTGTTAGTTCTAACCTGCTTTCGTCACTGTTTTCCAGATTGAGAGCTCATAATTTATAGTACTGAGCCTGTAAATTAACTACAGAATCAAAGAGATGGAAGGGTCTCATAATACAAGGATGACATGGGAATATAAAGGTGTGGATAAGGGGGGTGTTTCTGGAGTTTCAATTTTTATTATTTGGCATATCAGCTCTGATAGGTATTGCTTAGTGTCCAGCATTCTTTGAAAATGCAAAGCTCCACAATCAGCTTTGGATTCTAATGAAAGCCTTGAATCCCCCCATCTCCAATAAAAACTTTCTATATGATCGGCAGCATTTCCTGTCCCTTATCACCAATGTCATGATATAGATCCCTATGGAAAGTGTTTCTTTGGAGATGACACTAGGAGGCTGGAGCAGTTGCAGAAGAGCCGTAGAGGTAGTGACAGAGAAAGTATTAGAATGCTGCTGACTTAATTCTCAATCTATGTTGGATCTAATTATCTAGGGTAAATCAACAGACTGACTGCCTAATCATGCTGAGTATGTGAAGGAAGAGAGGATGGCAAATTTCATTTTCAAAAGTAGAAATTGACAAAGTAGAAGAATTATCTAACTTCTTTCAAAAATAGCACTAGAGGATTGACGCTTGATTATGCTAATCACCATTGATTTTTCTCATTTTGAATCGAATTTAGAAATAACACTAAGGGTGATTTGCACATTCATCTTTTTGTGGAAATTGGCCAAATTCCTCAGGCTGGCATTCAAGGTCATCTATAATCTGGTGAAAATCTATATTCGATTTTGATCTTTTACTATTCCAACCCTAGCCTTTTGTTGATGATGGTGGCTGACTTACTGCTCTGAAACTGCTTTCACTTGATAGACCACGTGAATTTCTCTCCCATTCCTACTTCATACAAGCCTGCTCTTCCTTCAAGTTGAGGACTGTGTTTGAATTGATTATAGATCCAGGGTCTGACTGGATGAATGAATATGCTTTGATTATCCTTCTCTGGGAGTTCAGTTATTAGAGACACCTTATAGCTAGAATATTATGGGGTGTATCCAAAAATACCACAGTTCTACGAGACTCTGTTGCTTGAGGGCATTAGGGAACATTGTACTAAAGGAATTTCATGAAAACCTACTTTGTCCTAATAGTCTTCTAGCATATTAGATATAATATTATATTATATCTAATATATTATATTATAATACATGTAGTATTATATATAACCATATATATTATTATATTAACATATAATAGTCTACTAAATCTCTTTTCTGAGATAGGGCTTCAGAAAGACATCCTAGCTTATTCCAAAATTGTATTAGAATAGCTGAACAGAGATAGAGACATTTTCTTGTTAAGAATGCCAGTTTACTCTGTTTTACTTGCCCTGGAATCTGTCCATCAAGACATTGATAGAGCATTGGTGTGGAGTCAGACAAACTGAAATGTGATGCCTCTTAGGTTTGTGATCTTGGCAAGGGATTCAATGTCTTTGAGTCTCATTTTTTCATTTATAAGACACAGATGATAAGATGTACTTCACTGAGATAAGAATATTCAGTAAATAATGTTGGTAAAATTGTTTGGCACGCTGCCTAGCACATAGTAGGTATTCAATAAATATCTGGGGATCCTTCTAAGGGTATAAAGTAAAATACATGGTTTAAACATTGGTAGTATAATAACGTGGTATGTTTAGTGTTGAAAATGTAAAATTAACATAGAAATCGTGTACTCCAACAACTTCCTTTTATGTATAAGAAGGCTCAAAGAGTTGACGTAACATAGGTTATCCAATAGCAGTTTATTGTGATATGCCATATTTCATTTTCATTTCAATTTTTAGTAATTACTTGAGGAGAATACACATACACAGACAGAAAGCTTTTGACTCTGGGTTACCCTCACTTAAATTTCACAAGGAAAATTCTGTAAGAATATCTGGTTAAGGGTGTCTGTAGTGTTTGACTTAAGCTTAGCCAGCTATTTGAAATACTACAATATCAAACATGTAATGTAGATATATCTTAAAACAGAAACAACCCATAAGAATATCCTTAGATGTCAATAAATGTTAGAAAGAGAGTTCATAGGGAAAAATAAAGGGAATTGTGGAGGATATGGCCAATTGATTCTGGTGTCTAGATTTTGTTTTGTTTTGTTTTTAAATGGCAGAGCAACCAAAGTGCAAGTGGAATGGAACAGAAAGGTATGACTAGTTAAAACTGATAACAGAACTTTCCCACCACCCTGAAGCCTCTGGGGTTATGGCTAACCCAAAGAAGATAGACCAGTATGATTTGTTGCAGAATCTTAAGAGATTTTATTGACCTCATATGACTCTTAGCCTCATTACAATAGGTCATGGAGATCTCAAACCTAGCTCAGATGGACAGATTTAGAGCAAAACTTACATAAGTTAAAAAACATTATCCAATTGTAATAATTATCACAGCTAACGCTTTTCATTTTTTCTTTGACTTAAATTATTTTAAGTCTCACTACAATCCCCATGAGGTAGGCAGTATTGTTCCCATTTTATAGAAGATGAAATGTAGGCTTGAAAGCTTAAATAAGTTGCTCAAAGTCATATGGCAAGTGAGAAGTAGAACCAGGATTTGAACCAAGGCATTTTGCCTTCAGACCCTGAACTTTTAGCTACTTTATAAATCTGAACCAGATCTTAGTCCCCTCTGAATTCACGTCTCTTCTCACAACAGTGTAACAACTACCATCCCATGACAAACAGCAGGGGACATGAAAAAGAAAGACCAACCCAGGACTCTGTTAAGGTGCTGTTTGATCCCCCCACAATGGGAATGGTCCTGGAGGGTCTTCTTTTACCTTTTTGTGTTAGCAACTTCTGCCCATGAGCACCAGATAGAGGTATGAATCCAGGTACTAAGAGTGTCACTGGTTATTTAATCCATCCCATTGCAATACAATGTAGTATGAAGTGTGGATAGTGGCAGTTGCTTCTCTCATTCAAACATGGTGGCAGATGATGTCCATGTGACAAACCATGATGGGTTCAAATAGAGACTGCCTAAATGAGTCTGGGGCTTCATCACCAGCAAGATTAAGATTTGAGTGAGTTACTTAGGTACTGCCACACTTAGCTTCCCCATCTACAAAGTTAAGATGATAGTATATCGTTATTGTCGAAATTGGAAGTAATAGCAATACTATTCACTTGAATTAACATTTAAGAATGATACTTTTTTTTATACTTTTCTCTTGTTCCATCCAGATTGAAATAATATATTCACTCATTTCTTTATCCATTATTCAACCAACAGATAGGCCCTGGAGTATAACCCGCTTCCTGCCCTCCAGCTTCTTGTTGACTAAACAAATATTTTGAGTTCACTCTTCTCAGACTCTCAACTTTACAACACTCAGAATCCTGGATATTCTATTCTTTCTCAAGCCCCTATATTAATTTAGCCTTCTTTTTTTTCTTTCTTTTAAAAGCTTGAAATGTACTTTTTCAACCCTGACCTTTTTTTTCCCCCCTCCCTCTCAAAGGGATCATTGCCCTCATGTCCCCTTGATCTTTCTACTCAGGCATGCAGTGGCTAAGTTGAAAGCTGTCTGCATAGGCAAGGAATGTGGCTGGGTGAATGGGATGTGTCATTTTAGCAGGTGCAGGTACATTTCCAGGCAATCTAGGATGTTTCCATTGGAACAATCTAGGATATCTTATAGTCTATACCTTTAAGACGACTCGCTTAGAATGAGTCAGGCAAGAGAAAAGGAAGAGACAGAGCAAAGAAGGGAAAAAGGTGGTGTGCATAAGTAACTCTCAACCACACTTTCAAACACACAGGGGAAAATCAAAGGCTATGTAATCTGGAGGTGTGTGCTAAAGGTTGCTTCCATACAAGTGTAAAGGTAACATTTCACTTTGAACCCACTGAAAAGATATTGTATATTAAAAGTCAAAAGCTAAGATACTTTTGCTGAAATACTGATCTCTTAAGTGCAATCCTTAGTTGCTCTCCATAAAGCAGTCTTAGAATTAAAAAACCATTATAAATATTATATATAACATTGGCTATTAACCTTATAAGAAAAATATAAAATAAATAAGGGTATTTATGAATAAGAGTTATATGTACCCAGGATGTCAAAGCTATTTTAAAATATATCCATATTGCATTTTATAAAAAGGATTAAAATTTAAATATGCAAATTTCTATGACATAGTATATTAACATGGTGTATACCATTATATTGTACCTGCCTGTGTTCACATGCACTCTGCCTTCTGAGAAACTTGAACTAAAAAGATTGTAACAGTAAATAGATGGGGTCCAGGATATGCATTACCTTTCCCTATTGTTAAAGCATACTTCCTCCTGCTTTGGCATAATATGTCACTTTTCTATTTTTCTAGCACATTTCTCTGTTGGGAAACCAGTTGGAGCTGATGAATGCTTCCCCATAGAGAAATTGTAAGTGAAATCATTATAGGAAAACTTTTGTATATTAACCTAAAATTATTTCATCTTTTAAGGAAATCGAGCCCTAAAATTATTAGTGTTTGCTTTGTGTTGACTACAGTGAATGCTTTTTATTTAATTCCATCTTAAGTGGAAGTTTGTTCCTTGAACTCTAATATCATTCTAGAAGGGAGGTAACAAAAGCAATTCCAGCACTCTGACTTCCCAGAAAAGCCTCTATACTTTCCTAAGAACTCAAGCCAAGATAATTACTTCAAATTTTTTGTCACTAAGAAGTGAAAGTTGAATGCTATCACACAATGCTGCAAATGTAATATTTCTGGTAGGTGTGGTAGGAGTTATTTATAAAAAGATCAACCTTGAGTTCTGGGAGATGCACAAAACTAGTTCTTCCTTTAATTATTCTTGATTTTCTCACCTGTTACACCATGAGCCTCCTCAGAGGGTAGCAGTTGAAAGCCTAGCTTTCCTTCTCCATTTTTTTTTTTAAAGCAGCTCTTGAGTAAAATATGTGGAGAAAAAAGGCAGCAAAAAGAATGAAACAAAACCACTGCTTTGCTAAGGCAGCAAAGCTTTCAAATGTATAGTTGCGAAGCTGGAATACTCAGGCATTTGGTCCAGTTGTCCCAGAACACAGTTATGCTTGGGGACTGCTCACTGGCTCTACTTTTTTTTCTTAGAGATTTTATTTCATTGTCTCTAAACAGTCACACCTTTCTCAAGACTCACCTCTCAGAATTCAGAAATCTTATTTCAAACAGTAGCTACCTTTTTCTGTTAGAATTTTTTTAAGTAAACATTTGTAAATAGTCTGATAAAAATTTCATTTGTTACACACCTTAATTCGCCTGAACCTTAGAGGTCACACCTCTGCCTTATACTTTTTTTTCATTATATTCCAAATTATTTCTCTCAATGGGTTAACATAGGAAGATGACAGTGCCTGCATGTATGTATGTATCAAAACTACAGTGCTGTAATATAATGTCTTGCTTTTGAATAAATTCCAAATTCTTGATAAATATATCTGATTCTAATGTTTCTGTGCCAGTTTATTATAAAGACTAAATACAATCTTATAATAATAAACACATTTATTTGGAAATATTGATGCAATTTGAGAAGAAAATGATTTATCTTATATTTTGTCCATCACGCTCCCTTATGAATATACAAATCAACCAGAATCATAATCAATTCTCTACTTTCATCAGTAGAAGCCACCAGCAGCCTCTACATTGATAACAGCATCGTCCAATTGATAACTGTATGACAAATTGACTTTCAGGGCCCATGAAAACATTTTTCTTTCCTGAAATTAGAATGGCTCACTCTATTTGTTGATATAATATAAAATGCACAAAATTTATATGATATTTGTTAGTTGAAAGGAGTTTTAAATTTCTTTAAACTTCAACTCATAAATAAATCAAGAGGAATTTCTTCATTTATCTATAAAAGAGATCTATTCTGGGTTAAACAATAATAAAAATTCCTAAAATTGGTGCAGTTCTTTCTAGATTGCAAAGCTTTTTCACAGAATGATCCAGCTAACATTAGTTGAACTTACTTTGTGACTATCATTGCTATATCCAGTTTACATGCGTTAACACGTTTAATCTCTCAACAATGTCATATGTTTAGTTCTATTATTAACCCTCTTTTTAAGATAAGGAATCTGCAACACAGAAGGAGTAAGCTCCTTTTCTAGGATGACACAACTACTCTGTGGTATAACTGAGATTCCAACCTAATGCCGTCTGAATCAAGGGTCTGCTTTTCTAACCACGATTTCTAGCTGAAAACCTGGGACTCATGGAGCCAAATAGGTCTTCCAATGCCAAGGAAATCTTAGTAGAAATGGAATAAGAATTATACCACACCATTGAAGCTAACTAATTAATGTGGTTGGGATTGTATTTGCAAAGACAATGCCTAAGGAAATAAAAGAAAACAGGCAATAACTGAAGCTTCTAAGAAAATGCATAAACACATAGGTCTTGGAAAGAAAGTAAAGTAATAGAACTGTATGTAGTTTTTCACACATATGAAACTTAGTCAAAATAGAATCACACTTAAATATGCATTCGTTTGAAATTTTTTGTGTGTTTTACTGTACATAATCTATGGTGAATAGAGAAGAATGCAAACATGATCCCTGTCTTCAAGGGTCTTATGTTTCAGAGAAGAGACTAGAAACTGTGAGCATTTTACACTTGCATAATCCTTCATATTTTTAGACTTTCCATGAATTATTTCACAATGAGCCTGCTAAAGAGTTATGTGAAGATCTTTCTTTCCCAGATGAGTAAAGAGAGGTTCAGAGAGAGGATGTAGCTCGTCTAAATGTAAAGTTACTAATAAACATATTAAGAAGCACATGATACAAATCATCCAAGAGGTAGGAACACGGAGATGTGAGATTATTAAAAGATGCACAGGACAATAGTAAGTGAAGAAGGCGTCATGGAGACTGTGGGAGATAAATTAGATATTGCAAGTTACATTAATATGGGCAGAGAAGGAACACGAGCATTTAAGTCTTAGCTTCGGGAGCAGGGCAAAGGAAACCAGAAAGTGCCAATATATCTGAGTAACAACAATCAGCGTAATTTTCCTGAAGCTTTGGTAAAGAGAAAAAGGGTAGACGGATATAAAATAAGTCAGATGAAATTAGTTTGTGAGGATTTCAAATGCCTTAAAAAATAAAACATTTATTAATAAAACACATTTGAAGTTCTCTTAAAAAAAAGACATGACATAAATGTTTTAAAATTAAAAAAAAATTAATCTGAGACTCTTGTGTGGTGTAAACTGGAAAGGACAAGACTGGAGTCAAGGTCCGTCTTCATCTACCCCAGATTAGCAGCTTCTCAAATTTTAACATACCTGCGAATCACCTGAGAATGTTGTTGAGAATGCAGATTTTTGACTCTTTAAGATCTAGTGAAGACTGAGACTCTAATTTTAACAAGCTCACAGCAGATGCTCTGTCGATATCTCAAATACGAAAGAGAATAGAGGCACCTCCAGATCTTGAGGATGTTTAAATTGAAGCATGAGTCTTGCAAGCTAAATTTTATATTAAAACTTTGACACAAAGGGACAAAAATCATAAAGATGTAACTAACAATTCTTAGCTCAGCAGTCATCCATGCCAGAGGCTAAGAAGGGCTTATGATGTCGTGGTGTATCTGTGAAGGACTCATGATGATAATGCATCTTAAGCACCAACGTCGTCCACCACCAAGAGAAGCTCAGCAGGACCACACCCAGCTTTCTGTCCTTCTGATTAGATTCAACGTGTATCAGGGTCAATTGTTGTAACAGATTCCTCTGGTCCTGCCCTAGCCCCTTCTTCCTATCTCCTTCATTTCATGATAGATAATATCAAAATCATCATCATTATCAAAACACCATCAATACCGGCTCTCTGTACATGTGACATCCTCTATCCTCTTAAATGAAACTCTGTACTTCTTTTTCTTTTTCGGAACTCAATACTTCTGATAAAGAAAGCAATTCATTTTTCTTTTGAAATGTGTGCCTCTGCTGCCCCACCAAAGAGGCATTATCATTATCCAATTTTATATCTTCCAGATACATTTGCTCTTTTCTTTTGTTACATTTCTGTTCCTTGCATTTGCCCTCATTTCTTTATTACTTTAGATCCCCATGCCAAACTGCACTGACAGAAACTAGAACTATGATATTCTAAGATCCCCTCCCCAAAATTCAATAGTATCCCATGCAATCGAAGAGGGCCACTATCGTGTATCATAGTTACTCAAAAATGTTAACATTCATGAGAATCCCCAGGATCTTTTTAATAGTACAAATTGTAGGTTGTACCCCAGCGATTTCAATTCATTAGTCATGAGAAGGGACCTTATGAATTCATATTTTCACTATCACCCCTGTATACTCTAATTCACATAGTCCTGTATCTCCCTCTATAAGAACAAATGTAATCTAAAGAATTCAGACATGTGTTTTTATCTGGCCTCTATCACAAATTAGTCATGTGACATTGGAAAAGTCATTTGGCTTGTTTGGTTCTCAGTCTCACATCTGATTGATTTGTCAAAGTCCATTCCAGCTCTGTTTATTCTATGAATGTATAAGTAGCTAGTCATCCCACATACATTGAATGCAAAAGGAAAGGTTTCACATACACATAGTAGAATAAAAATAATGCAGGACCAAGGAGAGAATTGGGAACTAAATGAGAAAGAGACAAACAATGAGGGACCCTTTCTTTTTCATTAGCTAAGGTTCAACGCAGCATCTGAACAATCAGGTTAAGTGCATTCTGCAGCTGCTTCTTACAAGCTCTCACATGTTCTTGAAATTCAGATACTCTTTTCGCCAGTTGTTTCTATATTTAGGAGGCAGCAGGTCACATGGGAAGGATGTCCTGACTCAGGATGCATAACCCAAAATCAGACAACATGAACTGGTTAATTCTAGGACAGGGAAAGCGAGGGGTGTTGCTTCAGGAGGACAGAGTCGTTTGGCAAAAACAGGCCAAGTTTCGCCGGCACACATTCTCATCTTGTTCGGTATCAATGGACATGGATTTCAGAGAAATGCTCTCGTCAGTAAGCCTTCTTCTGCGTTAACTTTCATAGTATATAGAAGTCGCCTCTGAATTATGTTCATGTCTCATTACTGCCTGCCCAGAATTGCACGCATACACATCTCCCATGGTCTTCAGTGCAGCTGCGTGCATGTAGTGGAAATGAGAAATTTTTATGAAATAATTATCTTCAGAATACTTTGAAAATTTATGAAATTAAATGGTATTTATTCATTAACATTTGAAAAACCAGAAATATCTTTCCATCTGCTTTTGATGAAATCAGCCCTTTATTCAATTCGATATTATCACAAATTAGTCAGCTTGCTTTCATAGCTTTTTCATGCTCTCCATTCTGTTTAACTCTTAAAAGCGATGCATGCTGCAGCTTAAAGACAATGGTCTCTGCTGATGAAACAACCACAAATTACAGAGAGACAACATGGGAGCCTCTAATAAGCTGAATAGAAGTATTTACAATATGCATCTATGCATGGCCGTCTGAAAACTTTTGCTTAGATTTCATATTTCACTTTCTATGGCTGATTTGATGGAAGTCTTAAGAGAATAATACCATTTTGTAGCTTTCTATGATTGCTATTGTACTCCGTTATAAACTGTATATTCTTCATTTAGATATGCTAAGCAGTTTTTTTCTTTTTTAATAATGAGAAAAATCTCTTTTTATATGGTATTCAGAATGAAAATTAATATTAATATTGTCCTCCTCCTGGTTAGTGAAAATGAATTTCAATAACTTCAACCAACTGCGGAAGATAAAAAGATGTTGAAATAAATGGACAAGATTTGGGTGAAGGTTCTAAATGTACTTAGCTGATAATGATCTATGATGAAGTTGTCTTTATTAATTTACAAATATAAGTACTTTCATGGTAAGAAAACCAAATTTGTAAGATCAAGTAAGTTGAGTTACTTCTGCTAACTTTGTTATTTCTAATTCTCCATTCTGTGTATGTTATAGGGTTAATTTCATTTCCCCTGTTTTTTTTCCCCATCAGATTAATATCAAAACTACTATACCTAGTGAAGCACTTTCTACAGTTCGCTTCCTCCTCTTTTTTTTGTATGTCAGTTGTAAGATTTAACATTTTAGCAACACTCAGTTAAATGTAAGTCCTTTAAGCAATCATAATAGTTAGTAGTTCTCTATCTTAACAAAAGGTCAGGTCTGAGAAAAGCATTAGATATCCTGGAATTATGTATTTATTCTGTCCAAGACTTTAAACTTAGGTTTTTTATAAATGTCATTCTCATTTTGTTAGGCATGTCTACCAGATTCCTTTGTTCTCACCTATTTTCATGAGCTTTGTCCTATAATATATATGTGGACTTTATATGTGTGATCACCAGTAAAAATGAATGCCTTATACTCTCCAAGGATATGAACTGGCAATGATGCCTGTAACCACCAGACATTGTAACTGACAATGTCTAGTGGGAAAATCATATACCTGGTTTTAAGGAAATTTGATGTCTTTAATTTCCTGTCCTAAAGATGAAGATAATTATTGTTAATCATTCACTGCTTTGTGTTTAGATAATTATATTATAGTGTAATGTTGATATTTTTAAGGTAATATTAAGAGAACCTTGATTATCCATCTATTTGTTGACATAGTCCTAGGTTCGGGTTGAATTTAAAGTAAAATGTACAATATACACGGATGTTAATTAGAATTATTTTAAATGAAAGTTAACAGAAACTAACAAAGACCAACTTAAGCAGAAATAGAAAAAAAAAGAAAAAGAGAGAGAGAGAGAGAGACAAAACCAGAAAGGGAGACAAACCATAAGAGACTCTTAATCATAGGAAACAAACTGAGGGTTGCTGGAGGGGAGGTGGGTGGGGGGATGGGGTAAATGGGTGATGGACATTAAGGAGGGCATGTGATGTAATGAGCACTGGGTATTATATAAGACTGATGAATCACAGACCTATACCTCTGAAACCAATAATACATTATGTGTTAATTAGTTGAATTGAATAAAAAAATGTGGGTGACTTATGACACCAAAAAGAAAAGAGAAGAGAACAACTTATATATTTAATTCCAGATTGCTGGGAGGAAGTATTTCAGAGGCGCGGAATGGACTAGGTGCCCTTCATCTGATCATTGATCATTGGTGGCTAAGGGCGGTGATCACACAGTAAAATGTTGCTGTGAAAGGCCCATCTGTGCAAACGAGGTGGGGCAGATAAGATGGTAATTTTCAGGTAATTAAGAGTTTCCTATTATGGCACAATAGGTGAGGTTGTTATAAGAGGGGCTCAAGTGGTATTTCTGGCCAATTAACATTTCTAATTATCCACTTAACAATCTAAAATCCCACCATTCATTCTTTTCAATGAAACAAATAAGATTTTCCTGCCATTTTTTGAGTCTAGAGTTAATTCCATGTCAGTTTGGAAAATGCCTATTTCTTAGCTAAGAGCTATGAGAGGGGATCTCAGGACAATGAAAATGGAAAGATTTTCGGGATTAAAATCGCTCTTGGTATTGACAAGATAGAAAGGTAATCATTACAACTAAAACTTGCTGAGCACTTACTAAGTGGCAGGGACCATGCAAATAACTTTACATAAGTTATATCACTTAACCCTATGCAATGGGTTTTAATTATTGCTGTTATCTTTGAGAAAAGAAAATAGTGACAGAAAGTTTAAACAACGTATGCAAATTTGTTTAGCTAGTAAGTGGTGAAGCCAGGAAAACCACACCTCAGTCAACTGTAATTTGACTTCGAAAAATACGTAATTTGCTAGAATTAAAAAATGATGAAGATCAGCAAAATTATTTTCTTCTTTGAGATTCTGAGGATCAGACTCCAGTATTTTGGAAATTGTAGCCTGGTTCTTTGCATTTATCTTATTTCTCCATTTTATTATCCTCAGAGAAGACTTTCTTGACTTTGTATTTCCCCTCTCTAACTTACCCCCACCCCAGTGCTGCAACCATCTTCCCAAGGCCCCCACTGTTCAGGTAGGTTGCAACAGCCGTGTCTGTCTTGCTAACAGCAGCTGGCATCACCTTCACAACCTTGTGAAGTAAATGCCATTTTTATTTTTATTTTTATTTTATAGATGAGAAAATGGAAGTGCAGAGAGCCTAAGTAATTTACTCAAGGTCACACAACTAGTCAGTTTTGTGTTTTTTTTTTTTTTTTAAATTGTTTTAAAGTACAATGTTTGCCAAAGCATTCCTTTTTCTGTCTGCCTCACCCATTTCTTGTCTTATACTCAAAACACACACACACACACACACACACACACACACATCACATAGAGTAAATCCTAGGGTTTTCAATAAAAATTATGTTTTCAAGTTCTATGGTATTGTTGAAAGTTAAAAAAAAATATAGTACCACTTAAGTAGAGTAGATGTCGTTGTGCAGGTAACCGTGTACCCTGAATTTACATGAAGTTCAGACTTGTTATCATTTTTGGCACTGTTCCTTCAAGTACCACCTTACGCCAAGGCTCAGAGGGGGTACTTCAATTTTTTGTTATTTCACATCAGGTTGGATTCCCTATTCCCCCAGTTGATCAGACCAAAGCCTGTTTGTTTCACATGGGGAGGCACTTCCTTTAGCCTTTGCTGTATGAGCAACCTTTGCTTTAATCCAATATATATGATGTGATTTAATACGTTTTAGCATCAAAGATTACATAGAAAATTTGGTGATACCCCTCTGAACGCACAGTTATAATTTGTTTAAAACTGTTTTTTAGAAATTACTCCACTTCATCTTTCACATAATAGAAAGTGGAGTTGTGCATATGGACACACACACACGTGTGCACTCTACACACAGAAGCATGCAAATACAAAGAATTTCTTAACAAGTATGGCTCCTTCATCTTTTCCTCAGTGTGGATATTTTGTGTGTCTTCCAACTTCTTCCTAAGATGCTGTGGAAAGTAAATATCCTCTGGGTAAGCCTCTTGCTGAATCAGATGCTTTACTTTAGAAACTTAGTAGCTGTCTTCCATCTCAATGAAAGTAGCCAACGGATCCTAGTGGCTAGCAAACACTTCTATGGAAACAAACATGTATTTCTTTATTTCTTTCTATTACAGTATAACACAATTGTTGTTACATGGTACAAATGACTAATATGTTTTTTAAACAAAGACTAAATGCAAATAAAAAATTTTGCAATTAGAATAGAGAACTTAGAATGCCTGCTCTTCTTAATAGGTTGGTGATGTTGGAAAAAAAAAAGAAGAAAGTAAATGGAGACTTAACATTATGACTTAGACAAAAAATCTGAAAGGAATAGGTTAATGAGGGAATCTTATTTATTATTTGGTTAGGATAGTGATTGTCGACAAATAAATCATATCGGAAAGAAGATAAATGGCCTGAAGTCCAGGGCCACACTCATGTCCTGATGAACACAAGAAAACAACCTACCAAGGTAACTTTGAAAATACAGCCGGCATTGGAAGATAAATAAGAAAGGAGGAGATAAGATAAAAGGAATTTTCCTCCAAGGGGCAGGCCAGATTCTTGTTAGAATACCATGATCACTTTTTGAGATCTAGAGAGCTTGAACATGGTTAAGTATTTGGAAATTAAGAGGAGAAACTGTGGATTAAAGTGGGTTCCTATTATAGAAGCTACTGTGAACTGGTTTTCCATTCCACCAAAGTACAAATGAGAAGCAAGTGGGATAAAGAACAAAACTGGAGAAGTAGATTTTTGAGGATGTACGATGCATCTCAATTGACAGTTTTCTAGTGGGAACCATGGTAAGTATAATTGTGAGGTCCAACAGTGAAAGTGATTTTTTTTTTAAATGCAGCATTATGCCTATAATATTTTATCAAGTATCTTATTTCATTTAATATTTTCTAAAATAATTAAATTCTTTAAACATATGCTAAATTTAATAAGAAAATGTATAATAAACATGAATCACCTACTCAGATTTAACAATACTTGGTATCCTACTTTTTAAAAAGAAATACATGTAAAAGCCACTGGGAAGGACCCCTGCACACAACAGCCTTTGTGTGACTCTGAGCAGCACCTTGGCCCCAAGCTTGTCTGTCTTTGGTCCATATGAAGCCTGGGGCAGCAGGCATATAGGCTGTCTATGAGCTAGAGATCTTTGTGGGCAGAAGTGGCAGCATCCAGAGTTTAGCCTTGACCTTAGAGAGAGTCTTAGTATAATACCATAGCTCCAGTGACACTGGCCACTACAGAGAAGAAGGTCATAGTCACGACAGGAGACCCTACCAGTTTAGGGCAGAGATCTAGGTTAACAACCGTGGACAACCACAGCAGAGCTTCTTCTTAAGCCACTTCAGGATGATGCCCAGAGTGGATGATGCCCAGAGGAGGGTGAGGGTCCAGCATGTCCACTGATGGGTGCTTAAGTAACCGTTTGTTGTTCTATTGCCATTACTTTGGTCTGTGCTCCTTGATTTAAAACCCTCAGGTTGGTGGGACCTGGGAGAGCCCCTAAAATGCTCAAAGCAAAATTCTAAATTGTGATGCATATTTCTTTAGACACGGCAATTTTCTTGTCTGATATTCAAGTTTTTTGAAAAATGAACCTGTTTTTGAAACCCAGTATAATTGATAGGTTCAAGAAGATTCCCTTAGTGACTTCCCTTATGCAGATTAGATAACCCTTTGTTAATAGTTTAGTGACAATAAGGAACACAATCTCATAATTTCGAAATTAAGGCTATATCTTCTAAAATGAAATTAGGCTACTCTGTTAGTTTGGGTTTCTACAAAAGTAGAATCTAAGGCAATGGCTTCCATGCTGGTGGTTGATTAAGAAGTCCTTCCAAGGAGCAAGAGGATGGAATGCAGACAGTGGTAAAGAGAAAGGGGAAAAGTCGAAACAAATGTGCATTATCAAGTTGGTCACCAACTCAATCCTTCCAAGACCTTCCCAGGTACATTATAGGATTGTCTACACAAGGGATCAAACGATGGGTTCCTCTCCCATGAGTGAAGGGTTGTTAATTCCAACCCAATCCCACGTGGTACCTGTGTGAGCTCTGGGCAAATTCCTGTGAGTCCCAGGCACAGGAGAAGACCCACGTGGGAGGCTTGAGGGTCTTTGTACAATTGAAAAGAGGAATCGTCTACTTCCACCTACACCAAGCAGGTAGTCACGGCAGTGGCAGGTATGAAAGGTGAACTGAGGGGATGTGAGGCAGCACAGAAGGGGTATTCAATACAAATACGGGATTTTAAAAATTGAACTTACAGACCAATAGCAAGTTACAAAAAAAGGTGATGATTGATTTTGGTCAAAGGCCAAAATATCAATAAGTACCTTCAAATTTTAAGTTAAAAAAAAAAAAACTTTGCCTTGAGAGAGAACATTTTTTATCTTGTTCAGTCTAAATAGCCTTTGCAAAAGAGATTGGCAGCAGATTACCTTTTTTTGGCAACACATGCTTAAATTGCAGTTATTTTGGTTTTGGAAGAAGCAGAGAGTAGTGATAGTATTAAGTTAATTAAGGTAAATATTAGAGAAGATAGTGTTTTACAGGAATGATTTGATAGGCTTAACAGTAATTATTTTTGCATGGTTGGCAATCAGACTCCAGGTGAACAGAATAGATCTTATCTTAAACCAAGAGCATTCAGAGGCTGAATCTATCAAATTAACATCAGGAGTGCTTGGAGTGAGATAGAAGGCTGTAACTATGAAGAGCAAATCTTACAGTTATATTCTGCAAATTCAACTTGCAACAGGTAAAGCAAAAGAATCACATTCACTGTTCATTTTCTTTCTGTAAGACACCTGTGATCCAAGAGCTGTAGTTCAAAAATGCAGATGGATGTTCCCCAATGCCCCACCTGCTGTCCTGCCTAATTTAAAAGGAGCCCAGTGCAATTCATCAGGAGAGAAATGAGAAAACAGGAAAAGAAATAAAATGAGGTCCTTTGGCTACATTTAAATAGTGCTGAATAATGATGCTAGGTTTTGTTGCTAACCCAGCAAGTACGCTGATCAATATTGTGCAGAACCAAATGTAGGAGACTGACTCTAAGTCAAATACAATTCAGAATAGTTCGTCATTTTTGCCAGCCTGTGCAGTGCTCAAAATGGGAAATGTTTCACATGATCTCGGATGTAGCCAAGTTCTTGGGCTTTGAGTATCGCTGTGAATTTCAGAAAAAGTGAAGTCTGGGAAATTCATCCCGAATTTAACATCATAAAAGACAAAAGTAGTTATCTACTTTCTCATGTATAGCTGCTTCCTTATTCCCAGGAAGGTAGAAGTTAAACCGGGGATTAGAAGATTTTATGCTTTTGGTTGGTTTTAAAGGAATGATCACATAGTGATGCATCAAAACAACTCCAATTAGAAACCTTTTTATACTAAACTTTGTAGATTAATCATTGGCATTTTGAACATAGTACTTAAACTACATTTGCTAAGCCATTGGTAGTCAAAATGTATCATGCCTATGACCAAATAGATCTATTAAAATGAAAAGCACAGACCCTTTCTATTGCTGTATTTTATTCACAACAATAAAAGCCAGCATATATTGTGTGGGATACAATTCAGCTTTTTTACAGTATAATATAATTTTAATTACGCTTGTCTCACCATTAACTTTTTTTCTCCTCCATTATCACCTTCTATCTGACTTTTAACAACAGAAAGGGTTTTTTTTTAGGTCGATATTCAGTTTAAAATAAAAAGTCTTTCAAAACATTGAATAAATGTCAGTAAATTTGAGAGACTAAAAATCTATCACAGATTTTTCAGGGGAATGGCTAATGTCAGGTAGAAATATAAAGTCTAAAAAAATATATTTTTTTGCGATATGTCTTTTTCTCTTGGATGTTCCTACTTATTTAGTAGCCTTATTAATTTGGAAGATTCAATATGTTCCTCGAGGAAAATAATGATTTAATTTTCAAAGAATTGAAGTAATATTATTTTATAAATATACATACATTTTCTGTGCTTTGCTTTTATTTAGGTGTTTTATCCAAATGACATCATCTTTAACTTGCTATTCTAATGGGAAATGCTAATCTTCCAGATTGCTAAAAAATCAAGAATGTTAGGATAGGATATTAAAGAAAATAGAATATTTAAATAACATAAGAATAGAAAAATGCTATTCTGAATAAGTGCCATTTTCCATCCAGTCTAGCATTCAAACTGTGGAAGGCATCAAAGAATTTGGAGTTTATTTTTTCCTGATGTTAAACTGAAAGTTCACGAATGCACTTTAAAATGCCCAAAGGATTCTAAGTGAATCATTATGACTATCCTCCAAAAATATTTTCTAAACTCATATACATTCAAGTAGTTATTATTCCTATTATTATTATTATTATTCCACATATTCTGGCTGACAGCAATTTCCATGTATTTTCTTCTTTCACTGCTAAAAATCAAGTATTTTCATTAACAAAGCCTCTGGAACATCTCCCAGTGCCTAAAACAGTAAAGAGTTGACCCTGGTTTCCTTCTGTGCTATGTGCTTAGAAGACATATTTTTTGGTTTTGTTTTCGTTTATTGAGGTTGGGAAAGAAAGAAAAGATCATGCTTAAATAGCTTACCTAAAGAGCCTCCTACACACCGATCAGGTTCTATTGTATTGGGATGATCTGGAAAGTCTGCCCCTAAAATTTATACCTAGAGTTTTGCTAATCTCCCCAGCCTATGCTCTAGATATATAAGGCTCCACAGATCAATGAGTATTAACAAGTAAAGTACGTTGGAGAAGTTCCCAGAAAAAAGATAAATTTAGTCTTTCTTGTCAACTCCCTGTTAAGGTAAAAAGAAGTGACAGCAAGCAGTTTAGCACATTTGCTGGAAAGATGTCCTGTATACAGAGAGAATATGTCCAAGCTTCTAGAGAATTTACAAAAACCTATGAAAATCTATTGATCACTGATTACTGGAAAGACCAAGTGAAGAATACATCTAAAATCTATTTCTGCTGATATGGTAAAGTTCTTTATTGAAGGTTAACTAAAGTGTATGAATTCATATCTAAAGTGTCTATTACAGTGTCAGTTACTATATCATCATCTTCATCATATCTAACATTTATGGAGAATTTATTACATACTAAGTACAGAGTACTAAGCATTTTATATTCATTACCTTTTATAATACTTACAAAAACCTTATAGGGTTTTTAACTTCATAAAGATGATCTACAAAAAACCTCCAGTTTTTTTTTATCATACTTAATAATGGGAAACTATAATCTTTTCTACTAAATCAGGTTCAGGGCAAGGATAGTCCTTCTTATCACTCTTTCCAACACCTTACAGAAGGTCTTTGTTAACGCAATAAGGCAAGAAAAGGAAATAAAATGTATGCAGAATGGGAAGGAAGATATAGAACTGTCTTTCTTGGCCAATTACGTGATTGTCTATGTCGAAAATTCAAAAGAATCAACCAAAAACTCCAGGAACTAATAAGCAGTTATAGCAAAGTTGCAGGTTACAAGGATAAAAGATTATTAAATAAATGTTAATCATTTTCTGATACACCAACAATGAATAAGTGGAATTAGACTTTAAAAACAAAACACCATTAGCACTCTAAAAAATGAAATATTTAGATATAAATCTAACAAAATATGTACAAGATCTATATGAGGAAAACTACAAAACTCCAATGAATGAAATCAAAGAATTAATTAAATAGATACTTTATGTTCATGGATGGAAATAGTAATTGTCAAGATGTCAGTTCTTCCCAGTTTGATCTCTAAATTCAATGCTTTTCAAATTAAATCCCAGCAAATTATTTTATGGGTATTGACAAACTGATTTTAAAGTATATATGTAGAGGTGCCTGGCTGGCTCAGTTGGTAGAGCATATGACTCTTGATTTCAAGGTTGTGAGTTGGAGTCCCACATTGGGTGTAGAGATTACTTAAAAATAAAACCTTAAAAAAAAATAAAGTATACACGGAGAAGCAAAAGATCCAGAATAACTAACACAATTTTCAGGTTGAAGGACTGACACTTCCTGACTTCAAGACTTGTTATATGAAGTTTCAGTATCAAGACAGTGTGGTATAGGTGAAAGAACAGGAAAAAAGATCAATGAAACCAAATAGAGAGGCCAGAAATAGAAACTCATGAACAAAGTTAACTGATCTTTGTTAAGGAGCAAAGGCATACAATGAAGTCAAAATAGTCTTTTTAACAAACAGTGCTGGAACAACTAGATATTCATATGCAAAAAAATAAAACTAAACACAGAACTGACACTCTTCAAAAAAATTAACTGAAAATAGACTACAGATACAAGTATAAAATGCAAACTTTAAAACACATATGATAACATAGGAGAAAACCCAGATGACCTTGGGTATGGTGATGGTTTTTAGATATAACACCAAAGATACAGTCCAGAAAAGAAATAATTGATAAGCTAGACTTTATTAAAATTAAAAACTTCTGCTGTGTAAAAGACATTACCAATAGAATTAGAAGACCAGCCCCAGACTGGGAGCAGGTATTTGCAAAAGGCACGTTAGATAGAGGACTATTATCTATACATGTAAATAATTCTCAAAACTTAACAATAAGTAAACAAACAACTCAATCTTTTAAAAATTAGCAAAAAACCTGAATAGACACCTCACTGAAGAAGCAAACAAGCATATGAAAATATTCTCCTCATTATATATTATAAGGGAAGTGCAAATTAAAATAATTCATACCTATTAGAATGGCCAAAATCGAGAACAAGGATAACATCACATGCTGGTGAAGATGCGGAGCAACAAAAAGTCTCATAGGCTGCTGGCAGGAATGCAAAAATGGAAGACAGTTTGGCAGTTAGTTAGCTTACTTAGTTTAGTTTAGTTAGTTAGCTTACTTAGACAGTTTAGTTAGATAGTAAGACAATGTAGTCTTACAAAACTAAATGTAATTTTACCGTGCTGTCCAGAACACCCTTGGTATTTATCCAAAGGAATTGAAAGCTTGTTGTCCATACAAAAATCTGCACATTCATGTTTATATCAGTTTCACTCATAATTGTCAAAACTTGGAAGCAACTGAGATGCCTTTCGGTAGGTGAATGGATAAACTGTGGTACATCCAGAGAATGAAATGTTATTCAGCACTAAAAAGAAATGAGTACCGAGCCATGAAAAGACATGAAGGAAACTTAACTGCATATTACTCAGTGAAAGAAGCCAATCTGAAAAGGCTACTTGCTGTATATATCCTAATTGTATGACATTCTTGAAAAGGCAAAACTACGGACATAGTGAAAAAAGTTTGGGTGGGAGAATGAATAGACAGAGCACGGAGGATTTTTGGAGCAGTGAAAATACTATAAATCATATTACAATGATGGATATATGTCATCACACATTTCTCCAACTACACAGAACACACAACACCAAGAGTGAACCATAATATAAGCTATGGATTTGGGGTGGTTATGATGTGTCAACATAGATTTGTCCTTGGTGACACATGTACCATTCTGATGAGAGATGTTGATAATGGGGAAAGCATGCATATGTGGTGGCAGAGGGGGTACTTCTCAATTTTGTTGTGAACTTAAAACTACCTTAAATTTTTTTTTTAAATAAACTCATAAAAAAAAACCCTGTGGGTTAAATTCTCTTATATTCCCATTTTGCAGATGATATTCTTAAAAATATTTGCAATTGAAAACATACAGATGAGAGAGTGATAGGTTAGTTCACATACACACAGATATTACATAGCTTGATATTACAGTTATTGAAGATAGACAAACACATAAATTGTGTCAAATGATAGACATTTTTAGGGCAACAGTCATGATAACAAAGAGCCTCTAGCTATAGAACATGTTTCCATAGAGGACAATATTTCTATGAGATGTGGAATGATGCAGTAGACAACAGAGATGAGGGTTTGCAAAGCTAATAGCTAATAAATAAGAAATTATTTATATGAAATAATTTCTTCACCTCCCTCCATTATCAACCTCCATCCACTGGAGTCCTACGGAGTCCCAAACCTGAGACCAAGAGGTACATAAACTGATAAGGTTTAGGAGACATTTGGGTTTCAAAATTAACTTCTGCAATGATTCTCAGAAAGATTTATCACTAAGATTTGACAGAATAAGATATATGTTTGCTTAGAATATGATAAAACCTGAGTTTGCTTTAAAGTACAAGATCAAACAATTTGAAAATAACACCTTAAGTCAAACAGGCATGTGCCCGCATGAAAATAGAAGGAAAGCCTTGTGAAGAAAATTTGGAATAAGAATAAATGGATTAAAAGTATTAATATTTATTTTAAAAACCACCCATTCAGTTTGTGACTATAAAAAATCGCTTTCAAAATATATGTTGAAAGGTGCACTTGTGGTCAAAATGCAGTAGAGATGTCCTCCTGGATATCCATGTTAAAGGATAACTTGACAAATGGCATTTTGCAAAAATACATGACTGTTTTTACTGACAGTTTCATCTTGTATGAGCTTAATAAAGCAATGAGTGCATTTACTATTCTAAACGTAACTGATCAATAACACAATTGGTGAGCTAGCATCATTGTTGGGAAAAAGTGACCATTGTCATGGTGAGGATTATTAGAGATGCAAAAAGGAATCCAAAAGCATTCTTAGTTTACAAAACTCACTGTAGGGACCTGATTTAATAAGAGCTTCTGAGCTGTGCTAACTCAGCAAGTTGTAGGTCTCACTAACCTAATGTCATTTTTATTATATTCTGGGTGTTTATATAAGAAAAAAAGAAAAGAAAAGAATACTGAATAATTGTCTTCTTTTTGAGCCCACACTATACTTAAACTGTCTCAGATCAGGTGATTAGACAAATCTAATTTTTAAAACCTCAACTTTAAAATCCAGTGAAAATAAGAGGACAAATTTGTGGTGTCTTTCATAGCAAGCCACTAATGAATCACCAAACATCTCTTAAGTGCCTACTTTATGCTGAGAAAGTAATGCAGCTGAAAATATTTATTAGATTATTCTCCATCCTTCTTTTTCCAAATGAGTATAGTTTTTAAACTTTTTTTTCATTTATATAACTTAAACATATGCAACGGAGTATTATACTCTACATGTTTATTTACTTCCAATTCTGAGTTTTACATTTAACGATAGTTAATTATTTTGCCTGTTAATGCCTTTTAGATGCTGCAATTGGTTCCTAATGCCTTAGCTTTCCTCTTCGGTCACACAGCTGGAGTGGAACATGAAGACTCTGTGGAGCACGTCTCTCCGGGTGAACGTTTAAAAAAAAAAAAAAAAAACCACAACTAGTAGGCAAAAAGCCATTTCCTCTAGTCAGGCTGTAGTTATCTTGATCTAGCATGACAAATTGGTGTTCCCAGAGTGGCTGCAAAGTAATCAGACTGTGACAAATGGTTTACTTATAGCAATTTGTTTCCATTTTACTGAAAATTTCCACAGTCTTAAAAAAATAAAAAGATTTTTAATGGCATTTGAACGTTGTTGAAAGTGAGCTGCTTGAAATGGTCCAAGCTGGAATCTAGAATCATTGTGATCTCCCATGAGATGTGATAGGAGTAAGTCATGCCTCTGTCTCCTGGTGACAGCTGAGTGACCTTCCACCCCACGTAGAGTCTTTTAAGACTCCATTGTCATCTCTAACTAGAGAATCCTTGGTACAGGTGCTTGCTGGTCCACCTTGTGACTTTTCAACTTTACGATGGTGCAAAAGCAAGATGCATTCGGTAGAAATTGTACTTGGAATTTTGCATTTGGGTCTTTTCCCAGCCCAGCGATATGCCACACAGTGCTCTCTTGCAAGCTGGGCAGTGGCAGCAGGCCACAGCTCCCAGTCAACCACGTGATCATGAGGGTAAATAACTGATACAACCATCCTGTTTTACTTTCAGCACAGTATTCAATAAATTGCATGAGATAGTCAACACTTTATTACAAAATAGGCTTTGTGTTAGATGATTTTTCCCAACTGTGGACTAATGTAGGTGTTCTAAGCATGTTTTAAAGTGGTGTAGGTTAAGCTATGATGTTCGGTAGGTTAAGAATATTGAATGCATTTTGCTTGATGATATTTTCAACTTACATCAAGTTTATCAGGATTTAACCCATCACACATAGAGGAAGGTCTGTATCAAGTATGGCACAAATTATCTTCTTTAAGGGTCTGCCCAAGCCTGGCAAGGCCCACTCTTGCTACAATAAAAGAATATCAATTTGGGCTTAGATTCTCTATAGCCTGGTCCCCATCTTTCTGGAATGGTATTCCATATCCTTGCCTACTTATGTTGACCTTTCAGCAAGTTCTCCTTTTGTCCTTGGTTGGACCCTCTATGGTGACTCAGAAACTAATCTGTACTATACCCTGAGCTGCTTCCTGGCTAATGCTGTCTTTTGTCTCTTTCTCACTTTTGTGAATCTATGGATGGTCTTCAGGTGATGCTCTGCAGGTTTTTGGAGAAGAGACCTCTTTCTTTTACCTACTTTCCTAAGGGAAGGTGGGGATTGAGGCACAGAAATGCAAGGTTTAGTGGTAAGAGTTAGCAGTGTGCCAGACATTGAGTAAGGTGATTTGCCAATGTTATCTCATTTCACCCTGTAAGGGCAGCATTATTCTCCCCATTTTTTTTTTAAGATCTTATTTATTTGAAGAGAGAGACACAGCGAGAGATGGAACACAAGCAGGGGGAGCGGGAGAGGGAGAAGCAGACCACCCAAGGAGCAGGGAGCCTGATGCAGGGCTTGATCCCAGGCTCCTCGGATCATGACCTGAGCCGAAGGCAGATGCTTAAGGACTGAGCCACTCAGGCGTCCCACTGAGCCACCCAGGCACCCCTATTCTCCCCATTTTATAGGTAAATGTGACTTAGAAAGATTAAATGAATTGTTAGAAATTAACTATCTGTGCCGTCTTTTTCCTGTCCACATCCTCAATACCATGCCTTATTTTTATTTCTCAATTCATAGATAGCATGAGACATTCTTCCTTTCCCATTGGTCTGTGTTGTGAGTTAATTTTTAAAAAAGGTGAGAAAACTATGTGTTAGCAGAGAAATATTTAATAACCTAGAGACTTAATTAAATAGAAAGAAAATGATTTCTTAAAGACATTGCAATGTTAAGCTTCAATTCATATATCTTATTTAAAACCACTCGCTTCACTCCGTATGTACTTGCTATTTTTACACTATATTACTCTAATATTTTTGCCCCCACTCTTATCTAAATAAATAATGAAAAATAAGTCTCTAAACAAGAAATTATGTTATTTATTCTTTATAATGCATCTTCATAGGTCTAGTATTAATACTGAAATAGTAATTTCCATATGCTGGTAGTATTTCCTAATAATTATTGGAAATTCTTTGCAATGCCATAGGACTTCATTTAACTATAAATTAAATAGTCATAACTCATGATCTCTTTCTGATGTTCTGCTTTATTCTGGAGTCTCTTCCTCTTCCCAACCTGCTTTGTTTCTCCCTTAGTGATCCGATTATTTCTTGGGCATAATACATGAGACTCCTCTTCTAAGAAAGGCTTCGAGATATATACAACTCTTTGTTTTGTCAACATAAGGGGGAAAAAAAGGTTATTTGGTTTTGTTTAAATAACAAATATTGTTTATATTTCTCTCCCTTTTAAATGAAGTAAAAATCAGTTATACATGTTGCACACAAGACATGATTTAAACAACCCATGGTGTATTTAATGATAGCCCCCTTGCTCAACTATCATTGCTAATCTGATTGTATTTTCATTTTTCCTCATATTATTTAAAAATTATCTTTCTAGTCTAAAATAATAAATATAGTTTCATTGTTCTAAGAAAACAGAGCAAATAATTAAAGATGCAAATTGATGCAATGTGTAAAGAAAAATAATGATTCTTAATCTGCCAGGACTTCAATAATAATGCAAAAATGGTCTTCAAGGATTTTTTCTTTCTTGGTTTTTAATGTAGTATCAGATATGGGCTTTATGTTTATCAGTAGAATGTGTATCTGAAAACTACTTTTATTTTCATTCACACATTCTAATAATATGCCTTTGTACCATATTACATGTCTCGATTTTGGAGGAATTGTCTGATTATTCAAAAATTGGAAAAGATCCATTCTTGTTTGAAGTTATGGTGTACTGTATTGATTTAACTTGATTCTGGATTTGACGACAAAGTCATTTTGGGGAAAAATCACTATTTATACTGTGCTGTCTTTAGCTTTGGGAAAGTTTGATTAGATAGCCATGCCAATAAAAGGGATTAGGAGGGTAAGAATTTTGTCTTTGCCTCCAAATGTTAACATGATATTGGGTCACATTATAAATATTAGTAAAATGATGAAACATGTATTATTCCTTGTATTTTTCCCAAGGAAATTACGTACTGGACATGATTCATGCAGGGTGCTGGGCACTTTCCGCAGGGTGAAGATAATTCCCTAGGCTTCTCTCCTTCCAGTAAGGATTGAGTGAATATTTACAAGCTCCTCAACCCATTGCAATAATGCCAAAAGTTTCCCAGTTACCTTAAATCACTATGATTTAATAAGCAGTGTGTGTTAATGTGAAGATCACATTACAATCACTCCTCCATGTTGCTAGTAGAATACTAGACTCAAAGGCTGTCTGCCACCCTTCACCAACAGGCTTCAAGTGAATCCAAAAAAGTAGACTGATTAGAAATAATGAGTTCCACACTCAGAGCATGAGCTTCTTAGGATCTAAGATATATTCTTCCTAGAGATCTTGGAGATAGTTCTGTTGAAGGGCCATTTCATAAACCTGACAATATCTCTTTACGAATACTTCTGAATTAAATTGTTGCTGTAGTTCTTGCTTCCTTCCAGGGAGAATTTTCTTGAAACATAAATCCAGTGTCAATCTTTTTGAATACTCACCAAAGACTGCTGCCTACTATTCTTATCAGAGCAGTGACTTTGAAGATAATTACTTCAATTATGCCTCTCTTCCCTCTCATGGTTTTCTACCAACTTAAATTCAAGCACAGTTCACTTCTCGTTTTTAACAGTGGCTGCTGGAACTCACATGCTCTTACCATACTGCTCTGTAGCCTTGATCTCTTCACAGAAAAATCCTGCTACCTAGTTATTGATTTGGAACCTGGATCTCCCCTGAAAATACCTCTTCCCTTGTTCCCAACTGAGTGAAAGCTTTTTATACTTTCAAGCTCAAGGAACATGATGGCCTAGATTTAGTACTAGTAATTTCCTAACTCCCAAATATTTTTTTTTATCATAAAGCAAAAATCACTCTTTCTTTAAGGGTCATAATAACTATATATATGCCATCACGTATCTCTCATTATTGATGTCATCCTTTGCCATCTTGACTACCTTATTCATTCACTGTGGGCTTTGGAACCTAGCTCTCAGACTTCTTCCCTTCCCTTCCCTTCCCTTCCCTTCCCTTCCCTTCCCTTCCCTTCCACAGTAAAATCAACCATCATCAATTGTTCTATTTCTACATGTAGGTTATCTTTCCAACAAAAAGCTTCAAAGTATCTTGACTTTGATATCAGCACCCCTACCCCAATTCCATTCCCAATTCCACCACCTCATCACTCAAACTCTTGCATGGTGGACCTCATCACTCAAACTCTTGCATAAAATCTTAAAATCCAAAATGTTATCATCTTATCCAATCTCCTGCCCTTTTCGGTTTCTCACGCCTGTTCTTATTCATGAAGAAATATGGATTCTCCTTCCCTCTGCTTACTCATGGCCTGTCACCACCTCACAGAATCTCTCTGCTTGACACCTTGGTAGTTTGTTTCACCAACTTCTATGCTAGCGTCCTAACACTCCCATTCCTTCACTTCACAATCATGAGAATTTTCAGATCATCTATCTTGCATGTGTGCAACCATCCATCTTGTTATTTGCTGTTCCCAGACTTCTGAATGCTGTTAGAGAAAATAAACCATTGTGTGATTTAGTGCCAACTCTTTGGTCTCCAGATGGGTTTTCAGCAGAGCTCAGCAATTCTTTTTCAAGTCCTTGGTTCTGTTCTCTCTCCAATTTCTCATATATGCCATTTCTAAACAAAACTAATAACTTTATACTTCTTATTCCACAACTGTTTTCCTCATTTTCTTTTTAATTTTTTTTAATTTTCCTCATTTTCAAGCAGATAATCTGCCTCTTATTTCACAGGGAAATTTTCAGGCCATTTTGTATGATATTCCCTAACTTCACATAACCTGTTCACAAACATGAGATACTGTCATGTTTTTGAGATAATAGATTCATTCTTTTACTGTTTATTCCCTGATCCTGCTCCATCAAAGACAACAAAGTCTTTTATAGTCTTTTGTTTCATGAGTGACTTTAGTTAGGGGACTAAAAGGAGAAGTTGCCTTTATTTTTGTTTGTTTGATTTTAAAGTTGAGTGAATGAAGAGATTGTGATAAACGACATTGGAAGTCACAATGGGATGGACAGAGTTCCCTAGGAAAGGAAGGGGAATAATACTATATCCAGCAACATGTCCTCCAAAAATGAAGAGCAAGTAAACATGTTTTCAGAGAAAATTAAAGAAAGAATTCATCATCAAAAGACCTGTCCTTCCATAAACAGTAAAGGCCATAGGAAAATGATCCTAGATGGAAGCACAGAGCTTCAAGAAGGAATAAGAACATCAGAAATAGTAAATATGGTCATTGAATATGAACAATTAATGACTGCTCAAAACAATAACATTAATGAAAATATCTTACAGGATTTGTAACTTGTGTAATAATAAAAATATGACAACAGCCCAAAGGTCAAGAGGGATTAAAGGAATGAAACAGTTATAAATTTCTACATAAGTAAGTGATAAAAGTATTAATTTCAGAGATATTATAAATTAGGGATATAAATAATGTAATCTAGGGAAATTATTAATAGGAAAATACAGTAATTGTAACTAAAAAGCTCATAAGAGGAGAATAATAATAATCATAAAACACTCGATCAATTCAAAAGAGAGCAAAAAAGAAGAATGTGGGAGGGGCACCTGGGTGACTCAGTCATTAAGCATCTGCCTTCGGCTCAGGGCGTGATCCCGGAGTCCTGGGATCGAGCCCCACATCAGGCTTCTCCACTGGAAGCCTGCTTCTTCCTCTCCCACTCCCCCTGCCTGTGTTCCCTCTCTCACTGGCTGTCTCTCTCTTTGTTAAATAAATAAATAAAAATTAAAAAAAAAAAAAAGAAGAAGAAGAAGAATATGGGACAAATAGAAAACAAATAAGATTTTATAGTTAGACTTAAATAAGTCCATAATTACATTAAATGGACTAAGGACCCCAATTAAAAGATTGATAATAAAAAACAATACCTTACTATAAGTTTTTTACAAGATAGAATCTGAAACAAGTAATCCTAAAGGCTGAAAATAAAAGAATAAAAAAATATATATGCCAGGAAAAACTATTCTACTTACAGATAAATATCATTGAAGGCAAGAATCATATTAAAGATACAGGAGAACTTCTCATGATTCTAAAAGGTAATTTGATAGAAATGTAATAACTCTGAATATTTGTACAACTAACAACATAGACTTAAAATATATAAAGCAAAAATAAACAGAAGAGACAATATCCACTATTAGAATAGATTTTTAAATATGTCTCAGTAACATAGGAAACATGATTAGACAAAAATCAGTAAGCATACAGAATATCTGAAAAGTATGATTAAGTAACTTAATCTAATTGATAAATATAGAAAATTACCCCCCAATCAGTGCATAATATAAGATACATCTATAGGATATTTGCCAAAATTTATTATGTGTTGGGTCTTCTAGAAAGTTTAGACAAGGATTAAAGAATTGAAAACATAAAATTGGGCTCTTTTTTCACAGAAGAAATAAACTAGCGGTGAATAACAAAAAGATAATTCCCTTAAGTTTGGAATGTACCAATGTGTCTCCAAATAACCCATTAAACCAAATGAGAATTCACCATGGAAAACAGAAAATGTGTTAAATTGTGGATGTGAATAAAGCCAAAATTTAAAGAAATGCATAGCCTTAAATGCATGTATAAGAAAAAAAGCTGGGGCACCTGGATGGCTCAGTCATTAAGCGTCTGCCTTCTGCTCAGGGCATGATCCCAGAGTCCTGGGATCGAGCCCCACATCGGGCTTCCTGCTCCACTGGGAGCCTGCCTCTTCCTCTCCCACTCCCCCTACTTGTGTTCCCTCTCTCACTGGCTGTCTCTCTCTCTGTCAAATAAAGAAATAAAATCTTACAAAAAAAAAGGCTAAAATCATGATTAAAAATATTTATCTCAAAAAGTGGAAGAATAACAAGTTAAATTCTCCAAAAATAGGAGGAAGAAAATAAAGCAGGAAAGAATAGAAATTAACAAAGTAGGAAAACAAACTGGAATTCTCATAAATTTCTTATAGGATTCTTAATTGGTGTAACCGAGGGCCAGGACCAAGTATAGGCCAAAAATGGTAGCAAAATCCTCATCAACCTCACTACCACCACCAGATACAAAATTCAGTGGACAAAATACAGTAGGAACTGAACGGCAGTAAAAATGTCCCTGATATTTCCAGTTTACCTGAAGTAATGCTCAGAAGTCCTACATCTTGACTAGCATCAAAAGATAAATGGATGGTAATATAAAATTGTATTCTTAAAAAGTGCAATAATCGTCAGGTAATTCTTTCAAACATTTATTGTATCTTTAACCTGTGTACAGTGGTTTCTCACACTGCCCTTTACTCTGGCCCAATGCCTATATCGAGGCCATACTCAGAGCTTTGAGGTATTCTGAAAATAGATCCAGCTTCACAAAGCATTAAGAGAAAAATCATATATAACTGAAAACTCATGGGAAGACAGAGAGGCAATTTACATAGCCCAACAACTATAAGAAATTTAGATTTCTTATTTTATTTCTTATTTCTTATATCTATATTTCTATAAGAAATATAACCAGATTTCCTTTAGACATCTCAATTTTCCACCAAATGCTCTTCTTCCCTCTGGACTTCTCGTCTTTCTCTGTCTCTCTTTTTAAATTTCTTTTTCTTTCTTTTTCACTTTCTTTCTTTTTTCTTTTCTTCCTACCAGCTATAAAAATCTTTTCAGCAATTCAGTTGTGTTGGCCAACTTAACACATCAGCATCCTTAATTTGCTAATTAGTAACTATCTGTGACACTTTAAGCACACACAACAGGTCTCAGTTTATCCAAACACACTTGTTTATTTTAATCACTACACCTTGCTTTGAATCATGAGGTTTTCAAATAGAAAATTAAGCACGAAGATGTGACATGATTTTCTCCAAGTTCACGTCAAATAATTAGTGAAGCTGACATTGAACCCTTGGCCCAGGTCTTGTTATTGAATCTACCTCTCCTACTGCTCACTAGATTCTTTATATAAGGCATTAGGTTAGATGCTGTGATGAATGCAAAGATAAACTGTACACATTTCCTGCCTTTGAGTAGTTGAAAATATTACAGAAAGGAAAGACAAATGTAGAAACAGTTGTAATCTAGTTAAGAATATGGAACATGATAAAGTACAGTTGGAGTATCATTGAACCACAGAGAAGAAAAAGAATAATTCTGGAAGAAGAGAGAAAGTATGAGCTTAAAAGATTTAGGAAAGAGGTGACCTTTAATCTTATGAATATATTGGTGTTGAATAGCTACGAGACATGTTTATTGGATTCTAAAAATATTAATCATTGTTTCCTAAATCATATGTTCTGCATTTATTTTTTTAACTAAAAAATTAAGTCTCCTTAAGTTTCCCAAATAGTTTTATTTATTAATTTATTTATTTGTATCTAAATAATGTTCAGAATGCTTGAGAGCCACAGGACTATCCAGAACATGTAAATCTCACAACAGTACTTGCGGTAGCTATTATTTATATAATATGCCCTGAAATTCAACATTTAATTTTATTTATTTATATGTGGCATTTGGCTGAATATCAACATCTGAACTGTGTGAATCCAGCATCAATCTAATGGAGAGGTATTGATGTTAAAATACCCAGAGAAATAAGTTATTAGTCATTTGTATGAAATTTATCCATCTCTGTCTTTAATATTATGCACTGATATATTGAGTCAAATATGCTAGTTGAATTCATTGTTATAGGTCATATTAGTATAAGAACTTCTCCCATTGTAATTGATTTAAAAAAGCCTCTTTTTTTTCCCCCTGAAAATAATCCATGCTAGTACACTTTCTTCTTGGATGTTAAACTGAATGCTATACCTTCTCATTCTCCCACTTAAATATCTCCCAACCTTCCCCACTTCTTTTCATCTTTACCAAATCAGTTTCCTATTGTTGCTATAACATACTACCATAAAATTAGCACCTTAGAACAACATGTAATTATTCTTTTACAGCTCTGGAGTTCAAAAGTCCAAAATAGGTCTCACTGGACCAAAATCAAGGTGTCAACGTGGCTACATTCCTCTGGAGTCTCTAGGGTAGAATTCATTCCCTTGCATTTTGTAGCTTCTTAAGACTTCCTATATTCTTCAGTTCACCTCTGCTTTCTCCCATCTTCAAAGCCAGCAATGCAGCAGTTTTCAATTCTCTGACTCCAACATCTTCTTCTGCCTCCTTTCCACTTTAAAAGATCTCTATGATTACATTGGGATCACTTAGGTAGCCAAAAATAATCTCCTTATTTTAAAGTCAGCTGAGAGCAACTTTAATTCCATCCACAACTGTAATTTCCTTTGCCACATACACAATTTCCTTTGCCACATCCCAGTTCCAGGGATTAGAATGTGGACATCATTGGAAAGCCATTATTTTACCATACTATCTACAGTCATGGTTCTGGCCACTAGCAGTCCTAGCTTGAAAGGTCTCCATGCTTCCATTCGTTCCTGTCCACATCCATTCTGCAGCCAGAATAATCTGACACATTATCCTCCTACCCCCCTAAATTATTATTTAGGATAATATCCAAATTCTTTAACATGAATTCCAAGATTATATGTATCTGGTCTTACTCAAGTTCCCAATTTTCTCTCTAATCACTACACTCCACCCTTTGGAATGTCTTCCAGCTCCCTGAATGAGCCACACTTTCTCTTGCCTTCAAATATTATGTCTTTTGCCTAGGACATGCTTCCCTCTTATATTGGCTAATTCGTCCTCATCTTCTAGATCTCAGTTTAAATGGCATTTCCTCCAAACACTCTCCAAACACACAAATATGCAGGGATGTTTGGGCATTCCTCACACATGAGCCTTTATAACCTTACACTTTTCACATCAAAACACTTAATACACTCTAGGATATTGTAAAAGTAACAATTTTATTTTCATTCATTCCCCCACTTGATAAACTCTGTCTAACTTATTCAAGGTTGGTTGCATCTCTACTGCCTGATTACTTGCTGGCATGCATTATATACTGATTAACTGTTTCTTGATTGAATGATAATCGAGGAGAAATAGAATCAGCCCTGCCCCTTTTATCATCATCATGTCTACCAAACTCTCAAACTGTGATCCTCTACATCTCTTCAAACCAGGGAAATATATTTTAACTGAAAATGTTAACATTTTACTTTGGTTGTTGAGTGGTTTCCAGCACTCATTCTTGAAATACACAATGATTATCCTATGATGAAAGTAGTAAAAATACAGATAGTCTGAAGACAATTGATGTGCCTCAGTAGCCCCTGATTGGAAAGGTGAGGTCACTGCCAAGGGTTAATAAGCACACTATGGTTGAGGTAAAGTTTCAACCACTTATGTACAAATACGGTGAAGCTGAAAGTAACTCAGAGGAGACGCTGATGTCCAACAATGTGTGTATGTGTGTGGAGAAGGGAGTAGGGGTGATTAAATATGGGGTAAAGAAAAGAAGAGGAGGTATTTCTGGGAGAAAACTGAAATGAACTCACCCATAAATAAAATCTCTGGATAAGCTTCATATCTCAGCAGTGGCTATGTCATGAAAGGAATTACAGACTTTTCTTTTCTAATGTTTTATTTAATTATTATTTTATTGGGCCTCAGATATACAGAATTAAATTCATACGAACTTTCAGTTCATTACATATTATTTCCAAATAGCTACCACCATTTCTAAAATAGAAATTAAAAACCGTAGGGGCGCCTGGGTAGCGCAGTCGTTAAAGCGGCTGCCTTCGGCTCAGGGCATGATCCCGGCGTTCCGGGATCGAGTCCCACATCGGGCTCCTCTGCTGGGAGCCTGCTTCTTCCTCTCTCACTCGCCTGCTGTGTTCCCTCTCTCACTGGCTGTCTCCTTGTCACATAAATAAATAAAATCTTAAAAAAAAAAAAAAGAAATTAAAAACCGTATTGCAAAGCATTCTGCTCACAATGGGAATGTCAACATCTATTGAGTGCCTCTTGTCCACCAGGCATTGAGTTAGGACTGCATTGCACTTACACAAATATTGACATCTCTTTGAGCAAACCATCAGAAATAGGTGGGCTGTTCAGTGTGGTTTGGCATCATCCCTGAGGATGTTTAGATAATAATACAGATATTAGTGTCAGGAGCCCTGAGAGAAATTGTGAACTTGAGCCACAATTGGGATTCAGATGTATAATGATCTTTTCCATGGATAGAATGACTAGTAGGACATAAAATAGACCCTTTAGAGAAATTTATTATTCATTTAGGAGTCTAGTAGAGTGGGCCAACAGGGCAAGAGTAGCCCATATATAAAAGAAAACAATGATTCTAGGTTTCATGTGAGGCTGTTTCTGCCTGACCATCCAGCAACCTCATCTTCCATTCTACTCTCTCCCCACCTATAATGACTCTCTGAAAGAAGAGAGCTGTCATTTGAAGCCTAAAGCTTCTGGTAGTAGAATCCACTGTGAAAGAGCTGGTCACAAAAGGCATTTCCTTGCTAGCTAAGCAAGAGAAGCCTCATGGACAAGTTTGGCAGAATCAGCACCAGTACTGACAGCCACCCCCAGCTTCATGGAGACCCATGGTTTGGAGGTTCACAATGGAGAAAAAAGCAGCAACTAGGAGACCAAAGCTCAAAGAATCAAAAGGAAGTGACAGAAAAGGACCACAGGGCACAGTGATCACAGGCATGGGCAGCAACCGTGAGTGTGGGAACCAGATTAACCTCTTTATCCTTTTCCAGCCTCAACTCCCACACACATGAACACACACTGTGCCAGAGATCAGGAGGGGTACGACAACAATAATAATAGTTATTTAGATCTATTGAATACTTAAAATTGTTTTATTAACTACCCTCAAAAACCATATAAGGTTGATACCACTATGAAGTTCAATTTATTTATTTTTGGATGGAACAAATAATGCTTAGAGAGTCCACAAAACTGACTGAAGATGAAGCCTACTACCAAGTAAGCAGAGACTCAGAGCATTAAGAAGCTAGGGTTTGCTTTAAATATTGTTTTCTTTCTTTCATATATAGAGTAGCAATGAAGAAGGGAATAATGGCATTCTTTCCACTGTGCACTCTGTGAATGAGTCCAATTTAAAAATGTGCACATGTGTGTGTACACGTGTGAAAAAGGAAAGGAAGAGAGAATGGAAAATGGATTGTCATTATTTTATAATCATTGGAAAAAACAATGAGAATATTTTTTCTTTGACATTCTAGCCATTCTAACTTCAGGATTAGAAAAACAGGTTGTAGACATTAACAGATATCTATTTGAGGGCAGTGAGGGGGGCACATTTGTGAGTTTTTCCCATGGAACCTTGAGTCATAGCTATTGAGTACATGTGATTTGTCAGTTTCAGACATGAACCACTCCTGTTGTGGTATGAAAGTCTTGGTTGGACTGCAGTTAATGAGCAGTTCTGTGGGAGCCACCCTCTCACTGCACCTTACCTCTCCTTGGGGTGTCTCGCTGTGAGGCCAGTACATTCCCTCAATGACAGCACTCCCACTGAGTCTCACTGTCCTTGTCCACAGTTCTGTGGAGTTGGCCCTTTACCAAGACCCTGAAATTACTATCCAAATGTGAAAAAGTGACCCCAAGATCTTGCGGCAAGCCAGATTTTTTAGCACGCCTTTCACATTTCTAAAAGTAGCCATACGATCGGCTCACTCACCCCTCGAAGCTGACTGAAGTTTCTTTCTTTGGGGCTGCCTGGGTTTTGCCTTTGAAGTTTAAACCTGGGAGCAGTTATCTGCCAGCCAAGATAAGCACTCCCAGGGCTTCCGGGGGCAGCCGGTCCTCACAAAGAAGGGATAAGACCTCTGAGTGTGCTTTGCCATCTACCAACTAGCAGCGGAAAAGAGAGTAATCAGGGTTCTTTCCACAGGGTGCTCCAAGAGTGAATCCAATCAAATTAAAAGAAAGTCAAAGAGAAAAGATAAAATAGCTTCAAAAGAGAACCCACAGCTGTGGACTTGCCTGTCAATCAGCAGGAGTCGCAAGCCAATCAGAGTTGAAGTAAAAAATTGTTTGAAAGAAAATGCATTAGAATCAGTTGCATTCCACTAGAGAAGGAAAAAGAATAAAAAGCTGGCCATCCAATACAAGGTGCAGAAAAAGCTGATAATCAACCTGTACATTTAAACCTGTCAATAAAGATTACACGAGAAAATCTGAATTGGCAGGATTTTCATGTGTCCAGCCATGATTTTAGCATCCTCGTTGGTTACTGTTCATGATCTCACAAAGCTAGTATAACCAAGACAATGAACCAAACTCTTAAACAATAAGTACATTAGCTAATTTGGTAGGCAAATTTAATTTAGTAATTGGTATGATTGTTGTCTCCTCACTGTTGTAAGAGTATGCTTGCCCATTCTAAGACGGTAACTCAATCCTTCGGTTCCTAAATATAGAGTTTTTATGTGTGTTTTTTTTAAATAGTGCCCAAAGTAGATTTTTCCATGCAATACCAATCTTTTTGTTCAGGAAAAATCTGACTCATTTCAGCAATGGAACTGGGTAACCTTAAGCAGGAGGGAAATGAAGTCTAGAAAAACCCAGGAGTGGCAACAGCAGACAAAGCTGATTAGCCTTGTGAAAAGGGAGGATAATGAAGTTTGGGGAGTTTACATATCAGGAACCTGAATCTATTTGCACACAGCATCATTGGTGGGGGAATGATAGCAGGAAGCACACTTGCTAAGCACATGTTGAGGTCTTCACAACACTTGCAGGTGGCTTATGGTTAAGTTTGCAATTGGAGGGGAAGACACTCCTGTGGGGCCTCTGTACCACTTGGAGAACCATAACCTTCCCTAAACAGTAAAGACAATGAAGATAATGAAGGACCCCAACTAGGCCCATCTCCATTTTTTTTCTGGCACTGTGACCGGCAAAGTATTGACCCCACAAAGATGCCTACACTCTTAACTCCAGATTCTGTAAATGCATCACCTTAAGTGGCAAAAGGGACTTTGCAGATGTGATCAAGTTGAGGATCTTAAGAGAGGGAAATGATCCTGGATTATCTAGGTGTTCACAACATAATCACAAGGGTCATTAAAAGAGGGAGACAGGAGTGTCAGAGTTTAACAAGGCAATGTGACAATAAAAGCAGAAGTCTGAGGGGGCGAGAGAGATTTGAAAATGCTACACTGCTGGGTTTAAAGATAGAGGAGAGAAGTACAAGCCAAGGAATGCTATGGATCTCTTAAAGCTAGAGAAGGCAGAGAAACAGAAACTCCAGAAGGACCATAGCCCTGCCAACTTATTTCGGACTTCTGGATTGTAGAAATATATGATAATATATTTGTGCTATTTGAAGTCACCAAGTTTAAACCTACTTGTTACAAAAGCAGCAGAAACTAATACCAACATCTTTTAAAATCAGTATTCTTGTATGATCAATGACACTATGGAATATTTGTAGCTTTTAGGAACAAGGGATGATTCATACACAGAGAGCCATGGGTACATCTTATATAAACACAGTGCTGTGTGAATATTGTAACAAAAAAGGAAAAAGCCTATAGCTTTATATATGTTACAGAACAGTCCTATGTATTTTATCATTTTGCATACCTAAAACAATGAGTTGCTTTTGGTGGGGAGGACAGAAATGGGACTAAGGAGGGAATGGGGTTAAAAGGGAATCAATCAATCAACTAATCAAAGTATGATTGTCTCACTTTCTGAACCAAAATTTTTTAAAGGAAAAATAACAAATATATAGTTCATCCCCTATATTTTTAAATAAGATTGTAAACTTTATATTTGTAATAATAGATATATGAAAGTGCCTGACGTCAAATTCAAAACCTAAAGGAAATTATGATTTATCACAAGTAGTTTACCCATGGAAAACTACTGTAATTTATGGTTAAGCAGAGTTAATAAAAATTTAGTTTACTGTAATGAAAAATGTCACTTGATGATTTTGGATCATCACTATTGAGATGATCACTTTACACTCTACTCTTTAACATCCTCTGCTTTTCATTCTAGAAATGAAATGCATCCCTGACTGTTTTGTAAAATTAAAAATGGCTCATAAGAGAAATTGCTCTTCAGTTTCAATGTGATTTAGACTTTTAAAAAGGAGGTCAGATTGACGTTTGGGGTCTAACAAATTCTGAGTCACAGATTAGCATGATAAGAATTAGGAAGAATCCCCTGAATTCACTTGCAGGTAAGACCTGTTTAAAAAAAAAAAAAAAGTGAAGGAGAGAGGGAGGGAGGAAGTGAAGAAGAGAAAAAGAAACACAAATTTCAAGTCAAAAGTATATTTTATTTTATTTTAAGATTTTATTTATTCTTTTGGGAGACAGAGAATGAGCAGGGGGTGGGGGTGGGAGAAGCAGACTCCCCACTGAACAGGGACTCCAACATGGGGTTCGATCCTAGGACCTGGAGATCATGACTGGAGCCGAAGCCAGATGCTTAACCATCTGAGCCACCCAGGCGCTCCTCAAAAGTATATTTGAGAAAACACAACAACAATCAGAGGAATAAAATATCTTATAGAAAATATCTGAGTTTTAACTGTTAAATATAAAACTAAGGGAAACCTTGACCTACTGAGAAAAAAAAATCTTCTAGATTCTTTTTTTAAGATAATAATTATATTTTGCAGGGAGACATAAGCCAGGTGAGACTCTGGACATCTGATTTTAAGAAGAATTAATTTTCTGTTTATCTTTGTGTGATCCAACTGGAAACAGTCATCATGTTTGTGTGTGGGCGTAGCTGTGTTCTCTTAATGTTTATTTTAACGCTAATTACAAAATCTCTAAAGGAACTAGCACCAGATTTCCCAAGAACAGTTAGTTTTTTTCCAAATATTACCCTAGGGTTGTGGATGGTACCAGTAAAATTTTGGAAATATATTTTCCTAATTTTAGGAGAAAATAGAATAGATGCTTTCCCTGAAAAATATGGGTAACTTGCAAATTCCTTGGCAGTAATTTGGAAACTTTAAATATAAAGTGAGTCCATGTCATGAGTCAGCTATCCAAGGAATGAAAGGGTGATACTGTAAGTATTGTCTCTTTTCTCTTCTACCTCTTAGAGCTGATATGTTGCTCTTCCACCCCCCAAAAAGCTCCCTGAGACTGAAAATACGGAGAAAGCAAGTTTCCTTCTGTATTAGAAAGTGATTCCTGGAGCTGCACAAAACTACAAAACGTCAAGTAGAAAAAGGAAGACACACAGCTTGTTTTCATTCCATGAATTTCCTAAGCAACTAAAACATAAAGTTTTATAACCTTGATTAGCATTGAAAATAGGTAAATCCTGGGAGAGCAATGGGTATATTATGCTCAAGATTGAGGGCTTTTTATTCCTCAGTGGAGTCACAATAATTTCTTCCAACTTTTCACAGAATATGATTGCTTTTCAGAAAGGTAAATTAATTTCCCAACATATGCTGCTTTTTTTTTTCCTTTGGTGAAGATGATTCTCCTCAAATAAAATGAATCAAATTGCTCACCAACTATAAAAAATACTCACAAAAACATCTGACAAAAAGAGAGATAGGTTTCAAATACTACCAGTCACTCTCCTGCCCAGAGAAGTGACCTCAAGTATGCTTAAGAAATAATGGGAAAAGAAAGTTCTTTTGAAATGTCTTTTATTATTTTTTAAAACTAGATAATGGACTGCTTTATTTCTTTGTTTGGACCAACAGTACAGCTGGGTATGCTTTCCTACTATACAATTTCTATTTCTTCCCAGTCAAAATTCAACCTCAACAGTCCCTAACCTCTTTCAATCAGGATCAGCACATGGTGGTGGTATATACATGCTTGAATTATTTTCTAAAATGTAACCAAAAGACCTTAATGCCTCACTTGAATCTGTGTTTCTTTTGCATGTGGGGATCTTACCTTGTTAGTGATAATAAACTATTATATTTCAATTTATTTTGAGTAATGCCCAAAAAATTTAAAGAAAAATCCCAGAAAATTGTGGGACAGTTTAAAAATGGCATAAAATGAGGTTTAATGATTTTTTTTTTCAGGTGATGATGGTGCCTCAGTAAAACAATTGATTTTAACATGTATGAGTTAAATGAATATTTTACTTGTTTAGAACTTTATGCTCAACATCTGCTGACAGATCAAAACTGGGAATGTTTAGAATCTACTACATGAAAGATGTCATCTCTTGCTTTGCCATTTGCTTTGATCAACCGAATTCAAGATACAATAAGCACAGGAGAACAAAGCATTATTTTAGAAAACATAAAAACGTGTGTAATTATTATGCACAACAAGTATTTCATAAAACAGTCAGAAAGCATTATTATTTTTCCCTCTCATTGTCTTTTTGAATCTTATTGTGTAGGTTGGTGCTTCCTAGTTATACCTAAGTAATGAAAATCTAGTCTCAGTAAATAAATTTCCAATCTCAAAATATGATCCAATGGAACTTCAATTTTGTTTTAAATTGTCGGTTTCTCTCCCTTCTGCAGTCTGTGCCCTTTGCAGTCAGAATTCTTCCACGTCCAGTTTATTTGCCACAGAGAAACTCAGAATAAATCTGTACCCACACTGTTGATCTTCACATCATCAAAGACAACGGCCATTTCTTTTTTGGTCTTCCATTTTTCATATCGAAAGTTCTAAGCCCTGCAACTATTTTCTTCAAACAGGATGCCAGACCATTTAAATACTGGGTACCCTTTTCTTCATTTGTTCCAAGTACGGCTGATCTTTTAAAAACCTATTGTCCAGAACTCAACATAATTACTCCAGCTGAGGATATGTCCAGAGCATGGGTTAAGCCTTCTCTCCAATATCCATTAATTTGACACTAGCTATTCAAATCCTTGGGACTTCTCATTGATTCTACCAAACTTTCTAAAGAGTTCATCCTGTTTTTAGTCTTTAAGGCAAAATTGCCATATGTTTATATATCTCTGTGTTGCTGTGCATTATTCTTGTCTCCTTTTATATCTGTTTTATAAATAAAACAATAACAATGCACCAACTTACCTGATGATCATACCCAACCATTTAAACTCTCTATACATTTTTGGTAACATAGTAAGATAAAATTTGTTCCATGTGGGGAGGACTAAGGGGGAGTAGTGATGAAAACACTTGGGGGAAGATGGAAGATACATGTTCCTGAAGTTTCTTGCTGTCATCTCTGCACACCACTGTACTTCTAACCTACTTCCTGGTTCTTCTTATTGTCTCATTGTTTCCCTGTCTCATTCCTGCCTGAGACAGATCTCTCAGTTTTAATGGCTAAAGTCTGCCACCTACAAGCTTAGGTCTGCCCAGTTTTTAGTAAGGCTAGTGTCAGGCTCAAAATGGCTGGAATTGATCAAGCTGACAATTGTTTGAAGCTCTAGACACCCAATTTTCCACTGAGCCTCAATAGGAATCATTTTTTTTTCTAGTCTGGGTAACCAGGTCTAAACCGTAGGTTACTGATTTTACTCTAGTTTCTTGCTGAGCTTAAAACCTCATCCTGGCCCTTACCTTTAGTCTTCTGGCTTGAACTAGGAAAAATTTTCTAGCTTTTTGTCAGTTTCCTCTCAACTATTGCAACAAGATTCCACTCCTGTACCCTAATATTTCCTAAGATGTAGCTCTAAATCAGATGGACTATCTGGGTTGTTAAGAAACCCCTTGCTTAACCATAGCTATTGAAATGTTATCAGCTCCCTATCACTAACCCCAAAACATTGTAGCTGAACACAACACATTTATTTAGCTCACAATTCCAGGATTAAGCAGTTTAGGCTGGGCTCAGCTAGGAAGCGGTTTAGTTCTCAGCTGGTCACATGTCTACAATCAGGTGCAAATTGGGTTCTGGAGCGGGTATACCTAAATTCTCCTCCAGGAGGTTGCCCAGGGCTATTTCTAATGGAAGCAGCAGAAATTCAAGAGAGAAAAGAGAAGTTCAAGGCCTTTTGAGGGCTAGGCAGTACTGCTACACCGTCACTTCTTTTCAGCACAACACAACACATCCATTTTAGAAAAACAAGTCAGCCCAGGCCAAGGGGTAGGAAAATAGATGCTACCTTTTTTGTGGGAGGAATTGCAAATCTTCGTTGAAAATTATTTGCCTATATGGAGGGTTGAAAAGCTGGGGAATTTTTCATAATTAATATACTACAAGTGACTCACAACGTTACTGGTTTCCTACTCATCCTGGACCTGCTTTAGATGCTAGTACTGGTGGGATCCCACCTAATTTCGCAGTGCTATTTTTGGATACCATATTTGGACTTGTGTCTTCTACTTCTTAGGAGAATGCATGGAAAAAATCTGTACCATCACTGACTTATTGAGTTTCTATACTTTTAGTCCAACTCACTCCTGGATTTATTATTTTCCGCAATGCACTTTTCCTTGCACAGTGCTACTAGTTAACTGTCAAGCAGTAATTAAACATGTTTATATTAATATTTGGAGGGTTTCTTTTTTCTCTGCTTTGGAACATCACCTTAGGGAAATTAGATCAAAATGCTTATTTAAAAACATGAGTCAGTCAAGACAGTTATTTACCAGAACTGAAGATGCTAAGTAATTAAGATAGTAGCCCTGTGGCCCATCTAAAATGTTCTGACATGCTGTCCCCTACACCAATATCAATTTGAGGTATATCTGGAAGCCGTCATGTCTAAATACCAAAGATCAAGGTGAAGAATCGATAGTCGTTTCTTATCTTTGGCATATATAGGAAAAAACCCTAAATTTCTCTAAGGATATGGAGTAAGATTCATCATTAAAACAAAACCAATAAAAAGAAAGAGAGAAAGAGAGGAAAGAAAGAAAGAAAGAAAGAAAGAAAGAAAGAAAGAAAGAAAGAAAGAAAGAAAGAAAAGAACGAACTGTTTTATTAATTGGTGTGTCAGCAATAATCTAATTACATGACCACAGACTTACTGAGTGCCTGGACATACTTAAGCAAATCTAAATATTAAAATAAAATAGAATCAAGTCAAAATAAATTCACCATTTTATTTTACTAATAGTTATCATTTTTGAGTAATACTTTGAGCATTAATGTAATTTTTCTTACTTAATCTTTGCAACCTCATGAAACAGGTGTTATTATAAACAATTTACAGGTTAGGAAACTGAGTTTCCAATAACTCAACTAATTTGCCCAAAAGCTACATAGATAGTAAGTGGTTAATCTGGGATTGGAAGTCCAGGCTACTTAACCTTGGAGCCTGTGCTCTTAACCATTGTGTAGAATGCTGGATTCTTGTGAACTACTTAAAAAACAGAAGTCTTAATCAAAAGTACACTTAATCAAAAGTATAAGAAGTAAAACACACTTTAAATTAGTTACAGTGGAAACTGTTCTGGTTTTGGAATCTGTACACTCCCATCTCCATTAAACTCAAATCCTAGTTTTTCTGCCATAAATGTAAGTGAATCCTCCCTTTCATAGCCTTCTCACTTCCAATACTCATATTTCCAATACTTTCTCTCAATATTGATTTTGTGTTGGCTCATACTAAAGTTACTACTAACCTCTAAAGTTTCTGGAAAGTGCGAGCTTGCACTGAGTTCAGCCTTACATGTTATAGAAAGTAATAGATTTACATAGCATGTACATACGTGTTAAAAATAAATATGTACATATACACACGTCTATGAATTAAGAAGGACCTTTTCATTCTTGATTCTCATTATTTTCAACTATTCTAGGATCCGTGAATTTCTAGTGTTATTTTTAATTCACAGAGCTTTTACTAAGTGATCATTTTTTAAAAAATCACGTGTTTAGATCAAGAAATCATGGTTACTTAGAAATTATATAAAAATAGATTTCGGTTTCTTATGAAAAATTTTAGTTATCGAGAATTCTGTTCTTAAATATTAAAAACCTACCAAATATGAAGAGCAATAACGAAAGTGCATTTCACCTAGAAACAAGCCATTGGGTAAATTAGTGCATCGCACAGCATTCTTTTAATTAATACACTAAAATACTGTATAAACTGGTAGTGGTAACATATAGGTGGTGATGTTTGAGGAATAAACTCTATTCTAAGGGATTAATTAGCATTTATTCAAATACATAATAGTGGAGTTTTAAAGGAAAATGGGCCCATTGGGTTTGTTTACTCACTTTTTAACATATAGAGGGCATTTTAATTAACTCCATTGCTTTTAGTGCATTTCGCAGGTGCTAGAGAAAACATTGTACTGCTTCAACATAAGATATGATAAACCAATATATTTTCTTCATCATTTTTTGTTGTTTTCCAATCCTTTAAATATACCCATAATCGTATTTATTTTTATTCGGTACAAATTAAATGAGCATAAAAGTGTACTTACGCACCATATACTTACGGAAATCTCCGTAGAGACAGCTATTGTTAACAGTTTCTTAAAAAATATATCTTTTTTTTTAAGATTTTATTTATTTGACAGAGAGAGACACAGCAAGAGAAGGAACACAAGTAGGGGGAGTGGGAGAGGGAGAAGCAGGCTTTCTCCCTTAGCAGGGAGCCGTCACGGGGCTGGATCCTAGGACCCTGGGATCATAACCTGAGCTAAAGGCAGACACTTAATGGCTGAGCCACCCAGGCGCCCCTCTTAAAAAAATATCCTAGAAATATTCCTCGTGTCAATAAAACAAAAAATACAGACTTTAAAAATTTTTTAAGCAAAAGGTAGATTTTGTTTACATGTGTTCTTATAGTCAGTGATATAGAAAGTGGATATTGTTCCATATCACTACAAAAAGAGCTTTCTTGTTCATTTAGTTGGTTGTGTAGTATTCCACTGCACAGACGGTTGTCCCACATATTTTGCTTAACCAGTTCTTTAGTGATAGACCCTGAGGTTGTTTCAGCTCTTTTGCATTACAAACAACACTTCAACAAACAACCTCATAGGAGTCTTTCTCAAACCTGCAGTGTACTTGAGGGACAAATACCTAGAGATGGAATTGCTCTATAAAAGGAGATGTGTTAGTAATTTGTGTTGGCATTCATCAGGGTACATTCCCAGGAGTTCATACTCATTTATACCATCACCAGCAAGTAAGAGAGTGCCAGGCTCTGAATACCCTTGCCAACAAAGTTATCAAACTTTCAGGCATCTCAAATTCAGTTGGCTAGAAATCGTATAACAGCATTATTTTAACCTAAATGAATGTTATGAGTAATACTGAGCATCTTTTTATCACCTTTAATCTCACTTCCTCTTTTATTTTATTGGTCTTGTCCCAAACTTTTTGATTGGGAAATTTAACTTCTTTATTAATATTTATTCTCATTTATTAATATAAGTGCATTAAGTATTTCTAAGTATAATTTCTTTTGAGCATTGCATTAAGTGTATCCCTAAGTATATTTATTATTATTTTCTAGCATTTTTACTTTCTAATTCAACTCATTACCTTCTGACCCCTGGAATATTTTTTTGTTGTTGTTGTTACCTGAATTTGTGGTGATTTATAATTTCATAGCTTTGAAATCAAGTAATATACAATTTCTGCATTTGGAGAATACATAGAAGTTTTAGGTAATAACATACAGTCAGTTTGGGGACCCATGGGACTAGGATATATTCTCTCTTTTTAGCATCTGAAATTAGACATACATCCATCAAATAAACCTTGGTAACCAAGGAGTATCCATTAGATACACCTTATTTTACTTAGGTCATATGCTGTTAGTTGTATTTTTCCCGATTAGAAATATCATGGATTGAGAGTGGTGAACATTGCACTATAAGGAATAGCTTCACATTATTTATATAGTATTTACTATCAGAATGGGCTCATGGATTCTTATTTTATTCAGAATATTATAACTCATTACTGTTCTTCTTTCTTTTTATGTTCATATTGCTTGATATTTCGGAACCCTTTCAACCAGGCTCCTGTGTTCTCGGATAACATCTCTTCAGCAAAAACACATAAATTCACCTTTTTTTTTTTTTTTTTTTGCCTATTAGTGAGGACACTACTTACTTTGTTACACAGCAAGATGTTTCAGGTTTATCTTCTACGTTCTTTTCACCAGCTTTAGAATCATTTATTCCTCAAAGATATCTTGTTTCCTTTTAGTGAGGAAAAGTATTTAGAAATGAGGATATGAATGCTAAGTGTTCTCATTGCTGCTTGTGTGTCATTGTTTCTAGGCCCTTATAACGAATTGACATATCAAGATGGGAGAGAGAGAGAGATCAGAGATTATACTGATACTATCAATTTAATTCATCTACAAAATTCTTCATATATCTAATGTCACCCTTCTTCTACAGTGAGAACCAGGTTCTCAGCCAGATTTCTTCATTCGCTAAATCTTGCAATACACACAAATTAGTTTCAAAATTCTTAGAGTTGTGCTATTTCAAAAAAATGAAATCCCAAAAACAGAGTGCAATACTTATTTGCAGTTTGTTTCCTTTAAGCTGATAAAAAGATGGTTAGCTGCGTTACGAAGGCCATTTATATTTAATGTAGTTAGTCATACACCTGTGTGCATTTACCATATAACTATTTTCTATTTGACCTTGTTTTTCTTTCTTTTCTTGATTTCCTTTTGATTAATCTAAAGTTACAGACTTTTAAATAGTCTCTTAGTAACAACTATAATTCAACTAATAATTGACAGATTAGAGAAATTTATCCTTGGTCATTGATAGTTTAATAAAAACAACATTTACCACTTCTCTGATAATACTAGAATTTAGAACACTCACCTTTCCTTATCCCATCCCTGACTTTTGATTTATTTTGTCATACATTTTAATTCTACCTACATATGTTTTTAAGTCAACTAGTCTCATGATTATAGCTTTGTATAGTCAATATTCACTTATATTTACCTACATATTTACCTTTCCTTTGTACCTTATTTATTTTTGTATTTGCACTCACCAAAAAAACTTTTATAATTGATTTTGAATGATCCTTTAGTTGTTTTACCAAAAGCCTCATGGACAAGATATTCCTAAACTCTTACAGTTTTAAAATTGTTTGATGTCCCTTCCATGTTTGAATGATATTTGACTTAACGTAATATTCTAGTCATAGTTGTTCTGTTTTGTTTTATTTTCTTCCTGATAACAAAAGTTTTATTCCACTGCTTTCCAACATTGAATGCTGTTGTGGAAAAATCTGAGGTAGGCTTGATTTGTTTTTCATAAATAAATGAATTGATCTTTTACCCTGATTATTGAAACCATTCTTTGTTTATCTTAGATGTTGAAAATTATTTTTAATAGTTCCTGAGGCATAGAATGCCATTTCAATCTACACATTTAAAATGTCTTATTTTTATTTCTGTAAACATTCCTTGTTTTTTAATTTAATTATATTCCCTACTCCATGTAGTCTATTTCCTACTTTGGGAATTCTATACATATATTAGATCTCATTTGTTTTTCCCCATATCCACATTTTTCTGTCTAGTCCTTTAAAAGTATTTATGTTCACTTTATTTAATCATTCTTTCCCTCTATGTCCCTTACTGTGCTTTCCATAGTTTTGTAATTTTTCCAATTTGCTGTGATTTTTTTGTGTATGAAGTTTTCATTTTTTTCTTCATTTCACATCTGAGTTCTGCCAGCTTATATTTTAGTTCTTTTTGTTTTCTCATCATCTGTTCCTTGAATCTTTGTATATATACTTTATGCTCTTGTTTTACAGAGGTAATTACTTATGTTTTTAATCCATGAGAAAATGTATTATGTTTCATCTAACTTATGGTAAATTTTTCTTCTGAGTAATTTTCAGTTGTCATTTGTTTTCTACTTGTTTTTATAACTTTTTTGATAGTATGTTTGTACTGACCCTGCATTGATCTCTCCAATTCATCCTTCAATAAGGTGAATTTTCCTGGACCAGTTACTTGCAGAAGTCTGCTGTAGTGAACTGCCTGGAACTGTGTTTTTGGCTAACAAGAAATTTTTGTGAGTTAGCTTCATTTTTTCTTCTCATTAGCTGTGCTGAAAAGGCAGACAGCTTTCCAACTTCAATAAAATACCTTCCCTACTTCCTTAACCTTCAACATAAGCTCAGTTATTACCTGAACCTTCAGCCTTTTTTAAAAAATCTTTTTGTTCAACTCATTTTTTTCTGTTTTTCCGAAATAAACTAGTAATAAAGAATTTCCATAAATCAACCCTATACATCTAGTTCCTTCTGCAAATAGAACTTTCTACTTTTCACTTTGGTATATGCACTTCATTCTGGAGAATTGCAATTTTTGAGATTTGCAAAAGTGTTTTTCCTGAGATTTGCATTCATGGCTATCCTCTCTCTGCTTTTGCCCACTGCTTAATCCTCAACTATTATAATTCCCACCAATTTTTTTTCCCCCTAACTTCAACAAAGATGGAATTTGTATTTCCATTTTTCACTATCCTTGCTGTGTGGAAAATTTCTAAGAAAAGCAAAAGAAATACAAATGTTATGACCCATCATCGAGATGGAAACTTTTTCTTAATATTTTTTCTTTATTATTGACCTACTACACTAATCTAGAAAACAATGCAGTGGGGTTCTTTTTAGAAAAATATTGACTGTTACTCTGATATTAAAAGCTCTATGATTCTTAGTTGTCGTAGCTTTCTGCAAATGAAAACCAACTTTGCAATCCCTAAACATTACTAGTGACTTTAAAATTCTTTTTATTTTAAGCCTTCATATAAGAACTACTGAGAAATTATAATGATACATTAATAATCAATTAATTATTTAAATGATTTTACATAAATAAAATGTTTATCTTTTATTTTTAAAGATTTTAAAGATTTTACTTATTTATCTGTTAGAGAGAGAGCACAAACAGGGGGATCAGCAGGCAGAGGGAGAAACAGGCTCCCCATTGAGCAAGGAGTCTGGTGTGGGACTCGAACCCAGGACCCTGGGATCATGACCTGAGCCAAAGGCCTATGCTTAACCAACTGAACCACACAGACACCCTAAAATATTTATTTTAAATAATGTATTTAAATAATCTTGCTTTTAAATAATCTTGCATAAATTCTAACCATAAACCAAAGAAGGAAACCATAATGGAAATGACTGAGAAATTTGATCCAATAATACGAAAAACAAAACTTGTATACGATGAAAAAAAAGAGATAGAAAAATTAAACTGGAAATCATGATTTACAATATATATGATAAGTTAAAGGTTTATAATTTAGTATACAAACAGTTCTGACAAATCAATAGTGTAAAGATCAATACAAGATTTAAAAGTGAGCAAAAGGACATTTCCTAATCATATTTATCTTCACAAATTTGCATTAAACCCAACCATTTCTTGTGTTTCCACCTGTATTTTATCTAGTATTGCTGTTTTTAGAAGAAATGCATCAAAATGAGAATAACTCAGAAATTTAATTTCTGGAAATTTATCCTCAGAAAAACTGTGTAAGAATATTAATCATGATATGGTTTATTTTCATGAAAAATAAGAACAACCTAAATGTCTAACATACAAGAACTGGATAAACAGCTTATGGTTTATGTGGCCATTAAAAATAAAACAGAGATGATAGCTACACTGGTGGTGAGCCCAGCATAACATAGAGAGCACACCATAACTTGTTGAATCACTTTATTGATCGGTATACATTGAGACGCATTGTAAGTGTAAAACACACCCCAAATTTCAAGGATGTGGTATAATAAAAGGAATTTAAATATACTATCTATATTTTTTATATTGAATGTGTGGTGAAAGTCCAATACTTCAGATATATTGAGTGAAGTAAAATACATGATTTCTATTAAATTTACCTTTTTTTAATTCCTTTTAATGTGGTTACTACAAAACTTAAAATTACATATGTGGCTCCATATTACACTTCTAATGAATAGTGTTGCTCTAGAGAATAAAAGTATGATTAGTGCAGAAGCCACAAGCTGGAAGAGAAAGTTTAACCCATAGACCTCTGTTGTTGGTCCATGTCATGTTTTAAAACTTTTTCATTAATTGCCAGCATTATATATATATATATATACATATATATATAATATAATAAATATGTATATGTAATTTGTATGTTTTATAGATATGATTTTTGAAAAATGTTGATATCTGGCTTCTTTTGAAAAATTAGAAAATTGGACAAAACTGCATTCATGGATTTGTTTTTGCACGGCAAGAATTTGCTGAAACTGACAGTGACTACCCCTAGCTAGCTCAGAGGTCTCCATTTTGCCCAGCCCAGCTACCAATAAGAAATAAAATCACTCCACCAGACCTCTGAAGACATTTGAGTTTGAAAGCCTTGGGGCACATGACAGGATGATGTAAAAGAAGTGGGGATTTTACCCACTAAATTTGTTCTAGCAAATGTTCTCTACATTGAGTAGTTTCCCTTTTTCTAGCTACAAAAATTGATCAACATTTTACAAGGTGAAAATCCCATTGAACGTTTTAACAATGGCTCATAAATCAGGTAACAAAACCCGAACGAAGCAGCATTTTGCATTGTGGTGCAGAAAATCCTAGTTACGTTCAATGCAGAGACTGCTCCTTTAAATTTTAGGAACCTCCCAGGTCCTCTCTGCACTATTGGCCTATATGACAGGCTTTAATTAGCACAGATTTTTCACGTTCATGGATAGATTAGAAATTTGGAAGTACTTAATGAAAAAGGTCTGTTACCTTGACCAGTCTGAAATTGCAGTTAGAGGACATTTGCTTGCTCCAAAGGCTGACTGCATACAAATATATGAATATTAACATTACGCATACAAAAATGACGTTTTAGGCTTTTTACTAAAGGAATATTCATTTTGATCCACTGTTAATACCCCTGAAAAATGTGAGTGGCATCTTTATGTGATACCTATGAATTAAATATAACTAGATTCTTTGACACTCATTCAGTCATCATAGCTTTCCTTTTGCCTGTTGAATTAAAGAAAATGAGGTGAAAAACGATTCTATTTCTCTTCTGTAGCTCGCTCCCCAAATGCAGTTTACAGCCTAATAGGATAGGGAGTAACAAATAAATAGACAAATGGAGACATATATGTTTGCCTGCATGCACGTGTGGCACATATATACGTAAGTAAGTAAGTAGAATGGTTACACATTATTGGAAGTGCAATGAAGGAAACTGAGCTGAGGTAAAGAGTGATATGGGGAGAAAAAGCGGTGGTCAGGAAGGATCTCTTTGAGGAGGTAGAATTTTAGGTGAGATCTGAAGAAAGAGAAGTAAAGAAATAGATGAAGAGCTGAAGAATGTTCCAAGCAGAAGGAAGAGCATCTTCAAAAACCTCAAGGCAGGCCTGGGTATTCCAGAAATGAAAGCAGGCCAGTGTGGCTGGGACGGCTGCTGACCTAGCCATCCAGCCTGGGGGCCGTGGAGCGGACCCGCCCGGACACCATCATCCTGACTCGGGCCGGGCACCACCAAGGCAGGAGCTGCCATCTCAGGCAGGCTGTCCACACAGCCCACAGCACTCGAAGACCCTGGCAAGACTACACCCACCGTCAGCCTGCAGTACCAGAGACTTTGCTCCTCTCCCTTAGCCTCGAACTGCTCCCGTTTTTGTTTTCCTTTTTGGCTTTATAAAATCTACCCTTTCTCCACCTCCTCATCCAGAGCTGAGACTCTGCTAAATTGGGCTCCTTACTGGGCATTAAAACTTTTCCACTCTGTGCTCATTCTTTAGACTCTTAACCTTTATTTTTTTCTTTAACGTTTAAGTATAAGGACTTAGGTACAAAGCAGTAGGGATGAATTGGGAAGGTGGGAGTCAAAGTAGGAATGGAAAGAAGTTCAGGTTTTCATTTGAAGTATAAAGTCAGGTAACTGAAGGGCATTAAAGTGGAGAATGTGACAAATGCAATTTCTATTTTAAGATGATTATTCTCACTGTTATCAAAAATGTTTGAGGATGGGTAAGAATGGGAGCAGCACGGGGACGTTAGAGAGGGAGGTAGGTGTATTTGGGTGTAGGAGTGGATGTGCTTTGTTTGAATGGATAGGAGATCAACATGTTGAATTAATAGAATCATGCTAACAATAAATGTTGGCAATTTCAACAACTGATGAGAAGAAAAAATCAATATTTATTGAATGCAACCTACTTTATGTTCCTACATCAAATCTTTACCAAAGCCCGTATGTGAGATTGAGCTCATTTTACAGTTGAGAAAATGCAGACTCAAAACAGGTTGCCTAAAGTCACACAGTAAGTAGCTGAGATCCAAACCAGATTGTAGGATTACTGAGTTTGTATTCTCACATACATAAATTTAATTAATTAACAAGCATCGCTTAGAGTCTGTTGTTCGCAAAGTTATGCACTGTTACTCAAAAAGGGAAAACAAATGACTGAAAAAAAGCTTAAGCCTTCGTTTCCTTTTATGTAATAAAAACATGAATGTGATTTTTTTCTATAAAAAGAATGCAAAGTGATAATTCCAGCATCTCAAGTTTTCAATTTGTCTTATTATCAATGAGACTTTTACTAGGTATACTCCAGTTCCACATCTCAAAAATAGCTTCACGTAACGTTTGAAGGAAACCACATTAAATCAAACATGCGTTTTCTTTAAAAATCCCTAGCGAGGTGATTCCAGCTTCTTCAAAGACAGAAATGGGTAGGAGATAGTGGAAGAAATCAAGCCATGATCTAAATAAAGGACTATTGATTTGCTGGTAGCTTTCCTAAAGCCCTTTTTTTGGGTTGCTGAACAACATGGGCAGAGTCAGGAAGATGGATTACTATCCTCGCGGTTACACAGTGAGTTACCTTTGGACCCACATCAGGAGCGTTCACCACCTGTTCACCCAGCCACATTGTTCTTTACCACTACTCCTTGATTGCTGGGTATGAGGAAGGAGAATTTATTTTGTCCCCTAATCATAACTGTTGGCGCATCTCTTTTTCCTATATGTCTTTGCTTTTTTTTTTTTTAAATATAAAGTTTATCCATTTATTTGAGACAGAAAGAGAGAGAGAGCACAAGCAGGGAGGAGGATCAGAGGGAGAGGAAAAAGCAGACTCCCCGCTGAGCGGGGAGCCTGACTCTGGGGCTCCATCCCAGCACCCCGGGATCATGACCTGAGCAGAAGGCAGACACTTAACCAACTCAGCCACCCAGGCGCCGCTCTATGTGTCTTTGCTTTTGGTTTGCTTGTTTCATTTTTATTTTGGAACCGAGTTTTTGATATTTGTATCCTTTTAGTTCAAGCTAGTCATTTAAGAAGGCAAATTATTTTCAGCATTAGAGTGGAGAAACACACACATTTTGCCTCCTAAGACCTTCTCAATTGTCCTGCTCTGGGCAATTGGCTACAAAAGTATCACTGTCTCAAGTGGTAATGGGAGCATGCAAACCCACTTACTCAAAAACAAAGAAGCTTTCAGTAACACTGTGCTTCATCTTTCCTTTCTTCCTGCCCTGACTTCACACCCCATTCTTGCAAGATAGCCCCAATGGAAATGTTTTCTTTCTGCCTCAACCCCCCACCTCCATGAAATTAATTAAATGATGTCATGCTTCATTTTATCTGATTTGGAAGCAATTCATCACCCTTTTGCTGGTTGTATTAGTCCAAGTGATCAGCATATTAATTCATTTGTGAGAATAAGCTCAAGGGTAATTACAGTGAGGAGGTTTAATGCCTAAACGTGTTAATGTCTGTAATCAGAAGTATTTTCTCAGTACGGAACAATTGTTAGACAATTACTGTTGGATATGATTGCCCTGGTAGACAACAGACACGGTGTCAAGAGGGAAATAGCACAAGCTTGTTTTGCAAGTACTGTATTATCAGCAAGTTCTCTCTTTTTCCCCCCAACAATATTTTCTACTATGTTCAGTTCATGTATAGTCAAATCCTAGTACTTACTCTCTACATTGTTGATTAAGTAAAAAAGTTGTATTTGTTATGTAAAAGGATCACAGGAGACAGCTTGGCACTTCCTGAAAGACTTACCCTTTTCTTATTCTTTCTCTTCTGGTGCTTTGATTTCTTTCTGCATAAAATTATCAACTTAATAGCTTCCTTTTATTTCCCAATATGCCCCAGAGTCTCCATTACCTATTTTTTTTTTTCCTGTAGTGAGAAGATTCTTATGTCTGACTGAATATCAAGACCCAAACATTCTTAACAGAGAGCAATCCCTCTCCATTAGCAAGTTGCAGTGAATTGGATAAACACAGTGGGAGAACTTGATTATTGATTATCACTCATTACGCAGCTGGAGTGATTTTGAATGTGAATTTGGATTTAATCTCCACTACTTTTCATTCCTTTTTCAAATTTTTCTCAAAGCTTTATGATATAATTAAAAATGGAAATGCAGTCATAGCTTCCTCTCTATATGGTATTGCTTTCCTGGACCTCTTTTAGGCATGTATGGGATTATATCGAGGGGGAACAGAATATGTGACCCTGAAATATGTCACTTGGGCCTGTGGGTCATTTTGAGCCGAAGGCAACCAAGATCCAGCTTTCTCAAAAAAAAAAAAAAAAAAAACTTTTACCTCAGGCCTCTGGCATCAACTGCCTTGGTAAAATAATGACCTTCCTTCTCTTCCACCTTCCAAATATCACTGAAGAGTCTCTCATTGGCATATTCTAACTAGGAATCAAATGAGGAGAGAGTCTGGGAAATGTAGTTACTTGCTTCTGCTTTGCAATACCTTATAATACAGTGGTGGCAATATTGAGTTGACACAAAAAATCCAACACACTAGACATCTTTAATGAGTACTTAAAAAAAAAAAAGCTTTATTGGGATGTAATTTACATAGCACAGAAGTCACCCATTTAAAGACTACAATTCGATGTGTGTATATCTCTGTGGAGGGATATATGGATATTGACATAGATATGGATATAGATATAGATAGATATATACAAAGTTATTCAATCATCACCCAAATCTAATTTTTAAACATTTTAATCACTTTATTTTTTTAAAATATTGTATTTATTTATTTGACACACACAGAGAAAGAGAGAGAGGGAGAGAGCAAGCACAAACAGGGGGAACGACAGGCAGGGGAGAAGCAGGCTCCCCACTGAGCAAGGAGCCCGACACGGGGCTTGAGCCCAGGACCCTGGGATCATGACCTGAGCCGAAGGCAGACGCTTAACAGACTGAGCTACCCAGGCACCCCACTTTGTCATCACTTTAAAAAATAAATCATATATCTATTCGTAGTCATTCCCCAATTCCCACTATCTCCCACCTCCCAGCAGTAGACAACAAATGATTTTTCTGGCTCTATATATTTGCCTATTCTGGACATTTCATATAAACAGAATCATCACAATATCTGATCTTTTGTGACTGGATTCTTTTACTCAGTATAACGCTTGCAAGTTTTATTCATGTGTAGCAGGAACCACTACTTCACTCTTTTTATTGCTGAATAATAGTCCATTTTACAGATATACCACATTTTGTTTATCCATCCTTTAGCTGATAGACATTGGAGTTGCTTTCATTTTTTAGTTATTATGAATAATTCTGTTATGAACTTGCATTTACAAATTTTTGTGTGGTCCTAGATTTTTATTTCTCTTTGGTAATGATACATTATATTTTCCAAGTAAATTCTGTTGTGTGGCAGTTCTCCATGGACCTTTTGTGCTCCTAAAATTTATATTGATTATATCAAAATTGAAAGATCCTGACTTCTCTTTCAGTTTAGCCATTTCTCAGCATCGTTCATGCATCTGGCTTGCTCGTCTTTTGCTATAAAAGCAGGGACTTCCGGGGCGCCTGGGTGGCACAGCGGTTAAGCATCTGCCTTCGGCTCAGGGTGTGATCCCGGCATTGCAGGATCGAGCCCCACATCAGGCTCCTCCACTATGAGCCTGCTTCTTCCTCTCCCACTCCCCCTGCTTGTGTTCCCTCTCTTGCTGGCTGTCTCTATCTCTGTCAAATAAATAAATAAAATCTTTAAAAAAAAAAAAAAAAAAAAGCAGGGGCTTCCTTAAGATCCAGATTTCTCAGCAGCAACTTAAAACCCCTGCATGTGTGGCATCCATCAAGGTCCATTGTTCTGCCGCGTTGCCTGGGGGGTAGGAAAACTGCAGTAACCAAGCTGAAACTTGTGCTACTTGCATTGCTGGAAGACTTTTTCTCTGAATCTTTATGTTGCTTGTCGACATTCAGTGCTTATGGCAAATTGAGGCAAGTTTACTACCTGCCATGCTCTATGAGGTTGGAGGTATTGTCTACTTCATATTAGTGTTTTCATTGGATCCTCACAATCAGCCTGTAAGATAGAAAATGGAGGAGTATTAAAGTCAGGTCACTTGCCCTCGGTGACAAACTAATAGGATCCCACTTATACCCACTGCTTCCTTCATGTAGTCCTTAATTAGAAATGGGCAGGAACCTCAAAAAGATTAGGTCCCAATAACCAGACCCTAGAGACTATCTTTGACCTAAGCAGAGATTATAAAAAATTCAGAGAACAAAAATCACCACCCTAGAACTAGACATACACAGATTATCTCTGATACTTTATTGTATCTCTGGACTCCTGGCTTTGTCCATTTGATCGGTATGTTTAGTACTTTCCACCACATGGCATCCCTAGATTTTAGCTGACTTATTTTTATATAGAATACATATCTACATTTATGAACTTTGCCTCCATTTTTTGAGTATAAGACTTGTGGCTCTCGCCTGTCCCTAACATTTGACAAAACTTTCTTGATCCAATGCCCCCAAAAAGAATAGCATTCTATCCAGGGTTATGATTACCTCATTTACAAAACCATGAAAGTAATGAACCACTAACTCAAAACAGCTTCCACAATGTCTCTATTACTATATGAATCCTTTCAAATTAGACTTCATGGGAGAAATTTTTCTTGTGAAAAAAATTTAAAATATTATTTGAAGTGATTTCTTATTTTACTTTGAATTCTTCAGCCCTCCAGGATTTTTGTGGTACAAAGGGGCATCCCCTTTATCTGCATGATACTGCTCTGTACTGCTGTTTATACAATCAGGCTGTTTTGCTTTAGATCAGCTAATGTGAAGAACATTTGCACAGAAGGATATGAAACGTGCAAAGCAAAACAGAGGGCTTAATGGACTCTTTATTTAAGTTGGAAACTTCAAGTGGCTCATATTTAGATTCTTTGAAAATATTAAATTCACATGGCAGTTCTAAGAATGTAAATCCATGGCTGAAGTATAATATATTTGACAGTGAGCTTTATCTAGTTATCAAAAGGCCAGTGTGCTTTCCCTTGTCATCTTTGTGGCTTTGGGTGAAACATTTAACCACTTCAGGGGCTCAGTTTTCTTACTGGTCAGATTGACATTCATTCATTCATTCATTCATTCATTCACTTGATACCTATTTATTCAAATTTAATAGGGCCAGACTCTGTTGAGGTGATAAATATAACAGTATGTACATGAAGTCTAGTTTAAGAATTTATTACATAGAAAGAGATAAAGTCTGTAAATGAATAATTCAATACAATATGATGACAGCAATCAATATATGGAAAAAGTGCTATGGAAATATGAAATTATGAAAGTGAGATAGGACAAATTCATAGAATTCATAGAAGAGTTTAGTTTTTAAATCCAGATTATGAATTTACAAAGAAAAGAAGGGAGACTTCAAAGAGTTATTGTGACAATTAAATGAGCCAACAAATATGTCAGTACTTTAAATTAAAAATTAAATGGAAATTAACATAAATTAAACACAATTGCATAAGAAATGAACACTGATCAGCCTTGAGAATATAACTTATCACTTTTTTTAAAGATTATTTATTTATTTATTTATTTGAGAGGGGAAGATAGCAAGAGAGAGTACAAGCAGGGAAGAGAGTGAGAAGCACATTTCCTATGAGCAAGGAGCCCGATGTGGGGCTCGATCGCAGGACCCTGGAATCATGACCTGAGCCAAAGGCAGATGCTTAATTGACTGAGCCATGCAGGCACTCCAACTATCACTTCTTCTATCCGTATCCCACCTCCCCCTCTATAAAGTTCTTTGTGCTCAGGGTCTTTGACATAATTACTTAAATGATGAATGAATTTGAATATTGAGTGAGTTCTTATTATGTTCTGGGTATAGTTAGAGCTGGGGTTTAACAATTTTTAAAACATTCCTACTCTCATATAGTAGAATTTTGAAGAGGAGAGATAGATATGACAAAAGAAGGAAGGAAGAAAGGAAAGAAGGAAGGAAAGAAGGAAGGGAGGAAGGAATTATATAATTACTAAATCATATAATGGCAAGAACCAAAAGGAAAATAAAATATATTAAGTATATAAAAAATAAAAACAACTAATATGTTGAATGAAAACATCAGAGAAGAACTCTGATAAAATGACATTTGAGAAGAGATTCCTATGAAGTAGGAGAGTAAGAAAATACAATGGCTTTGAAAAAAATATTGTAGCAAATGACAGCTCTTCTATGCTTGCAGCATCTGCAATTCCTTATCAAGGTAATAAAACTCCAACCTTGGCCTTAGCCAATAGTTTGTCTCTATTCCTACCCTGAGCTACTGAGAGGTACTAGAAACTGTCACATGACCAAGGAGATAAGCCTTCCACTACCAATTTAGTTTTCTATTCAGTTGAGTCCTGGATGCTCCCCATCATTCATTCTCATTTCCAAAGTCAGAGTTCTTCCCTAATCCCTACCAGGGCTACCTCAAATGTTCTCCACGCTTGGCCAAACTGTGTGCCCCCATCTCCTCCTCTCTCTTCCCTCCTTTTTTTGCAGGAAAAAAAAAAACCAAACTATATAGACTATATTATTAAGTACTCTTGCAAATTCCTGACATATCGTAGCAAAATTCTTGCTTATGCAATTTAACTTTCCTTCTTCTCTCTTGTTTCTAATGAAAAATGTGTTGTATTGCCAATGTCAGCCCAGTCCTCAAACTTATGCTTCATCAGGAGCTTTGCTCTTCCTTGTGTCTTCAATCTTTTCCTCTCTACTGGCAGTTTTTTGGTTTTGTTTTTGTTTTTGTTTTTTTATAAATACATGCACGCTTGATCTAAAAACAAACACTTCCTTAACCCCCGTTTTGCATCTTCCATCTAGGCACGTATTCATCATTCATTTTATTTAATTTAGTTAAGTAAATTCATTTATTTAATACACGATGGCATTGTGCTAGGCTCTGGAGTTACACTGATGAGTAAAATATAAACTAAAATAAAGACATGGTGTCCATTAATAAAATAAGAACACTAATTGATATCCAATTTAAGCTGTGATAAATGTTTTAAAGAAAACAAAATGCTATAAAAAGAAGCTGTCTCTGTTAGGACCTGACATACTCTAGAAATTCAGAGAAGGCTCCCTAAAGGAACAATACGCTCCAAAGTAATGGATTTTGGAGGGATAGCTTTTCAGTTTCAGGGAGCAGCATGTATGAAGTCCACAACATGGGAAAATTCTACAGCAATGCAACTGGAACAGAGAAGGCAAAGGCAACTGTATAATTTATCACCTAACCTTGGACCTTTAGACAGTAAAATGGGGTAATAAAAATATTTTCAAATATATAGTTATTTAAACTATTTATTAAAGAGTAAACTGGGGCGCGTGGGTGGCTCAGTCCATTAAGCGGCTGACTCTTGATTTCTGCTCAGGTCGTGATCTCAGGGTCATGAGATCAGCCCTGCATTGGGCTCCATGCTGCATGTGGAGCGTGCTTCAGATTCTCTCTCCCTCTCTGCCCCTCCCCCTGCTTGTGCTCATTCTCTCTCTCTCTTAAAAAAAAAAAAAACAAGCCAAAACACAAATTGACCTTATTTTATTCATAGATTTGTAAGTTCTTTCTTAAAAAATATAAAAGTAACATAATGCTATAAACATTAACACAAAAAAATCTCATTAAAGGTGTATATGTCATCAATTTTTAATTAACAGAGTTTGCTTTTTAACACTTGATTAAACAGGAAAGGTAACCAGCATAGCCCATCTCCCTTTGCCCAACACGTTCCAGCCAACACCTAACACCTTTCTTCAAAGACAGCATGCAAGATGCCGGCTCATAAGCATCCCTGGACACAGGCAGCTGAGAGAATCTGACCCATTCCAGTCTAAGGGAGTGATGGCAGAAGTATTTAAAGCTGCTCCCCTCCCTGGTGTCTTGTTGCACCACTTATACCCACGCTAGCCCTCGAAATGCATGGAGCTATTCAACCACCAGTTAGTGAGAAACCTGGGATATTAGCTTACATGTGGAAGGAATATGCGTGGCAAACAGCAGCTGAGCAATCCTTTCCAGGATATTGAAAGTGGTTTAAATGTTCTTGCTGTAGTGGACTTTTTACTGTATGATATACATTTATACCTCTGTAACTGTTCATTAATGCTTTTTTATTTTAGAGTAATTCGTTTTGCCAACAATGAGTTAAAATAAAAGTTCAAAATAATGAACAATTAAGTGCTGAATTTCTGTTACTCACAGGGTGTAAGGATGACTGTGTAACAATTTCCAAGTGTCTGTGTCTACATGATACAACTCTTCACAAATAATTTATTTTGTCCTATAATTGGATAATTGTTGCAAACAGCATATCCTAGTATGAAGAAACAAGTTTTTGACCTACCATTTGAATAGTAAGAAGTTCTGTTTTAAGATAAATAAGCCAGAGGGAATAATTATGGCTTTTCTATAACTTAGAGCTAATGTTACCTTAAATAAACAAAGACAAGAGCAGAGGTAAAATAAGATTCCATATCTAAAAATAAACAAGCAAAACATTAAACAATTTCAGGGGGAAAGTAATTGTCCACTGGCCAAGTAGACCTCAAAAAAGGAAAAGTATCATCTAGTAGTATTGAATATGCCCTCCTAGCTCATTAGTACAGAGAATGGAATTTCCAAAGGCTGAGTAAAATTTCCCAGTAGGGTGCATTGACATAACTTTGAGAGTTTGAACTCATATGGCAAGACTGGTTGGTCTGTTTAATTCCATATCAAAGTTGTTTGATTCTTTTTATACTCTTGGTTGTGTTATGCTAACCTATCCTGCGATTTATAGTTCATCATTCCTTTGGTGGATATTATTGAAAATAAAAATCTTATAGCTAAAGTTAAACAAAGAAAAAGAAGTTAAAAACCTTCTTGATCTCTCATGTATATACCCACCAGATGGGTGAGATGTCTTTAAACCAAAATCTGACATGTTAGTGTTTCTGACTAATGTTTCTTAAATCTGAAAAATAAATTCATGACTGCGGTTTAAAACCATCTTTGCAGTGCTCACAGAGGCTGTCTCCATTACAATATTATTTCTGAATTTTTCATTTGCTGCCATGGGCTGTTCACATTTTCCACATTCATTTATTACTTCCAGACTAGTCATGATGTCTAGCCTTCATGTTACCCAAAATTTTCTGAAAAGTGAAGAAAGGAAAGATATAGAATTTTTCTTTAGGAATGACACTGAAGATACAGACTGGTTTTTATGTGCTAGCTAGTCAATGTTTTCAGGCCTCAGTGTTAAGATGTCAAAAGTATTTGCCAGGGTTATCTCAGAATTCTAGATTCTGGCCAAATGACCTTTAAAATTCTTTCCTTTACTGAGTTATTCTCTGATCTTAGGCAGAGCTACTCCCGAGTCAAGTGCTCAACTTCGGAATATGTGTAAGATATTCAAGGCTCTGAGTATGGATTAAAGAACAGCCATTTCCTCTCACAAGTACGATCTATTCTCACATTTTTCTTATCCCTATTTTATTTCATGATTATCATTTCCATAACACTTTTTATCATTATTGTAAACTCTCTTAGTATTTTATGGTTTGTTTGGTTGTTTTTCAGCTTGTCTTGAAAATGACACATCTTTCAGTGGACCCACTGGTCCTTTTTCTCCAGACTTACACTTGAGTAGCCGTTACGACTAATGGTCAGAATGATTCCAGGTCAGAATGATTCCACTATCAATTCATTATCCCCTACCTGTGCTAGGATTTCTGCTGGGCTCATTCTTGCGTCTCCCACCTCTGTCATTCTTAACCTCTCATCAGAGATTGCATCCCTGGATATCACTTGAACTGCTGCCTGCAAATAGATTGTCCTTAAATTTGTATCTTCTACTCAGACTTCTCTTCCCGGCATTGAACTGGCCTAAGATACTGTCTCAACGCATCATCTATGAAACTGAACCTATGGTTACCTCTGTCAAGCAATAAAGTGCTTCATATCTTTTTTTCTATTTCAGACAAAGGCAGCACCATCTATCCAGTTACAATAATCATAAATTCAGGAATCATTCTTAACACTTTTTTCATCAACAAATCCAGTTATAAGAATATATCTGTATCTCTCTATCATCTTCACTTCCTTGCAGCACCATTCCCACTCCAGTTTAAGCCGCCACGAGCTCTGAGATGGACAACTGCAAATCGTCTCTTACCTGGTCCAACTCTGCTTTGGCGTCCTTTAAACTGTTCACTTCATGCAGATAGAGTATTAGATTCCAAATGCAAATCTAGGGCACCTGGCTGGCTTAGTCAGTAAAGCATGCAAATCTTGATCTCAATGTTGTGAATTCAAGCCCCATGTTGGGTGAAGAGATTACCCAAATGCAAATCTGATCGTTTAAGTAATCCGTTTAAACACTTCAATAACTTCCTGTTGTTCTTAGGAGAAAGATCAAAATCCCTAACCTGATCTCTAATGGGCTATGTGGTCTGAGCTTTATTTATTTTCCAGTGTCATCTCAAATTTCTCTCTGCTTTCTTCTTATTGGCCAATAATCTGTCTTTTCTCTGCCAAGAATCCCTTGGCTTGATCCTTTATATCTTCTCTTTTCTCTCACTTATGTGCCCTTTCTTCCCCTATTTATTAAAATTATTATAACTCACCCCTCCATATTTTAGATCAAGTATCAATTCCTTGAGGTCCTTCCCTGACCACCCTGACTGGCTCTAATTCCTCACCACAAGCTTTCATAGCACCAGATAACTCTTTTCATGACAATTAACACTCTTGCTAATTGACTTTAGTGTGTCTCACCACTGGACTATGAGCTCCACAGCAGCAGGAGATACGTCTGTTTCATACAGCAGTGATCTGTATGCCTAGTCTCTAATACTGTGTTTGGTTAACATGTCTACAAGGTGTGTGTATGTCTGTGTGTGTGTGTGTGTGTGTAGATGGAGAAGAAATTGTTGAAGCTAAAGGTAAAGATGGAATAAGAATTAATCTGCATGACGTGAAGCCTTAATAATTGATTTTCTCTTTTTTCCTTGTCATCATCATCATCATCATCCACAATATTCTCTGAATGCTTGCAATGTGCCAGGCATTAACCTAACGGCTTACACACATTATCTCATTTATCCCACTTTTTCTTAGGAGAAATTGAATCTCATCAAAGCGAAGACATCAAGGTAGGGTTGCAAATTCAAGTCCAAAGTTGTCTGATTCCCGAGCCTGAGGCCATGTTCTCTCCCAATCCCACAGATCTAATATAACTCACCTCCTCTTGGGAACTGCCTCGAGCTTTACCCATGAAAACCAGTGCACGTTTAATCATCACTCTGATACCATGAGCTAGCACTTTTGTTTAGCACTTCTTATTTCTCACTTTTATTGTGGTTAATTATTTATGACTTACCTTCCTCTTTAAAGCAATTACCAAGGCTTGTTCCTTTCTGTATCACCACACAGTGCCTAGAATAGTGACTTAAACATGACAGGTGGTCCAAAATATGAAAGTATCATATAACCATGCTTATTGAACTGAGGTTGGCTATGGAAAATTATGATTAGTAAAGAAATCCATTCTTCTGGGGTCAATTACCAGAAAATTGCTGTTGAATCAGATGAGATAAAGTGATAAAGCTCAGGCATCATGTTTTTGTAAAGGTCCTCATGAGATCCTAAGCATAGCAGAATTGGAGGACGCATTGCAATTTGACAGGACTCTACCATCCCTGAGAGCTGGGCCTCTACCCTCAGCTCCATGACATGAGGCTACCATGTGGACATGTGACTGTGTTCCCGGGTCATAAATCACTATGTTGCCATGAAGTTCGGTAGATTCTAGAGACTAAGGCAGAGAAGCACCTAAGGACCCTTCTACTTCTGAGTCTGGGAGATTTGCTTCCCACTGGTTAAGGTACTCCCTGTGATATTTATAAATTAAGAAGCTTATACTTCAAATCAGAGATAGAACTGAAGATAATATAAGGACTTTATTAATATAATCTATTTCCCAAATATGACATATTTTAGAGATAATATCTAGTGCAATCTCTTTAAACAATGTTCTTGTTTTGTTTTTTTTTTAGATTTTTATTTATTTATTTGACAGAGAGAGGCAGCCCACGAGAGAGGGAACACAAGCAAGGGGAGTGGGAGAGAAAGAAGCAGGCTCATAGCGGAGGAGCCTGATGTGGGGCTCGATCCCAGAACGCCGGGATCATGCCCTGAGCTGAAGGCGGCCGCTTAACGACTGCACCACCCAGGCGCCCCTAAACAATGTTCTTTTAAAATTCAAAGTTAGTTTATACTAATTAGCCCTGTAATTCTAACTTTAAGTAATGTTCTATAGCATCTCACCCAGCTGTCAGTGTCCCTTTACCAGAGTCTATGATTCTTAGTGAAACCACTTCCTAAGGATTGTGTTCCAATATAACATGCAAATACAAGCTTTCTTTCTCTTAAAGTCCTCGGAAGTGATATTTCATATACTGTGTTAGTTTTCTAATTGTTAATTTTCTACCTATTGCTATAAAATGAATGACCACAAATGTAGTGACTTACAGTAGCATATATTTGTTTTCTTACAGTTATGAAAGTGAGAAAACCTAAAGCAAGTCTACGGGGTTAAATTCATGGTGGTCAGCAGGGCTGTGTTCCTTCTGGAGGCTCTAAGGAAGAATTTGTTCTGTGCTTTCTCTATCTTCCGGAGGTTTCTACATTCCTTGGCTCATGGCTCCCTTCCAGCAATGGCATCACTGTGACTGCTTCTATCACCACATCTCCTTCTCTGACACTAGACCTTTCTGCCTGGAATTTATAAGGACCCTTGTGATTTCGGTGGGTCCATCTAGATAATCCAGGATAATCTCTTCATCTCAAAAATCCTTAATCTCATCTTCCAAGTCCCTTTTACCTTGTAAAGTAAAATATTCACAGATTCTGGGGATTAAGACATGGACATCTTTGTCCTATCTCAATTAGTATCTCAATTATAGACTTTCTCAGGCCTGAAACCTCAAATAAAACACAAGAAAATCTAGTTTTCAATTTATTGCATTCAATAATCTTTTTTAAAAAATGCATAGATGAAATAGGTAGATAGATATATAGATAGATATAAATGATAGTGTGATATTTTGATTTGTAATAAAAAATATATATTTGGCCTTTATCCCTGTTTCTGGCACAGAGCTTCCAAATACCTTGAAATTTCAGTGATAAGAGCTATAAACGTATCTTGATTGATATTCATAAAAGATTCTTTGCAACCACACCTGAGTTTATAATGAGATGACTTTTATAGAGCACCTAAGGATCGGGGCTGATTGCCAGGGGAGTCAATCATGTGTTTGGAGGGTTGGAACTTTCAGTCCCACCTCCCTGACCTAAGGGTTTTGGGGGGTTAGGTGGAGGTTGAATCAATCACCAATGGCCAATGATTTCATCAGTCATGCCTAGGTAATAAAGCCTCCATAGAATCGCAAAGGATAGGGATTGGAATCCTTCAGGGTTGCTGAACTCGTAGAGACTGGGGGACAATGGTGCTCTCAGAGAGCATGCAAGCTGGGCAACTTCCCCACATACCTTGTCCTATGCATCTCTTTCATCTGACCATTCCTGAGTTATAACCTTTTATAACTAACCAGTAACCTAGTAAGTAAAATGTTTGTCTGAATTCTGTGAGCCATTCTAACAATTAATGAAAACCAAGAATGAAGATCATTGGAACCTCTGATCTATAGTGGGCCAGTCAGAAGCACAGAGACACTGGACTTGCAATTGGTGTCTGAAGGGGCAGGGAGGGAGGCAGTCTTGTAGGAATGAGTCCTCAACCTGTGGTATTGAATGCTATGTCCAAGTAGATAGTGTCAGAATTGAGTTGAATGTAGAACATCTGGCTGGTGTCCAAGAAGTGCTTGATGCTGTAGGAAAAAACCTCCATACATTGGAATTGAGTGCAGGGTATTAGGTAGGTAGATAGATAGATAGATAGATGATAGATAGATAGATACACACATATATACACACATACATACATACACACACATACATACACACACAGGGTTTACAAGTTGCTCAGATCACCCTGAACTAGTAAATCACATAAGGCCTTAAGGGTCTAGAAAAGTCTCAATCAAGATGATCAAAAACTGCTGTTGAGACTTAAGAAGCCACATGAGAGCTTCTCCCCACGCAGTGTACTTCTCCCCACCGAGGCAGGGGCTCCTAACTCCATACATGTACACTCTAATTTCATAACATTATGAAAATTACCTTTTACAGACATTTGCTTTTTATTATCTAAAGCACAGTTTCTTCAAGAACAGGTGTGGGGGACAGAAACATATTTCCTTACTTGTCAAGTAACTAAAGATCATTCACAAGAAATCAAGAGTCATTGAGAAAAAACTTTTTCTTTTTAAATTTTGCATCCTCAATTGGCTGTGACTAGAATTTTACACTTGAACTGGTATTTTTCTTGTTTGTTTTTGTTTGTTTTTTAATCGAGGGTGGATATGAAAGGCCTGGATGTCATCAGGCTCACAATTTCTATAAGCATTCTTCCTTTTCTCCGCTTTAACTTCAATTTTCTTTTCTTTATTTTTTACAAGAAAATAATATTTTGAGAAATGGTAAAGCAGGGTTATCCTCTAGTCTTTATGTAAATTTTAGGGACATAAGTTCCTAAAGACGGCAATTAATGTCCTGAAATTCAAACTCAACAACATGCAACAATGCTCGCTGAAGTTGACTTGATTTAACTAAAATAAGAAACTGTTTATTTGCTTGATTACCTATGTATTTTATTATAAGAGACGGAGCTTGAGGTTTTGCTTTTTGTTTTTCTTTTTCCAGACCAAAGCATGTTGTGGAAATTTACAGAAGAGCCTCTGAAAAGCAGAGTATCCATCATTCTGACAAGTTCTAAACCCTCAGCCTGTCTTCTGGTGAACATGTAAAGATCAGCCTTCCTATAAGAGCCAACATTTCTATAATGTTTCTTGCTAGAAGAGTATGCTCATCAAATCGATGACAGAGTAACCACGTTTAAACCAGTCAACTTTCCTATCCGCCTTCATCAGAACAGCCATCGTCCCCCCCCAACTCCTCAGATAACCCCACCACCTTATCTTTATTAATTTGGGTTCAGCATTGATGTCAACTGATACCTAACTTCCATTCTTACAGTGACTGAAAATGCAAGCTGAACCCCATCTTTCACAAACTGGTGACTGCGGATGCTTTTTATTGGAAATCCCCAAAATACATAGTTTATTCTGCTTTTGGACTCTCCTGTGGTTAAAAAATTATATATATTTGGAGTTGATAGATGTAAGGAAAAGGAGCCTTATAATGAATTGTATTTGAATCATTGTTTCTGTATGATAATTTTTACCAAGCAAAATTCATTGGAAAAAAAAATCTCAAGTTCCAAACTGCTTCTCCTTCAAATCATTGATTTTCTTTGTCTTTTAAAATATTATTGTATTTTCAAAGAACCAACACAGCTTTTCCTTCCCTGATCAGGACATCTATTACCTATTTTATTTACCCACAACTCTAGGATTTATAAATATATTTTAGGAATTCATTGCATTTAACTAAACTTTGAACTCCCACTTAAAATATGCTGGTCTTTGGGAAATGCGATTTTTTTTTTTACAGGGAATTCTATTAATAAAACATTACTTGAAATTCTTTTAAGCACAAGAAAAAATACTTCATCATTTCCATATTCATATGTAAAAATTTTTTTAAACATCACGACAACAAAATAAAAAGAGGTCTCGGTGTTAATGACCAATCCCTTTGCCCCTGGTCACCTGGGATGGCATAGGCTATGGCACAAGCCAGCCATGACCGCTTTGGAGATGAGTTCAGCAGAAGGCATACTGCAAAATTAGTTTTCACAAAGATGTTCATACACTATTAGGAATGCCCAATACATGCACAATAGACTGTTGGAAATCTTTGTTACAAAATGTACCACATATTGGCTTCCTTGGAAGTTTCATAACAGCTCAGATATTCATCTTCCCAAGAAGAAAAAGAAATGTTACAAAGTGCTAGCAGAATAAGTTTTTGTTTATATGCTTTTTTAGCATATTATGATTGCATATAACAGACATAAGAAAGACGTTACTCTTTTCCTAGGGAAGAAATCCACCAACCCAAGTTATTACAATCTGCTAAATTTTAGGACTGATTTTTGAATTGTCAGGTGTAACATGTAGCTGAATATTAATTAGTCATAAAGTATTTCTATTAGTTAAATCTTGATATGATATTTTGCAAGGTAACTCAAGCCTATCATTGTTTCTATTATTTTTTGGATGATTTGTTTGTTTCTTGTGTTTTGTGCAGCTACCTCTAGGACTTTTGGGATATCTACCCCTATAAAGACAGTAATAATATAATTCAAGTCTGGCATTGTTGGTTACCTTACATTTAAGCAATGAAGTAAAGATGATGTCAAAATTTGTCAGTAATATATGTGGTACATGGGACTGTTGTTACGCATTCTACTTTTTTTTCTTATTACTCAAAAGAAACAATCCACGAACAATCACCATGTATGTGTGATATATATACGTGTGTAATATATATATACACATATATGAGACACAGAAATACTTATTTGTTTGATTCTTTCTTTGTATTTAACCTAGTTGAATAATAGTGTAAACACCAGCATTCGCTAGAATACCAATTAGTAGCTTCCAGAGATCTGATGTGGTATGTGTTTCGAGCATTAACCAAACAGTACTTTTTTGGCTCATACACTAAAACCTAATATTATTTACACATTTTTCTTCATTAAATATAAGTTAGTCAGGAGTTTCACTCTTGATTATGACTAACAGAGAGCAGTTTCCTGGTAGTTTCTGATTTTCCAAAACAACTGGGGGAAAAAAATCAGTAACAATAAAGTCATCAACTGATTTGTTCAAACTCCAACCATGAGTCAGTGACAAGAGTTAAAAACAACAGCAAAACATCAAACTTCTGCGCTTTCAGACCTATAAAATATAAACACAATTATTGTCTCAATAGAGCTAACAAAGACAAAACTACAATCTGTCCGTTTTGGATGATGAAAAAAATACCATCAGAAGTTAATGGAATTCACCAATTTTAGAGGTCAGAATCAAAGGCTAATCATGATAATCCCTTGAAATTAGCCATTAAAATGAACTGCTGCCTCTTAGGCCACAAATTATAAAGCTTTTTTTTTTTTTCTTTTTTCTTGTACCTATTAAGAATATCTCCAGAAGGAATTAAAGTATCTGAGTTTAAGTTTTAAAAGCTAGATCCTTTTCTTTCAGGAAAATAGAAATAATAGAAATTAAAATAATCATTTTTCCTTTTGTAAAAGTATGCTTTTGTGACTATGATGACAGTTGCTGGAAGTATGCCAGTATTTTTTTTTCCTGGTGTGACATAAATACAAGCCCTCTTAAATAAAGAAATATTCCCATTTTAACAGATTCACTTAGAAAGCACATACCAGTTTCATGTACCATCTCAATAGGGAATGGAAAGATGTTTCAAAATGTTTATTTAGCACCTGCCACAGGAAAAATTGCACCAAGTTTAAACAGGGAGGGAAAATTTTTCAAGGCTATTGCAAGAGAGACAGAGGCCAGAACTCAGTTTGAGCTCAATTCTATGAAAATAAAGTGCTCAAGCATTTTTAGGAGCTGGGGGGAGGTGGAGGGGAGAGAGAGAGAAGGTCATGTGTGATCACTAATTGGTTTTACCTAGATGAAAAGTCTTCATGACAAGAGGTAATTTTATGACTTGGAGCAAGGGCGTCCACTGAAATCAGGCTTCTGCCCTCAGAAGCAGACTGGGGTGTGGGGGGAGAGATGCTGGGAGACAGGAGCACCATTATCTTACTGATTACGTTTCCACAGGTTGGTTCCAAAATCCTTGAAGAAGTCAGCCCAGAGTCGTACACCTGGCAAGAGGCTTTAAAAACATTTGCACCTCAAAGGGGCAGAAAAAGAATTTGCAGTGATGAGTTTTCTAAAGGAAATGCTCTAAAGAAAGAGTGGTTAGGGGTCTAGAGGCAAGAAGAAGGTTGATCAAGCTGAGGGAAATATTCAGGACATCTTGGTCACATCTTACCTTCAAAAAAATAAAACAAAACAACATTATGTTCACGTTTTCTTAGAAACTTTCTTACAAAGAGAATATGAAGCAGCTGGAAAAAGTTTAGCCTCTCTATTTTTTGTTGCATTGTCTAGAAATTTATAGCCAAACTTGTATTTTCTAAGGGAAAGGCTTTGGGTCCATGGGAAGGGCAAACATAAAGACGAGGGTGGGTTGGCATGAACTTGGGCTGGAAGTGGAGGATGTTGGGTCAAGCCTTAAAAGTAAGGATGGGCTGGGTGAGGTCTCAGTGGAGAGTGCAGCGCCTGGAGGCTGAGGCTCATTTTCAAGCAATTACTCTGAGGTATGGAGAAGCTCACTGAGCTGCAGCTGGGTTAATTGTGTACGTTAAATTGAACAGGAGTCAAAAGGTGGAAATCTAAACAAGAGCAACTAAGTGTGCGAGAAAATGGCTAATAGTAAGCCTTTTACTGTTTTCTAAAAACTATAGATCTTTACCTATATTCATACATTTCTTTAAACATTTCCAATTTAAAAATCAGCTATTACTCCAATAGGTAGCAACTTCTCTGGGCTTTTTATCTACTAGTTAAACAAGGGCTTGAACTCTCTAGTCTTCTCAAAGAATGATTTGGGGATTGTCGACTTCTTTTTTTTTTTTTTTTTAAGATTTTATTTATTTAAGAGAGAAAGAGTGTGAGCAAGAGAGAGAGAGAGCATAAGCCACGGGGAGAGGCAGAGGGAGAGGGAGAAGCAGACTCCCCACTGAGAAAGGAGCCTGATGTGGGGCTCAATCCCAGGACTCTGGGATCATGACCTGAGCCAAAGACAGATACTGACTGAGCCCCCCAGGTGCCCCAAGGGATAGTTGACTTCTGTATCACCTGGGATGCTCGTTAAAAATGCAGTTTCCTGGTCCCACAGAGACCTACTGAAGCAGATGGGGAACGATGGGGGATGAGAAGGAGGACAAAGAAGGGGAACATACAGGAGTGGAGGAAAAAAACCATTAAGAAAAGGATGAAAGAAAGGAAGTAGTGGAGGCGCTTGGGGAGAAGGTAAATTTGTATCAAGCTATTAAGGTGATCCTTACGCATAGTAAAGTTTGAGAACTGCCAAACATGTAAGAAATGTACACACTTACTCAGTTCTAGTCTAAAATAAGTGGGAAAGAATCTGATGCAAATAAAATGCTTTACCATTTTGCAGTATTTTAAAAACACTAATGATTAATTTTTTCCACTAAAATTTATACTGGCCTGGCTTTTACAGTGAAGTAGTAACTGGTTTATAAGAATTCAAGAACTAGGAGTAAACAAATATAAGATATGAGAATGGCAAAATCATGAAATATCCTTCAGCCCAATCAACTTAATTAGCTCTGAATTTCTAAAAGAACCCAGAAAAATCTAGCTTCCCATCTCACATGTCCTAATAAAGTAATTCTCCTAAAATATTATCTTTTTAATAACAGCAACCTGAGAATGTCTGCACTATCATTAACACCTTAAGATGACAATCTTTTCTCCTAGAAGCTTGATATAATCTTATAAATAAAATAATAGTATTTATAATAAGGGAGGGATAGTGAGGAGGAAAATGCATGGGGCATTATGAGCCTGGGGCAGATTTAAATGGAATACCAGAACTGAAACATTTCCCTGCCAGGAGGTTAGAAACAGGAATTAGAAGTCCAGAGAGAAATAGAGGAAAGAAAAATGTGAAGGAATGAGGTAAATTATTTCAATTTCCTCCATTACCAGCTCTTTGTCTAATGAGGTTTGGTTTACAAAAGATTTACCAAGAAATATGTTCGTATTCAAAATGACTCTCTGCATATATAAAAATTGCAGTTATTTTATTGAGGATAAAAAAATATTTATTATTTAGTGGGAAAAAACCCACTATAACAATATAATAGTACAATAGACATAAACAGCAGTTGAAACAATTCCGTAAATGACTATATGATTCTGTTTAAATTTAATCAAATCTCTTTTGCCTGACAATATACACTTGTAAATTTTCTAGTTAAAATGCTTTCTGTGCCACAATTAGAATCTTTTTTTAAAAAAAATATTTTATTTATTTGAGAGAGAGAGAGTGAGAGGGAGAGAGAGCACAAGCAGGGAGGGAGGGAGGGAGAGGGAGAAGTAGACTCCCCTGCTGAGCAGGGACCCCAATGTGGGGCTTGATTCCAGGGCCCTGAGATCATGACCTGAGCTGAAGGCAGACACTCAACAGACTGAGCCACCCAGATGCCCCGCCACTATTAGAATCTTTACACACTTTAGGTATTCCTTTGTGTGTGTGTGTGTGTGTGTTTCCTTGCAAAATGTGTGTTAGTGAGGTCACATTTGGTTCTAAGTGATGGAAGCCCAACTTGACTGGCTTGAGGAGCGTGAGAGGCAATGGAGAAAGAAACCCCTACCAAGGGTGGCCATTGGGAGGGGAAAGTCATTATCCTGATGATATAGGGTTTGGGTATTTTTAATGAATAATCTTGTTTAATTTTCACAACAATACTGTAAGGCAGAAATAAAAAGAATCTTTATACCTGAGGACACTGAGTAACTAGGACCTTATCACTCTGGCTAGTGTGGGAGACGGAGCCTTCTGACAGCGGAGCCTGTTTCCGTAACTGCTCACTGTTTTGTCTCCCACAGCTCCAGCCCCACACCACCCCAGTTCCTTGGGGTCTGGAAGACTTTACAAACATCCCTGGGAGGGACCATCTCTGAATGTGTTATCAGCTAGTGCTTTATCCAGATTACATTAACAACGAATAGAGGAATAACTATGTCAGCCCTTTAAAGAAGTGAGGAGACCTTTACCTGATTTTGGATTTTCCGCCGTTGCCCTGTTAGAGGGTGCCCACAAAACGAAGCACAAATTCTGTCTTTTCCCTCAGCATAGAGTGCAAAGAAGTCACACATCTAGGCATTGATTTAGCTTTCAACTGGCATCTTCTAAACTAGATGTGAAAAAAGGGTTTAAATTCTTTGGGATGGCTGGTGAGACCCTAACTTCTTGCTTATTGATTTTTATGTTATTGCTCCTGGTTATGAATTGTGGATTAAAAAAAAAAAAAAACTTTTATGGTGGCTAATAAAAGAGAAAGCCAAGAGAAAAATCCAGCCCCCATCCCACACCACTCCCATTAATTTCTTTTTTTAAAATATAAATCTATAAACAGAATTCGAAAAAAAAAAAAGGTATATAAAAATCCAATTTGTGTCACAGAAAGGCATGAATTCCAAGATACAAGGACTCTGTACGATAAAGCAAAAGGGAGAGACTCCATTTCTCCTGGAGACAGAGGGAAGCAAGAGAGGGCATTAACCTTTTCTTTGCCGAAAGTTACACCTGGTGATCAATAATGAATTACACTCATTAGTCACTGAAAAAGGTAGGACTGGTGTTTTTGCTTTCATATATCCAGCCCCTAATAAAGCATCAGGTTGCACAATTTTTTTATTTTATCATTGCAGGCAGCTGGAATATGAGGTGTTGAATTGTTGCTCCTTTGCAAAGAATTACAGCTCATGTGTTGTTTTTATTATGGTTCATTGGTGATCTAGGCCAAACTGAATATATAGCCTTAGCATTTTCAAATTCCAATTTGACAAATAGTGTCCTGAAAAGTATGTAGATAGGGAGAAATCAAGTTTTCTATATGCATACATTAAATAATGGACAGGTTTTATGCTTCATAGGAAATGCTAACTCTTAAAAATATTATCTACTAAATAAATGATATTACCATTTAATTCAAAAACCTTAGAGTAATAAGGTCTTAAAGAACAAACACCATTGCCCCAGGAGTCAATTTATGATTGGAAGGGGAGGTCTTCTAGCCTCTTTTCTATTAGTACATTAAAATTCTCAGAGATGCCATTTCTGATCTCATGGACAGCAGGGATCATGTGGAAAGCAATCAAAAAATAAAAGATTAAGAAGCACCAAGAATGCAAGGGATAGTGGAATTACCAGCTGTATGATCTAGAAATTGAGATACTAATACTGACCACTTGATACAAAAAATATGGGGTGTGGGGCCCCTGGGTGGCTCAGTAAATGTCTGCCTTCAGCCCAGGTCATGATCCGTCGGGCTTCCAGCTCAGTGGGGACCCTTCTTCTCCCTCTCCCTTGACCCTCTCCCCTGCTCATGCTCTCTCTCTTGATATTTCTCTCTCAAATAAATAAATAAATACAATCTTTTTAAAAATATGGGGTGCACTAAAATTTCGGAATGAGCATTGTCATATTCCTTTGGGGAAGGGTTTGTTGTTTTTGTTTTTGTTTTTTTTTTTTAGCAAAAGGTTTATGCAGAGAAGAGGATACATTAATTTAAACAATCCTGTGCATTTTTTTAGTAAGTCTAGAATATAAATCAGAACTCCGTAATCACATGTAGGCCTGTATGGCAAATACTGGAAGGTTTTCATTGGGCTTCGCTGGTGTGAATACTGATGTGCCCAGCACCATGCAAGGTCCTTTGCATGTGCTAATCTTAATACATTTATCCTGGAGAGAAAGTCTTATTCTCCAAGTTTAAAATACACAACTCTAATTCAGGGATATTATTAACTTCTCTAACACCAAACCGGGATTCAAACCAGTGTGTTGGATTCTGATGCCATAGCAGTTTCTGTCATGCTGCTTCTGCTCAATTTATCAGACTTGAAAAGAAAGACAAATTAATCTCGGGTGTCCCTCCATTTATTAAAAAAAATTCTTCTACAATTTCCACTTCTCTACCTCATATAAGTAGCCTAGATTGTCTTTCCTTTACACTCCTATTCCCATCCCTTGCCCACCACACACACACATGCACATGTGAACACATACATATGCACACACCCTTTGGACCCTGACCTGTGTGTATAACCTTGCCTTCCTAGTTTCTTTTCAAGTTATTAGTACTTTGATATATTTCCTCAGGTTCTTCTTCCCCACTGGATGACATGGCTAATACAAATTTCTGGCCTTCACCAAATTTTGTTACAAATTCCTCCCTTCTCATAGCCAATGACCTCTATATCTGCAATAATTTACCCAGGGCATCTCCAATTACTCCTCTAGACTGCAGTCAAATAATTTTTCAACTATAACCCACACATCCTTTCCTTTATGCTTTTTGCCCTGAATCCCAACCCTTTGAATAGCTATTATCTAGCAAGTTCTACAGTAAATGTAGACACACCTTAATGACAAAACATGAGAAGTACTAAATCATAGAATACTGGGGAATGGGTTGATTATTATTTTTTTTAAATTAGAAGATGACTAGTATTAGTATGGAAAATTAAGAACCATAAAAGGTGTTTTGGTTATTTTCTATTGTTACATAACAAATTATCTCAAAACCGCAGCTTGAAACAATAAATATTTATTATCTGACACAATTTCTGAGTGTCAGGAAAGCAAGAGCACCTTAGCTGAATGGTTTTGCCTCACGGTCCGCCATGAGGTTTTAGTCAAGAAGTTGGCTGTGGTTGCAGTTCTCTGAAGGCTTGACTGGAGCTGGAGGATCCACTTCCAACATGGCTGTTGACAAGAGATCTCAGTTAACACATAGGCCTTTCCATAAGTGCTCTATGACATAACTATTAGCTTACCTCAGAGTGAATGACTGAAGAAAGAGTAACAGTGTAATGAAGACAGATATTGGATTGTCTTTTAAAACTGAATCTCAGAAAGAATATACCATGATGTCTGTCAACTCTGGTCCATTGTGGGAGGGCACTATGGAAGAATATCAATAAGAGGAGATGGGGATTACTGGGAGCCATCCTGAAGGCTGGCCACAACATAGGGGTCTGGAGTGAGAGAGATCAAGCTACTGAAGTCTTTTAAGTCTAAAATGATAATTAGGAAACAAAATTTTGAGACAAACCAAAAGAACAATTTGAATGCAGAAAGATGAGAAAGAGGAGTAAAAATGAACCTCAAATTTGTAACCTTAGACCCCAACACTGATGTTATTAACCACAACACGGAACAGCAGCGGGGGCAGGACCTGTGTCCAGATTTGTACATGTGCTGTTTCAGAGGCATGAAGATGTGCCTCCAGATGGAAATGTGCAGTAAGAATGCCTTCTCTCAGCCTCAAGATCTTCTGAAATTCTGCTCATCTTACAAAACTTACCTCAAATACTTTCTGCAAGAACACTTTCTTATTTCCAATACTTGAAGTTTTATCTCCTCCTTAGGATCTCTGTGCTTTAAGTTCTTTCCTCAGAGTTTATTTTATTCTGCTTAGTATTCAGCTATGCATACCCTTTCTTATAATCTGCTCAATTTAATTGTGCTAGAAGTTTTTTGAGGGCAACGAGCATGTCTTCATGCAGCACTAAAACTCTCTAGTTTAGTGCTTGGCATGTAAGTCCTCCAATGAATATTTGTTGAATATAATTAAAAATGTCATTTCGATTAAGTCCTTAGTGGGACAATTTCAGACAACATATAGTCAGCTAAGAACATATTATTTATTGAAGTGTGTCTCTGTCTTCACATGGCTGTTTTCTTACAAAGACACCAATCATATTGGATTAGATGCCCACCCTACTCCAGTGTGACCTTGTCTTAACTAAGTACATCCTCAATGACCTTAGTTCCAAATAGGGTCAACTTATAAGGTAATGGAGCTTAGGATTTCAATATTTCCTTGAGGAGGCAAAGTTCAATCCATAACATTAGATATCAAGGAAATGGAAATTAAAACCACAATGAGATACACTTTAGATCCATGAGAATGACCAAAGATCAAAAGACTGACAATACCAAATATTGGCGAGAAACCCTCATACGTCGCGGGTGGAAATGCAAAATGGTACAACAACTTTAAAAAATAGTAAGGCAATTTCTTATAAAATTAAGCACACATGAATGATACAACCCAGCAATCTTACTCCTAAGTATTTATCTAATAAAAACAAAAACATGAATGCTTGTATACAAATGTTCAATAGAGCATTCTTTCTAAGAGCAGAGAACTGGGAATAATGTACTGTCCATCAGTTAGTAAATGTTGTGACCATTTATATTACAATGCATTCTTTAACAGTGAAAAGGAGCAAAATTTTAAGACATGAAACAACATAGATGAATTTCAAAAAAACACCATACTAAGTGAAAAAAGTAAAATATAAAACACTACATTCTGTATTGTTCTAATTATATGAAATTCTAAAAAAAGAAAAACTGTACTGATGGAAAATCAGTGGTTGCCTATGGATGAGAAATGGGGGAGGGGATCTACAATGAAGAGTTACAAGGAACATTTTTAGAATGCTGGGAATTTTTCTATATCTTAATTTTGGTGGTGAGTACAAGGCTGTATACAATTATCAAAATTATCAAAGTGTACGCTGCATAAGTGTATTTTATTGCATGTGAATTTTATCTCAAAGTGAGGGAGAGGTAAAATGGTAAAAACAAGTATCAAAGTTGCGGACTCACCTATGCAGCCCAATACCATGGCTATTTTAGTTTTAATACTTTCTCATTTTTAGAATCCAAATTTCAAACCCTTCAAACAAGGGACATCCTTTAAAATCAGTAGATATCTTTCTTGTGGTGCAAAGAGTTGACAGATAAGATTGGAGTGCTAATGCTACGCAAAGAAAGCATTGGCTAATAGTAGTCTTTTAAAAAAATTTTTATTATTATAATTTTTTCATGTGTGAAGGCTCTTCTCATTCTCTTCCTGCTCTGCTGTGGGGCCAGAAGGGTGTTATCTTGGCAGGAAGACCCTTTCTGCTGCCATGTGAGTGGGAGGCACAGTGGCTCATCCATGACAGTCATCTTGGGTGCAGTTGCCTGTGCTCACAGGTGCTGATTGGATGAGACATTCACCTTGCCTGTGGTTCAGAGCCTTTGCAACTGCCGGATCTCACTACTAATTTAAATTGTGTTTGACAAGTTGGGGCCAATCTTCTTTTCCCAGGGCCTTTATTCCTGAGATCAAGTGTAGTGTCTTCCACATTACCATTTCCTTGGGGGTCTTTGTCTATGTGATGCTTCTGGATGAGGGCATAGAGATTTTTGTTCCTAATTCTCAGTGAAATCAGAAATTCATGCAGAATACATTAAGAACAAAGAAACTGACTTTGGAGGACAACTTGGTGACCTATTATCACCCCTCATCAACCTCTCAGCCACAGTCCTCTCAATCTTCTGGAAGCCGTGGAGATGAAATGTCCTCCATTTCTTCAGTTCACTCTCTTATATAATGTTTGAAATATAAATAAAAATTGTTGAGGATGAAGTTAAAAGGAAGTTAGTTTTTTAAAAATCCTTTAAAAATGCTCTTTATCATCAAATCTAATAGATTGATTCTACATGTAATTACTGAAAAGAGCAGATATCTTTGTTTACAATAACAAATCAAAGACTAAATCTACTGCTAAAATTTGCCATAATTTGTGTTTTACTAAGCAATAGGGAATATGGTTGTTTTACTAAGTTTATTTAAAATGTGAACTGGAAGAATTACCTGGAAATAATGAAAGATTATACCTTTAAACTAAGCTGAAAGGAAGATACCTTAAAAAATATATAATATATTATACATAATATTATTATTATATATAATATATATATCATATATATATATATGTTAAACACACACACATCAGACTTTCTCCATTTTTATACTTTCAGGCCCTTTAATCTTCTGGTCCTTTTCCTATACTCATATTATTTTCTTTCCTCCTTCTCTTCTTCATAAATGATGAGGACTTTCCAACACAAATGTTTTTCCCACAACTGGACACTTTTTCAGTGAATTTATGGATATGTCATCTTTCCAGAACCATTTTACTTAGGATTTTCTTTCCATTAATATAAAAATATTAACGATAGCTATCAAAATCAAGCAAAGCTTCTTCAAATATGCCATTTTTCCTCTTTTCTCAATGTCATCAACTTCAAATCATCAAGGCAAAGATTGTCAAAACTTGTGCCAGGTGCAAATATCTTTTTAATAATAACTACTAATACATGTTCTTGGGAACAACTGATACCCTTAGGTCATTTGTGGGGGGGGGGTGGATTTCATAGATAAAAGATAAAACCAATTAGTGAGAGTCCAAGAATAAGGTAGAAGAGGAAATGGTAATTAAATTAGGTTTTAAGATATATTACTTTTTCCCTATTTCTACAATAATTCAACATCCAGGTGGAAGCAGATGGTTTGATTAGATTTTATGGCACCTTTAAATGGTGCAGATTTTTTTTTTTTCTTTTTTCCTTTGGGTGCTTGAGGGAAAATAACAATCAATGTAAATTCAATTTTCCTAAATGTTTGCTGAAGTTCATAGAATTACTAAACATGGTTTAAATTTGCCTCACTGAGAGTTTCACTCACATGATTAAGCTTGAGTTTTAGTTGACCCATGAAGGCTATCAAATAAAATACTAATCTGAACTTAGGTAAGGAGAGGCTGGTTCAAAAAACTATTGCAACTTGGGAGGTGAATTGTTGTAATAAAGGAAGGGGGACCATGGCAATAAGGGAAGGGGGATTTTGAATATAAGAAGGGGAGCTATTCTAATAGAGAGAGAGAGTCTATTATCATAGAAAGAACACTGCAATCATAAGATCTAGAATTTTCTCAAAGGTCAGGTAGAAAGGGCTGTTCCTATATTGAGGGCAGTGAATAAGGCTAGAGAGAATCAGGGGTGGGCGTGCAGGATGATCAGGTGAAAGGACCAGACAGGTGAGCCGAATTCTTTTTTTTCATCAGCTCATTTCCCTAAGGGGTGGTTCTGCAATGCTTGCTTAAGTTTGAGACTGGACTAAAGTTCAGGGGGCTCAGGGAAGGAGAAGCCTGATTAAAGTAGCATTAAATTCGAGGGCATTTTCTCAAGATTGAATAGTAAGGACCAAGCAGTGAAGCTAATCGTTTTATGAGACAAAGAATCGCAATTTGCAGGGTCTGCAACTGGCTTTGTCATAGGTAAGGAGGGCTCACCCTCGAGTCTTAGCTAAGTCATATGTAAAGGATGGTTCTTGGCAGTAAGGTATTTTCAAAACAACAACAACAACAACAACAAACCCAAAAAGATGGAGACTTTCTTAAGTGTCACTCTTTTCCAAGAACGTAGGGCTCAGGTAGAGTTCAACATTGTCAGGGTCCACTCAAGCTAAGCAAAAATGAAAATGCTGTCTTGTTTACCTAAGATTTTTATTTGATGCATTGTTCATTACTGCAAAATTGTTAATTCCCCCAGAAGCAGTCAATGTGACTTTATGTTAGGAATTTCTTATTTTTCTTTTTTTTTTTTTCTTTTACATTCTCGACTATCAGTAAGAAAATATTAGATTGTTTGAGTATGCCTTTGTTCACTAATTTATTTGTTCAGCAAATGAATCTAAGATAATGGTGTCGGAAAGACTCTGGAGATGGATCATGTTGGGTCACTGGACTGTAAACAGGAGATGGGAAGATTTTCAAAGGAGACCTGAGATCTTATTAATGAAAGCAGGTTTTGGCTTCCCCACAGGCCTTGCAATCACTTCTTAAGCCTCAGTTGTTAAAGGACCCTGCTTTAATGCCTTCCACCCCCTACTGGTGTGAGCTTTGGTCTGAGTAAAGAGAAGAATATCAAAGAAGAGCCTGCCAAGCACTCTCCACCTTTCCTCAACATTCTAGGATAACACCTGCTGCTCTTTCCTGGGGTTCAGCTACTTTTCATGAGAAGTAATATTGAGAAAGGGATGGGCCCAGGTTCACCTCAGATTTTATCATTCTAATAAACACATCATTAGTATTGCTTTTTTTTTAAGTATGATAATCCAAAGATTTATTATGCAATGGTATATCTTCTTTAAAAACTGTTCTATAACCATAGTGATTCCCTTCCCTGCCCCCGTGTTAAAGAGATTATTTGTTTTATGAAGAAAGTTACCCACAGAATTTATTCAAAAATAATTGTACCAAATGCAGTTGTAATTTAGAATCGTTGCAGTAGGGTTAGCTGCATTTTGGATTGAAGAACCCCAAATGTCACTGAATGGTAATTGAACTTGCTAGCCACAGTGTGAGTCTGGACTTGTTTTGTTGTCCGCTCATTCAGTCTTCTTCTTTGTCCCACAAGGAGATGGAAGACAAAGATGAAAATGTTTGGTGTGGAGAAAAAAACAATTTTAATGTTAAGTACCATGAATGTTGCTCTCCTCTAGAAGTCATAAGAATTTGTCAGCTTCAGGGACTTTATGAACCAGAAATTCAGAGGATGGAGTGTCAGCCAAACACTTTGAAAGCAATAGAAAGTTGAATCCCTTGCCAGCCTTTGGGGTGGTAGCATGGTTTAGTGCATATGAATTTGCAACTGCCTGTACAGGCATGTGAGAAAGCTTATTTTGGTGCTTTATTTCTTTAAATCAGACTAAATCAGGTTCCATCTCTGCCCTATGATGCCCTGAACTTAAATTTTAGATCAGTCTTTCTAAAGATTCCAATTGACCTATGCAGCTTATACAGAGCAAGACATTCATGAATGACCACTCCAGTTTCAATCCACACAGATGACCCCAGTGAGCTCATTATTGAAACTCAGATGGTTCGGTGATGTCCATTAACTCTTCTACTTCTCTGCTGTTTTTGAGAAAGGGAACACAGCCAAGGCCAGGGGCCACACATCAGTCTCCTTAAGTGTCTTGTGTACCCGTTCTTCTGAGAAATTGTTCCATTGTTTCAAGCCCCTATGAGGATGCCTGGGGTCTCCAAACACTGCCCCTTTCCTAGCCTCAAACATTCTCCCCATTGTCTCACTCTGTGTGCACCCCCAAAGGAAGAGTTCCTCTGTCTTCTTACAAGAAACACTTCAATTGATTTGGATTTTCACAAATGCTAAGAAGGTGATTGTGTACTGTCCTTGAGAGAAAAAAATAAGGCAATACTTTTTGGAATGGCAGAGGAGAAAATACAGAGGACAAAGTACAAATAGTTCTGGTTCTTTCACAGCAGAGAAAACAAAATATAAATTACTATCTGAATACATTTTTCTGCCACCTTGAATACTCAAATGTTTCAAGGGAATACTGAATTACCATCCTCTCCCTTCATCCACTGTAAAGGAGGCAGACGGATGGGAAAAAAAATTATATAATTGGATTCCCAGTCAGGCCATACTTACTTACTTAGTTAAGTATAATATGTATACTTTTTTGCTTGATTAGGGTGGAGTGATTCCCAGGACTAGGAAAAAATAGTATATGCCACCTCCAAATAATGGTAATTCCAAGGTAAGCTGGGTGGAATATGGCAGCAGGTCTGGAAACTGGGGGTGAGGAACCAAAGAGTAAACTCTGTCCATAGGACTAAACGAATGTCTGGCCTGGCGTCAAATGTTAAATGCCTTATTTTAAGGAACAAAGACATTATACAAATTGCATATTTTCTAATGGTTTGGAGATGTGCTTTACATTGGGAAATGCATTTAATGCTTAGAATCTTTAAAACTTTCAGTGCCTTTCGGAAGCCAAACAAGAATTTTCTGACAGAAATAAGACAAACATGATATATTTCCTATGGGAGGCTTCAGGTATGAATCGAGATCCACAAGTGTGTACACAATACTTTAACCCGGGGACACAGCCGTATGAGTTTAAGATTTTGGTGCTTATGCTTTAAGTTTTAAATTAAAGTCCAGCTTACTTGTTTATGAAGCTTTCCTTATGCCTTTCTTTCACAGGTTGAACCTCCAAGGTGTTAAAAATAATAGCTTATACCCAGCAAATTCCTGTGAGGAGTGTGAAGATGACAAAGATATTTGGAAGAGGAACTTCGCATCCTAATCTGTCAGCTGATTATCGTTGCTTCATTCTTGTATCCTTTATGTCTCTCAGTGTCTAAGAAATAGTGTTTCTTCTCTATCTCCAGTCAAGTAAAATTTAATTGCTCACGTCCTGACAGCTTAGTTCAGTTTCTCCTGCAAGTGAGCCAACGGCCCTGGTGGCAAGAGGAGTAACAGAAGCAGGGGAGAGGGTTAAGCTCAGAATCTGAAACCCCCTTTCCTAGTTTCTGCGCCTTGATAACTTTGAGATTGTTCAGTCGTTAAACATCCCTTGATTATATGTTTATCCTACTACAAATAGTATTAGTAATCTGTTAATAATGCTTGCATTCCATATAGCACAGGGGATCAGAGTGACCAATTGATATATGGTACATAAATGCTTGGTAAAGTAGGATGTAAATAAAAGAACTAATCCTGGTATTAAAGTAAAAACATCTGGCTGGATACATTTTAATTAATAGCCCCAGGCATTTGAAAATTTACTAGCCAAAATGATCCTGAAAAGATAAAGCCAAAAAAGACAATTTTAAGGAGAACCTTGAATCAGTGTTACCATGGGTTTCGGTGAAGCTGACTCAGTGGATATGTACCTCATGGTAAAAACATTTTTAAGGTACTTCTTTGTGTTTGTCTTCCAGTATTTTCCTTCTACCATTTAGTCAGATAGAATGCTAGGTGTTCCCTTGCCTCAGAGGAGGGTTGTGATAGTGTAAAAAGTGGGACCCGCCTTCAATTTTACTTCCTGGTTTTTGTTTTTCAAAACCGAAACTCACGGAAAAGATTGTGTGAAATTATCTTCAGAATTATCCTAAGAGCTAGTGCCTCTGAGGGAGTCATTAGATTAGTTCTAAGGGATTAATGGAGACCAGCAAGGGGCCAGCGATCTGGGGGTGGGGAAAATGGAAAGCTGACACTTTGATGCTGGCATCACATTGAGAGGCGGCAAGAACTCAAGAAAGAAACTGGCTGCCTGGCTCTCCAGCTATTCAAAGAACCCTCTTCCTCAGGTATGAGCAAAAGTTGCAGGGCCATGTGAACTGAATAAATGACTTGTCAATAAGGTGTGGGCTGCTCCTAACAACCAAAGGGATCTCCCCAGGGCCCCCAAAATCAGTCCATTCCTCCAAGAAGGGACACCTTCAATTGGTCTCATTTGTCTCCTTAACCAGCATAATCAGCACTTACTGTGAAAATTTGGCTCACTTTACAAAAAATGTTCACTCTTGCCACCTGAATTATGAGGTGTCTTAAAAACCAAATTAAATAATAAAAAGGAAGTCAATTGAATTGGCAAATATACCTCTTCTTTCTTGCCAAAACTAAGCTGCACCCAGTGTGACTGCTTTAGCAAATTTAATTATTATTCATTGGTCAATCAAATCTATTTAAGACATCACACCAGTTAGTCAGTTAGTACTTATTGAACATCCTCCATGAACATAGCACGGAGCATGGGAATAATTTAATTATTACATGGTAATTAAATTAACTCATAATATAAATAGTTGTTAGTCTGTAGACCTCCCTCCCTTCCAGGAAATTATGTGCCCAAATAAAGCAACTCTCAAAACCACACCTAAATCAATCATCATTTCCCAAAAACAATGTTTTAACTACAGTTATTAATAAGCAACAACATAAATTAAATTGAATCATCTCTTTTCATGTAAAATCATGGAATTTTAAAGCTGAAAGTGACCTTTTGTTACAGGGTTTCTTTTTCTTTAGTGCCAGGGTTCTTGGTTACACCGCTTTGAAGAATGAACAACTGAACCAAAAACTTAACTTATCTCAGGCCACAAAGTTCATGAGAAAAGGATTTGAACCCAGGATTTCTAACTTCTGGCCTTTATTCTTCTACTTCGTGAACTTGTATTCCTTATCTCTGCAAATACGATCTTACCTGGGATAATTATACCTGAAGAAAAACGAGCAGTGAATGATATTATTATAATAATCAATATTTACTGAGTTTTTATTACATGCCCGACACGGCACTGCCTGGATTTTCTCAGCACATTTGAAAAACAGTTCTATGAGATAAGTAACGTTAGTGTTCTGCTTTTATATGTTAAACTAAACTGAACTAAACCCCAGAGACAAGGAGTCAAGTCACGTGTCTAGTAAGAGGAGGATTTCCTATTTAAACATAGGCAGTCAGACCCGAAAGCCCAACCTAATGGAACTTAGTTTCTTAAATTATAGAAAATCGACCAAATTAATGTGTTATTTATTCATTTGGCAAATAATGAAGTCCCCAAACTTAAGATTTCTAGTAGTAGGCCCTGATCTAGGCACTGGAGCTGGACTGTAAATGAGAGGAATAAAGTCTCTCACCTTAATGGCTTTTGTATTCAAATATTTGTTAGATATTTTTAGAGTGTCGGGAAGAAAGCCATGCTTGGTTATCTCAACTGACAGTAATGAAGGGTGTTTGGAAGAAAGGCAGGCAGGGACAAGGGGCTTCCACCCTAAGAGGAAACCACCCTCAAAAGGATTCTACACCATCCTGGAAGGAGCTCCACAGCCTTTCCCAAGTGACCAGGTACCTGATAGGTAGAGAAGCACATGGACAAAAACCTGTTGGGTGACAGGCACCTGGAGGGTTAATCAGATTAAAACCCCCTAGTTTTAGAAACTCCCCTGGGCAATCCTCTCGGGTCCCCTCCCCCTTTAGGAGCTTTGTGCTGTTGCTCAGGAAACTTTGCTCTGCTGCCCACAGCTCTCTGTCTGGCTACCTCTGCAGTCTTCGAAGCAACGTGACCAAGAACCGCGGGCACTGAAGGAAAGGAAATGACACAATAGGAGGAAACATAGAAGGTAAAAAATGCCAAGGAGGAAGCAGGCCACACAGCTCCACAGCCAGGCTTCCTGAGTGTGCAGGCCACAGCAGTGGCTCTGGGACCCTTGAGAGTCTGGTAATCTGATGGGATTCTCTAAACTAGTGGTCTGAGATTTTGAGGATTTGATGTAGTCACCCCTCCGCTCTGACTCACTTAGTCAGTCTTTGGATGGTTCCCCAATTTCCCAGGAGAATATCTGACTCGATCACAATCTCATTGTGTGATTTAGAGCAGGCGTGTTAGGCCGAGCTGCCATGTCAGGTCACATCACTGCTGGTGGCCAGCTTCTGGATGGCTGCCTTCTCCAGGGGGTGCTGACTCTGGTTGAGCCAACTCTGGCAGAGCCAGCTCTGGCAAGGGAGCAGGATCGTGGGAGATGGAACAGAAAGTGAGTTATGGGGTGATGCGGCTCAGAAGCCCCGCCCAGCATAATCGCAATATTCCAGTTCTGTAAATGACAAAGACTTACTCATGATTACTTTGGCTACATAAAGCCACTCATTTCTTTCTTTCTTTCTTTCTAAACATTTCCTGAGAATTAGATGAGACCTGGGTAGGTGGAATATAACAAAAACCACATTATTTGCATTCAAACTGTACTTACCTTGGCCAGATTCATTTTGCTGAGCAACAAAATATAAATTTCACACAAATTGGCAGTTTTTATTACTTTTACAGAAACTTTTCAGATAGTCATTCTTTTCACTTATACACAGGGCATTTTTACGTACTAGAAGCTGAGGATTCAAAAACAAAAAGGACAGAGTCCCATCCCAGAAGTGCCCTAGAGAGTCAGGCAAGAAAGTAACCAGGGGGGATACACTACATAAAGCAGCCCAGATACTGAGGGAATGCAGGGTAGCGGTATTTTCTGGGGTTATAGCTGAGAGCCAGGGAGAGGTTGGAAGCAGCTTCCCAGAGACAGTAACACCTGAACTATTCCCTGACAGACACAATAAGAGGAGAGAGGCTTCCTAAGCAGACAGAGTACACGGATTATCAGAAAGGCAAAAGAAAGCAAAGCACCTTGGGGAAACAGGAAGTAATTCAGCATAACAAACATGAAGAGTTTGGTGGTAGTATGATCACAGAAAGTTCTGGAAAGGTGGCGAGGAAGAGTAGGAGCAAGCATGCTGAGAATATAGCCAAGAAAGAGGTCAGGATGACAGATTCTGGGATAGGGAGGGAAGGAAATGAGGAGAAGGCACTGCACTGATCAATTGGGAGAAAATAAGCGTATTGAGATCTCACGGTGCTGGTTGATATCAGAGAACAAATTTATTGGGCAAAATGGAAGGAGAGAGCTGGAGTGTTGGGGCCTCAATGAGAAATCTTGAAACATAATTTTTTAGATGTGGAGACAGTTCCAAATGATTCCAAGCGTGAGGATGTGGTTTATAAAAGGGAGAGATTGAGGATGAAGAGCTGAGATGAAAATATTAAGGCTGAGTTGGTATAAGGAACATTGCACAAAAATAAACTTAAGCTAATATAAGAGCATAGAAACAGAGAGAAAAGCTGTGAGCAGGTGCTAGAATCTTCAGTGGAAAGTGATCCAGAAATCAACAGGATAGGTTGAGGGTGTCTTGGTTAGAATGCATGAATCTTGAAGGAGGAGACATGCTTGCATAAGAATGGAGGGAATTGTTGTGTGGAAATAGTGTGTAGAAACGAGAATGAGGCAGAGCTGTGAGATAAGGAAAGCAAGATTTGGTTGCATCCAATAGGTACCATCCACACAGAAAAAGAACAACAAAAGGTAAAGAATAGTATCCGCAATTCTTGATCTGAACTCCCTGGTGCCAGATGCGTTCTGGATATCATAGTTTTTTGGAATTCAGGCAGATAATACAGGGTAAATATGCTGTATATTATGCATACCGCAGCAGGAGCAGAAAAAAACAGCTCTTCAATCACTTAGTATGTTTGTAGCAAAATGTATGGCTTTTTACAGCAAGTAAGATGAAATGCAATTTTAATAATACTCTGTCATCAGTTTAGGACAAGTTTTCTCATCAATCGATTTTCCATAAACTTAGAAAATGTGTAGATTTTCTAAATTTTGGAGGTTTGGGAATTTGGGGGATTTTGGAAATGTGGGTAAAAGCTTGTGGATCTGCAGATCTTAAAGCCAGAAGCTTTTATAGACAACTCTCTCCGCAGAAAGCCTACCTCATATCTCAGCGTTATTGATTCAGTCTTGACAGCTCATAACCCATCTGTAGTTTAATACCTCTGTAGAGTGGGTATAATCTCGTATATAAAGAAGATACAACAATCTGACCTATTTTATTAGATTTTGGGGAACGTCAACTCTGATTATTCATATAAACCACTTATCTCTATCTGATACACATTATGTGCATATTATCAGTACATTACTGTTAACTATTACCATATTAATAAAGGCAGCCCTGAGCAACCCGATTTTTGCTTCCGCTTTTCTGAAATCTGCTCTGGCCCTACTGGTTTTGCAAAGCATAGTGGGCTTCCCATGAAAAAGGCAACCCTGCTGCGTACTTCCTTTCCCCGAAGTAGAGGAAGACCACTCCAGAAACAATCTCAAATTAACTCTCTTCCTCCATCTACTAGAGATCCACAACCATTCAAAATATGACCTTGTCCTCCATCTCATGTAATGTATTATCTTTTCATACTTTCCGTCCAAAGGAACATTCCTCACCTGTGGGGGAGAGACAAGAAGGGAAGGGAAATTTATTTTTATTATTTGTTGTGAATGACATGGTTTCTCAACTGACTTGTTAACTCAATACCATTCCTTTGTGACTGTTTTTTAGGCATTGAGTTATATGTTGAGAATTTAAAGACAAACAGAATGCATAGTCCTTGCCCTTAAGTATATCATAGTACAAAGAGATAGAAATGTAAAGAAGTAATTCCAGAGAAAGGAATACTTGTTTCAAGTGTTGAATAGGATGTAGAGGAGGACAAGGAATCATGGAACTTGAGCTGATGGTGCAGGTTATGCCCATACTGAGGGCTTTAGGCTTTATTCTGTAAGCAGTCGCCAGAACTGAGCAGATAAATTAAACAGAGTACCTTGTAGTCTCTTCCTTTCTTTGAAACGTCTGTCAGCCCTTAAGGCCATGGATCCCTTTGTCTGTCTTCGTGGTGTTATTAATCATAAGTGAACATTCATCTTCTCTCTCTCTTTCTCTTTCACACAGACCACATACCATGAGTGCTCACTGTACATACCACACATATTTCCCAGCATGAGATCTAAGAATCAGTTGAGCCTTTTTCTTTATCTACATGATTTAAAATGCAATCACTTCAGCTCACCATAGGTAAGTGCTTAGGTCTGCCCTCCCTAAGTCAGACACTGATGGACATACCCAGAAAATCATGTGAGAACTTCAGACTTGGTAATTTAATCTTTGAATCGAGAAAGACAGTTGTCACTGATAGTTCTGGTTGATTGTGAAAATTACCATCTTCTGAGGACCTAAAAGAAATCAGGCAGAGCCTAACATAATGAGCAGGTCTTTATAAAGATTTTTACTTTTTGAAATGATGTGCTGGGGTGACTGGCTGGCTGACAGCTAAGCCTTCAAGTCTTGATTTTGGCTCAAGTCATGATCTCAGGGTCATGAGATCCAGCCCCACGTCAGAGCTCTGTATCAGTCTCCATCTGTGCTGTGTGTGGAGCCTGCTTAAGATTCTTTCTCTCTCTCTCCCATTGCCCCTACCCTCCTCTAAAATAAATAAGTAAGCAAGTAAATAAACAAATAAATAAAATGCTGTCTGGAGGACATAAGAAATCTCCCCCTCCCCCGATAATAAAAAGTCTGTACACATTGAAGTCAAAGAGATCTGGGTTAAAATCCCAGCTTCACCATTCACTTGTTGGTGCCTTTGTAAAAATGTCTTTTTACTACTGACAGTATCGTCACCAGCAAATTGGCTATAGTAATCACAGCCTCATAATATTGTGGTGGACATTTAATAAGCTAATTAAGTTTATGTTAATGTTAGGGTTTTCTGTAATAGTGTAGTAAGCAATCCCAAAATTTACTGCCTTACAACAACTGTGAATCAGGGATTTGGAAGGGTGCAGCCGGGATAGCTTGTATCTGCTCCATTGTCTGGAGCCTCAGCTGGGAGGACTTAGCTAGGAGGACCTGTCAGCTGGAGGCAGGTATGATCAGGAAGTATCTTCATGTGAGTTACATATGTCAGTTTCTTATGTCTGACAGTTGATCTGACTGTTGGCAGGGACTTTAGCTGGGACTGTCCAGCAGAAGACTCATGTAGCCTCTCGAGGTGGCCTAGGTTTTCTCGGAACATAGTGGTCTCAAACTTCTTACATGACCGTTCAGGCCTCCAATGATGAATGTCCCAAGAGAACCAGATGGAAATAGTGCCACCATTTCATTCTTAGACTGGGAAGTCACATAGCTTTATTCTGCTCTGGTAACAAACCCATTTGGATGCAATGTATGAATATAAGGGCCCACCTTTCAATGGAAGGAATGCCAAAGTCATATTGTCAGAAGAGTACATAGGACAGGAAATACTGTTGTGGCTAATTTGAGAAATACAACCTGCCACAATAACTGACACATGGTAGTTCTTCATAAATATGGTTTACCCCCTTTCATACTTACCATGACCATTTGCCCAAGTTTCTGATCAAGGTAATATGCATTTTGTGTTCCTTAATTCAGCCAACAAATACTTACTTATTTAATACCAACTATGATCATTATTATAGGGGATCAGTGTTTCTTGAATATATAATATGTACCAGGCACTATTTGAAACACTTTACCTGCATCATTTATTTGAATCCCATAACACATTAACAAGGTAGACACTAAATGACTGCCTCTTAAGAGAGGAGCAAACTGAAGTTCAGAGAAATTAAATAACTCTTCTATGTAAGTCATTAGGCCAGGATTGAACCAGAGTAATGTGGCTCTAGAAAGTACTGTTTTAACCACTTACTACACTATGTCCTCTCTTCATCAATATTTAAATCCAAGATTATGAGCATGAACTTATTGATTTGTGACATAATAATATAAATTATATTACATATATTAATAAATTGATTTTGTTTAAAATAGTAAAACTATTTTAAATGTAGCTCTTCTGGAAAGTCTCAAGAGGATGAGCATCATATTCATGTATTTTATTACTGTGGAAAGATAACTATCATTAGATGCATTTAACATGCCTAAAAGTATGCTAGATTTTTTTCTTGAAAATAATGTTGCATGGTAAGTACTGTTATTCCCATTTTATTGGATGCAGTATTCTCTCTCTCCCTCCCCCCCCTTTTTTTTAAAGAGAGGGAGAGATGTGGGGGTGTGAAAGAGCAGAGGGAGAGAGAGATAATCCCAAGCAGGCTCCATGCCCAGCACAGAGCTTGACATGGGGCTCTATCTCACAACCCTGAGATCATGACCTGAGCTGAAATCAAGAGTCAGATGCTTAACCTACTGAGCCACCAGGTGCCCTTCTCTTTACCCTCTAGTTGATTCTGGTGCTTCTGAAGTCTGAGAATTGCAGCTCTAGACATAAAGTGGAAGAGTCAATAACAGTGGGCTGGATGGATAACAATCTCCATGGAGTTTAAAATCAAATAGAGAAATAAGACAAGCTCACCAAAAAAAAAAAAAAAAAAAAAAGTGAAAGCTGAAAAGTTGCCATGTTGGTAATCCTACAACTCCATAAGAATTCAATATGGGGGAATTTGGTGTGCTGTTTGGATAATCAGCAGAGTGATTAGCAAAGACCTACTGAAGATGATGGCATTTACCTGGAAATTGAAGGTGAGGGAGGATCTTGATAAAGAGTAGGAAAAGACCTTCGAGAAAGAAGAAGGAGCAGCCCTGAGCATATGTTTGGCAATGAGCAAGTAGACAGTCCAGAGCCTAAGGGCAGTCTGTGGACCAAAGCAATGTCAGGATGCTTTTCGCATTGTAACAGATCACTAGGCAATGCTCATGCACAATAATGCTTGAGAAATGCCAATCTTGTCCAGACTGACAGCTCAGTTGGGACTAGTGGGGAAAATAGGTTGAGAAGTAGTGACTTAATAAACCTCTAAGTTTTTATAAATGAGTGTAGGGGAGGAAAGATAATTTTCCCTCTATACTTCTAAGTTTTTAGCTGAGACCTTTGCAATAAAAGGTTAACAAGAGAAAAATAAAAAGTTTATTAACATGCATACCTCATACATACCTGAGAAATACTGAGGGAAAAATGAGTAACTCTCAAATATGGCTTAGATTTCAGGCTTGCATACCATCTTGATGTGGAAAAGTAGGCTTTCTAGAGGAAAGTGACTGATTTTTAAGAAGGATGAATAAGCCCTTAGAAGAATAGATGGGGGGGTATGACAGTTTGTGACAGTTTATCTGGATATGGTGTGGACTTCTAATCTCCTCTCCTACGATAAGACTCAATCTTCCTTAGTTGATAAAACTCCTGGGGAAGAGATTTACGACAATTGAGCTCCTTTTGGAGGATCTGTCTCTAGACAGATAAGGGGAGTTCAGACAAAATGTCTTCCTCCATTAGTTGTTTGTCAAGTGCCTACAGCTCAAAATAATCAATACCCCAAGGTGGCATATTTTGGAATGGCAAGTCTTATACCCCCAAGGTGATATTTTTATGTGGCATATTCTGCTAACTTCATGAGAGACTGAGCCCCAATAAGGTTAAATGATTTGAAAAGAACACACAGAGATTAAGCAGGGATTAGGACCAGGACTTTTTATTGCTTTTCTAAATCAAAGTCAAGGAAACAACTTTGCAGGTACTAAGGTCAACTCTTCAGGTCAGGGTTACTGAGAATAACGGAAATAGGAATGGAAAAGAGAGATGGATGGGAGTAACTTGAGAGAATTTATTAGAAAATAAACTCTCTACAGGCCTTCAGGCAGACACATAGATCAGAAATGGATTTAAATAGTCATATTTAAAAATTTTCCTAGAAAAAGATCCTCCACCCAAATAATATTATTTGGAAGAGGAAAAAAATTCAATAAGCTAAAACCATCTTGAGATGAATCATACTCCAAAGTTGTAGATCCCAGTGTGGATGCGGGGGATTGATTTCTCTCTCAAACTGAAGAGATTCAATACTAATAACTGACTAATTACAAAGAAATTTTGCTATCTGGACACATGAAGCAGGCTGCCCTGGGGCAGCCTGGATTCCCAAAGGCTCTGGCCATACTGCTCCCCTTCATAACCACTGCCCGTGAGCCCAGGAGGAAGATCAAATCAGCTAAAGGGACAATAAACGGAGAATGCAGGAGGAGATGGGCCTAAAAGGCAACAGAAAAAGACAAATCTTTAAAGAAAAACGTGCAAACTATGGAGAAAGAGGGAGCAAAAGGAAAAGAGGCAGCAGTGGCTAACCAAGAAACTTAATCAGGTAGGTGTGCAAGAAAATAGTCACAAAACCCAAGGAGAAACCAGCCTCTGAAGAAGCAGGAGGGGAGGAGGCCACATGTGATTCACATCAGACTTTTCAGCGTTATCAACGTTGCCTGTTCCTCCCTTCTCCCTCCAAAGGAATATTTTTCTCAACTGTTTTGTAAATACAAGTTTTAATCGCTACACAAGGGCCTTTTTTTCTCATCTCATCCCATTTTTAAGTACATTTTTAAAAACTTAGTGTAACTGCTTTGAGAAGTGAAATTTTACGCTGGAGTGTTTTTTGTTTGTTTCGTTTTTTGGTGCATGTGCATCCAAAAAATATGAGAATGTGGAATTAATAGAGCTTTTGTCCTGTGTATCAACTTAACATTTCAGTATTCAATGCTGAGAAAAACAAAGCTGGAAAACCAGTGTTCAATAGGTGAGAATTGCAAAGATATGGAAAAATCGGCATGGATTTCATCCCACACACAACTCGGGGCTGTGAACTTTGTGTAAATTAGCACACACATCTATTTCTGGCATGTTATATGCAAGTTAACATATTTTATATTCCAAACAAACAATGAGAAACATGGACATTTCCAGTTAAGAGAATTACATTTCTAGGAAATGACCTTTCCAGGCTGGTGAATATAAAATATCGAGGGCGTTCAAGAAACAAATAGTTGGCACCTAGGGAAATTGCAATATTTAAAAATATGCCTTGAAGAGCTAAATGACCTTTACTTTTTCTCACTAAATATAAAATGCTCACCTGCGTCCAGATTACACATTTATCGGGAGAGTTAGATTTGAGGTGTTCGAGCATTTAGACTTAGGGCATTTGACTTACCAAAACTCATAGCATTGAAAATGAAGAGGAGTTTGCCTGGAAAAATTTTTATCTGTACAGCAAGTGCCCCGGGAGAAAAACAAATGGAAATTCACTATGATCTAATACACTTAGATAAAACATGAAGCAAACACCACCTTCACTTGCAAACAACTTTGCGTTTAAAGGATGTAGTTTCCCTTTTCTCTAATTTGGCCAGGGAATTAAGGGGTTATATCAGGCATAGGAGCTATTGTGACGTTTCTATGCTGTTAACACCGTATTTTGATCATCAGGTAATTAGAGGTGCTCCTCTATCTATCGTGGGGTCATGGACTGTTCGTCAAGCATTTATTCTTCAATGTCAGAAAATTATTATTCCTCATTTATATGCTAAAAATGAATAATGCTTGCTCAATAAATAGGAAAAAATTTAAATGTCTTTTAAAAATTATTATAAAATCCAGATTTTTCTCTTGCCCTTTTAGAAAAGGGCCCCAATTAGAGTTTGAGTAGTTTTCCTATTGTCCAAGGTCTTGCTTTCCCCTGGGTTTTGTTTCAGAATCCTTTTGGTACAAGCATTAATGCAAATGCCCACTTATGTAGATCATTTGAATGTTTCTCATCTTAAATTCTTCAACTGACGCTCCTCTTATTGTGTTCAAAGCACAGTTACCAGTGTGAGAAATGATATAATATAAAAATAGTAGCAATGGCTGCTATTGGAAGAGTATGGAATGGAATGGAAGCAGTCTTGGCGGTAGCTTGAAAGGCTGGCAAGTTCAATTTCAACTCCTTTCAAACAGATAGCACGGTGTCATTGGTATTTCGAATATACATTATAATTGTTCATGGGGGGGGGGCTTGATTTTCTGTAGGAATGAGTGGTGTTACTTCTCCAAGAGCTGTAAGCAAGTAAAACTATTAGAAAGAAAGAGAAGGTATTTGCATAACCTGTATAAGTTCATCTTAAAAATATGTAAATAAATGTAAGGATCTCATCTTCAAAGTGCAGCTGTAAAATCCCTATTTTTTAATAGAAAATTTAGTATAATCTGTTATCTTTTCTGATTTGCTGCAGCAGGAATAGTATCTTTAGTGGTGACGGGGGGTATAATAAAATAAATAAAAGAATGGACCAATAAAAGAATGGACCCCAACACAAAGTAGCATCAATGCCAGCTGGGGTATTTAATACGTAGCAAAAGAACGCTGAGGGGATATATTTCACACCCTCTAAGGGAGACTCACAGGGCCCTAACACAACGCTAAGGCAACTCTGGAGCTACTATTTGTGGTTGAGGATGAAGTCATTCAAATGAGGAAAAGACATTTTTATGGCTTCAAAATCTGTGTCCCTGCTCAATTGCCTCTTGTGTTAAAGACAACTTTATAAAGAAAACCATCTTGGCCCTCAGATCTCAGATCAATTTTCTCTTGGCTTGTTAACCCATTCCTTGCTCGTTTCTCTCATACTGGAAAAAAACAACAAAAAACAAAAGGTCTCTGTGAGAAGGGAGCTCACAGTCAGTATCCCTAGCAATACTGGCACAGTGAGTTCCAGAACTGAACTGGCAAAATTGGTCCTTCTGTGGGTTTTTATTTTGTTTTAAATGATTCTGAGTTTGTCCACAAAGATCCCCCAAAGCCAGACATGTAAATGGTGGCAAATTAAACAATTCTTTCAGTCTCTTAAAAAATGTGCACACTGATTGAGTCCAAAATTCTACTTCCAAAAATTTGTCCTAAGAAAATAATGTATGATGTACATGAAAGGCCAGAGCAATGTAGATGTCATCAATAAAAAATTTGCTTAAAAATATAGTATTTCCAGACAATACAAGAAGATGTACCTGTAATAAACAAACTTTTAAAAGAGTATTTATGGACCTGGAAAATGATCATGATATATTGAGGGAGAAAAAAAAAATCCTACATCTATTAATGAAACATATATAGCAAACAATCTCATATTTGCAAAGCATTCTGTGTGGATTTAAGGATATGTATATGATATGATAGCATAGGATTATTTTAAATTTTTATTCTTTGCATCTGTATTTTCTCATTTTATCTGATAAATATGAATTATTTGTAAACCAAAAACTAAAGTAACTTTAAAAACAACTTGCCCAAGATAGGTAAAATATTAAGTTTGTGCTCTATCTGATGACTTTCTGGGGTCATTTCCATCATGCCTAGAAAGAACCACTTGGCTAACCCTCCTTACTGAAGGACTTCAAGACAAAATTAGCCTCCTGGGTTCATCTATTTATTGGGAAAAAATACAAAGCAACTCACCAGAACTCCTTCCTTTAGTTTACTATCCCCAGGAAGCAGGAGAGAATTTTCCTAGATATCAAACCTGCCATCTTCTACATCAAAGAGTGATACTCACTAATGTCTCCCTTAAGCTGTGAATTCGGTAAGGGGGCAGGCAGGGGAATGTAATCATTGGGTTACATTCCCATCCTACCCCAAACATCTCAACACAGATGTGGGAAAAGAGTTAGCATATCAAGTCTGGTTGCTTAATCCTTACATGCTTCCAAGAGAGCCTGGAACCATTATTGACACTTGACTAACCTCTGGAAATGTGGCCCTCAGAACCCTTTTTATGTTACTAATCGATGATGTTGTTATGTGTGCCTGGAGGGATGGGGACGCTGTACCAGCTGGTCAGAACTTGTCAGCATTGATTTAGATATCAGTATTTTTCATCATAGAATTCTTCAACTTACATAGTCTTTGAATTAGCTTAGACAATTAAATAACATTGGAACAGAAATGTATATTTGTCTCACAATAGTAAAGTTGACCCATCTGACCCATGGAGTACTAAATACTTTCAGGATGATTACTACTTTATCTGTCATTCACAGAGAGTTAGGGGGAGTATAGCATTTAATAAGAGTGAAGACGATCATTTTCTGTAGAATGTTAAGCAGTTATGTTCCTGTTGCCAGTAGGGCAAAGATCCACCTGTGTGACTTTGGTTAAGTGACTTAGCACTTCTGTATTTCAGTTACTTTGACTGAAAAGGAGGAGCCATGACACCTTGTAGTGTAATATTTCATAAGTGCTGTCTTGACTCAGTTTTGAGATCATGGCTAAAAACTCAAAATTCCTTTGTGGGAGGTTTGCTAAGCCTGCACTCCAATCCTTTCCCTTATCAGATGCTAGCACTCCTGGGTTACAACACACACACACACACACACACACACACACACACACACACACACATCCAACTGCCAGAGGCCCCAGATGCCAAACATCCTTCTTCCTTAGGCCTGCAGAATTATTCAAAACAATCTACAGAAGGCCCAAGAAATCTCTGTAACTCCGTCTGGCTTGCCACATATAAGCTGCATCCTTCAGTTCCAGCTTACTGTTCCTCTTTCCTTTAGGTGTACCCCCTTTGTAGCCCTGCACGGCAGCTTTCTCACTGACAGGCTGAAGTAATAAAGAATTCTACATTCCCTCTATCTGGGGGTCATTTATTATTATCCTACCATCATCAGGAACTAACAAATGTTAAAATACGGCTCTGACCTGATAATTTATAAAGATTAAGTGAGATGATGTAATTTGCTTAGCCTACTACCTAGTACATAACTGTTGCCCCTCAACACACATTTTTTTTTTAAGTCAGTGAGAAATCCTCCGTACCCCAAGATGGGAGATCTCCATGGTACTATGGGGAGCAGAACTAGAAAAATAACAAAAACTTGGCTTTTAAATTCACTATTTAGAAAAATTTTGATTAGATAGATCCAATTCTTTGCAATACTCTTCCTTCCCCACCAATCCCACTTTGCAATCAATAAAACTCTGACTTGGAGAGGAAAAACTAAGATGAAGAGGAAAATGAGAGATTCTGGTGGATGCCCATGAATAGAATTTGATTCTATTCACAGAAATATGATTTTGTTCTGCACCCTCCCTTAGGTCAAGTTTGGAAGTGAAAGCGATTACCCACTTTCCGCTGGAAGCTTTGAGAAGTGGCTTCACAGAATTTCACATATCCTTGAATCAGGAGCAATAAGGTAGATATGTCAGCATGGGGAGCCTCAGGTAGCAGGGCCAAGTTTCTAGATATTCAATGTGATGTGAGCAAGCAAACTTTACTGTATCCTCTAGAAAGATTCAGGGGTTAACGGGAGAGTCCAAGAACTATGGTCACCTTAAGGGTGTATGGTAGTGGAATATGCGTTAGACCAAATAGCTGGGCAACAGATAGGAATGTAGACATTTTGGTGTAAGACAGAACAAGAAGAAGGATCATTACCAAAAATCAGGGCAACGTTATATATCCTAATGGATGCTATCATCATATATTGGCCAAGAACTAGACATTTCCCTTCGTTGGCATAATACTACATCAGCCATGCGTCGGAAGAATTTATGTTCACTCAGTATTTATATCTACATGTTCCCACAGCTACCTTGAATGTGGGTAGGACCAGGTGACTAGTTTTAACCAATGGATTGTGAGTGGAAGTGATATGTCACTTCTAGGCTGTGGCTGTGAAAGCCCCTGTCTAACCCCCGACATCCTTTTCTCTGTCACAGCAATCCTGGAGGTAACATGTTGGGACAGATGAGCCACAGATGAAGCTAGTATGATGGGTCCCCTAAAGGACCATTTGGAAGAAAGCTGTCAGATCCCATAGCAGAAAGAAGCTTTAAATGATAGGTCAATGATGTTTTAGGGTTGATTTGTCATCACTACTGAATCTGGCAACTATTAATATAGGCCCTAGAAGTTATGTCTCCCCTGACATAAAGTGATAGGAGAAAACCTTAAATTGACTGAATATATTTTGAATTAATTTTGAAAAAACCTTAATTGGTCAGTTTGTGTTTGCTGCTTCTAGATAAGCGGGAGATTTGGGAAAGACACTATGTTTTGTTATGGAAAAAATAAACTTATATTTATTGCACTGCAGAAAAACCACACCTGCTCCCTCATTATTAATATTACAAGATAAATACAATACAGCTTCAGGGGTAAGTATTTTGTTGTCGAGTGGATACATGTCCCAGCTACGCCACTTTTTGTGTGCCTTGCACAAGCTTTTGAACCTTTCTAGAATTTTACTTTTCTCATTTATGAAAAGAAGAAAATAATAGTACCCAACTTACAGAGTTGGGTAATGAATATAGAGTTCTTAATAGAGGGTCAGACATAAGTGAAATATTTAATCAACGTTTATTATTATTTTAAAGTTGTAATGGCTGAAAATCCACACAAATACAATAGCTTTGCACTGAGTAGAGGCAAAGATGAATCAATAAATCCCTGTAATACATGGGAGAAGATGACGTGAGGAGATATTTAAGATAATTGGAATGAGATATTAAGATTTTATCTTCAGGATATTTTATGGTACATATGTGGCTCTTATAGGAATCAGTGGACAGGTAATAGAATATGTCTTTAAACCTTGGAAGTTTTGTTTTTCTTTGTTCCTAAAAGAGGCAAAAAACTTGGATTGTATCAATTTGTACAACATGCTACTTCTCTTGGAAGTATAAATAGGTAGAAACAGGTTTGTGAGATAAGTGTATTTCTTTTAAAAATCTGTGGGTAACTTGCAAGAGCAGGTATTTCAATATTTGCATGTCTCATGTGTACCATTTGGTTTACAGTCTCCTGATTGCTATCTTGCAGTGAATTGTTCTGTTTATAGCTTTAAAATTGCTATCTGGGTGACAGTCTTCTGTTTCTAATCTTAAGATGGTTGTCTAGTGGCTTTTCTCCCCATGGTTTATCATGCAGCTTGATGATACTGTAGAGGGAAATACAATTAGCTAACTATGCACCTGTTCAGTTTACAATTTTATGCGTGTAAGTTGTAGTACGATATACATCGTGGGGCTTGTAGTGAAATCATTTGAAAATAGAGATTCTGTATGAAATTCTGTAATATATAAAAACATTGAAATATTTTATGTAATATACTGTCTCTATATAGTCTCTCTCTTGATATTTATGTATAGGTATACGTGTGTGTGTGTGTGTGTGTGTGTGTATTATACATATGTACAAACAGTCCCTGGCTTATGATGGTTTGACTTTTAATTTTTCAACATCACAATGGTGAGAAAATGAAACACATTCAGTAGACACCATACTTCGAATTTTGAATTTTGGTTTTCTCCCGGGCTAGTGATATGTCATAAATACTCACGATGTTGGGCAGCACCGCGAGCTACAGCTCCCGGTCAGCCATGTGATCACCAGGGCTAACAATCGATACACTTAGAACCATTCTGGAGCCATATAACCATTCTGGTTTTCACTTTCTGTACAGTACTTAATAAATTACATGAAGATTCAACACTTTATCATTATTATTATTATTATTATCATTGTTTTAAGATTTTTTAAATTTATTTGACAGGGAGAGCACAAGTGGTGGGGAGTGGCAGAGAGAGAAGCAGACTCCTTACTGAGCAGGCAGCCAGATGCAGGGCTCAATCCCTGAACTCCAGGATCCTGACCTGAGCCGAAGGCAGATGCTTAACCAACTGAGGCACCCAGGAGCCCCTTAACAATTTATAATAAAACAGGCTTGGTATTGGGTGAGTTTGCCCAACTGTAGGCTAGTGTAAGTGATCTGAGCACGTTTAAGGGAGGCGGGGCTAAACTATGATGTTCGGTAGGTCAGGTGTATTAAATGTATTTTTGGTTTACAATATTTTCAACTTAGGTTTATCAGGACATAACACCATCATAAGTCAAGGAAGATCTGTATACAGAGATATGTATCTTTCCCCAGGGCTTATACAATTAAACAATTGTGAATTAAAATCTGAATTGTGACAGTCATTTTGGAGTCTAACCTTCTACTCCCTTATATAACTCACAGCTTTTCCATGATTTTTTCCTCCTACCATCATCGTTTTGATTGAAGTTTTGTCATTGGATCAGGATCAGATTCTATGCTGTTTTTCAGAAAAAGTTTCTAGTGGCCGTTTAGTAGGTAGTAAATCCTAGGAAATTAACCAAGTAATTTAAAAATTATGGTTTTGCATGTGAGATTTGGCTTATATTAACATTATGTAATAAAATTGCTAGAGATAAGAGTAGTTATATGCTATATTCTCTGATGCATGTAAGGGACAAGTGGTGATTTTACTAGGCAGATTTATAAGACCCTGAGAAAAGGATACAATCAACAGTTTCTCCCCACAGTCATTTTTAAAAAATCTATTTACTCATGATTAGGGTGCCTTTATCTTTCTTGAATGAAAGGAACCTGACTCGTCATCATGGATGAGTTGCTCTTGTGTAGTTGGAGAAAGCAGAGAGTTTTCAGTTTTATAAGATCAGTTGTCACGGGACTGATGAAGACCACTGGTGATCTTGAATTGAGTCAACGTGTCAGCATGAAGTACGCTGTGATCAGAATGAGGTTCCTCTTTGCAGAGGAAGAAAGAGAAGTGGTTAACTAAGTAGAAGAAAGAAAGGTATTTAAGTCAGAAGATGCAGCTTTGAGGGTGACTACAACCACTTAGTAGTCATGGTCACGTGACTCTAAATTTGTTATTTTAGTCTCATTTTCCTTATCTGGTGACCAGAAGTATTCCAATAACACTTATCTCAAAAGGGTGTCATGAGTCAAATGAATTAACATATGTGGAATAAGTATATATGTGGTAAAGCACTATGTAACTTGTGGTTTGAACTAATATGATGTCACTGGAAATGTCAACTGTACCTTAAAGCATTAGAACAAGTTGTTTCTCCCTCTTCTTCAGTCTGTCAATGGCTTAAAATGCTTGATGCCTTGACATGTCTCACCCTGAACACAACAAAATGACAGTGATCCCAAATAAATGGGTCTAAATATCTAAGAAAGAGAATACGTGTGTGTCCATGCAAATAGTAGGAGGTGCAATCAACAGGATCTTTAAAGACCCGTATCTGAACAGATTTAAGAGAACTTACTCCAATTACTATGTTGAAAAATATATTTTCTGTCTACTGACTCATTTGAGATCATATGATATCATATAATCAAGTAGTTTGAAAAAGTAATAGAATCTTGAATGAGAAGTTATTGGAATCTTAAAATTGCTTACACTTTGGCAGTATGAAGGAGTAAGAAACAATATTTGAAATAGAAAATTTAGAATAAGAAACTTAAGAGAAGAAATTTTTCACATCATCAGTGTCTCTAAAATTACTCTCACACATTTCCATGGGCTCATCTCAAATCAGCAGTCTATTGACTATTTATGGACCCATTCCCTCTCCTGCTCTTTAAGCATGACACTAACATTTGATATTCTTGCTAACAAAAGATTTGCCAGAACAATTTGTGTAAATTGCCAAGAGAGCAGAAAGAAAAAAAATTATATATATTATATATATATATATATATTTGTTCTCAAAGAAACAAACCGAGTTAATGACGCATGGTCTGCACAGAGGAGTAAGTCTGTACACATCAATAGGCATACGCACTATTGCAAAAACATATGGAATGTATCACATTCCAAACAACTGAAGCGCTCCAAGGAATAATTAATGACGTTCATAAATGTGGACAAAAATAAGCCCATATTCACATCTTCAAATTATTAAATCTAGACCAAGTCTTCCTCTTTCCTAATTGTTTTTTCTTATAACAAATTTCTGACACAGAAGAGAACATTTGTTTCATATTTTATTGAATTTCATTTATATTAAATTAAAAATATATTTCTGACAGATTCATGTAACAAAAAGGCAGAACAGTTTTCAAATTGTCCAGCTGGGGTGATCAGTACGGAATGAGGCAAAGCAGGTCGCATCTATAATTGCCTTATACAGGTACAGTTCTCTCCCAAGAGCCAAGAGAGGATCCTTGAGAACTAACTGAAAAGCCTAATTACAGAAATTTAAAATACTGTTTGTCCCTCATTCTCAAATAACAACAGAAATTGGGGGAAGGAAAGTGGAATGGGGTGAAGGGTTGGCGGAGAAGAAAGAATAAGGGAAATTATACTAAAAATATACCTAACATTAAAAAAGTTAGTATGTGTTAAGTGCATAATCCTTCATAGATAAAATAGAAAAAAAATCAAAATAACATTACACCACACACAATTGGCATATCCTATTGTGTAAGCGAGTGCAGAGGTTGAACACATCACAATAGTGCTGAACACAGAATCACAAGTAATGTCAAAATGATAACTTCCAACCAAAAGGAAACAATCACAAGCCAATTACTTATATACAAATCAATCCTAAAGACATTATGTCCCAAATAAAGATGTCCACAAAAGAAAATCAAAGCAACATTACCCTTATTTACAAATGCAACTAGCCATGTCTTTGACAAGCTATAAAAATACTATTCACATTTTCAAACATACAGTAGTATTTTTTGTTTGTTTATTTCAAAAAGGCAGCTAACTTTGAACACAGGGATTTAAATGAAACATTGATGGCTTACCAGCTAGGTATTTTTGCACCTCTGCCCTTTGAAGATACTTCACAAGAGAGAGGGCTTGTTTTCTGTTTACAAGTTAAGAACATAAGGAAATGAATACAAATGTATATAATACCTTAAGCCTCTGCTTTTTCGGTAAAATGTCTCCCTTTATCACCTGAACTGATCTGAGTCAACTACTTGGATGCACGTATGAGATGACTGTTTGAGAGAAGATTTAACATGACTTTGTTTTTTGTGCTATGAATTGTCTTGCGGACTGTTCTCATTTTCATTTGACCTTGCTGTAACGGTGCCTAAGAAAGAGATGAGCGACTAATCACACCATGTAAAGATGCAGTTGCAACACGCGGCAACGCGAGTCCCTGGTGCTCACAACAGGAGATGTAGACACACCAGCCAGTGAGGTGTGCATTCAAAGTTAGCTGCCCTCACACAGCTGCTCAGTTTTATAATCGACCCATTTAACAGCAGTACCAATTTATGCTACATTTTTCAAAGTACCTTACTTTAAAAGAACAGCTTACGTATCTACACTTAGAAAATAACTTCCATACTTGATTACTGGAGTAATCCCAAAAGGGTTCTTGGAGTGCTATGGTGTAGTCCCCTCACTCCCCCCCTCCCAGCCCCTGAGACATCCAGAAATATACAGGAAAATGACTCTCACATTAGGGAAAAGGTACAACCCCCGTTAACTGAAGAATCTGGAAATGATACTCGAGAACCAGGTTATGTCAATATATATAGGAGGTATGATTTGATTTCTTTCCAAAGAGCTGCAAGCTGGGGGGAACATCTACACATTAGGGATAAAAATAGCAGTAAAGGCAAAGTGGTTTGGACAAGTTAGACTATTGCCTACAGGTATGAAACTTTGTTTTCGTATATTTGTATATTTGTACAAATATAACCACTTCTCATGATATGGGTAAAATTTGCTAGAGCATTGAAAGAAAAATGTCCTTAAAAATCAAAAGTAGAGAAAAAAAAGTGGAACTTATTAGACAACATGGATTTTCATTGCAGTGAAACTGCCCTCATTATGTATTTGTCAGATATATGAATGATCCAATAAAGAATTACAGGTGGTTCTCAAAGCTGAGTAGCCTTTACCTTTATGATAATAAGACTCTTCATTTGTGAAAAAAAAATTACAGCAGCTGTAAAATATATGTGATCAGGAATAAAATAAATATGTAAAGTAAATAAGTTAATTTCCTGGCAAAACTAACTTCTGATTATATGTTAAGTTTTTAATGAAAAGATTAAATCTAAGACCTACCATGGGTGTGTGCACATATGAGTTTCAGATTCATCACAGGGCTGACTTGACTCAAATTTCTGCAGAGAAGGATATTGTAAGAGAATTGATCTTTATGGAAAAACATAATTTTAATATCATAGAGTATACTCTGTGCAGTAATATATTTGAGAAGTATTTTAAACAATGTCCACATTGCTAGAATCATTTATAGAAAAGTCAGGCATTTGAGGGCAGAGGCTAAGTCAGTGTTTCACAAAGCAATGTGTGGGACCTCAGAGTTCCACTATGGCTTCAGAGAGGTACAGCCTCAAGAGGGCCACTTTGAAGAGGGGGGTAGACAACTGAAGAGAACAGAGGTGGTTGTGCCAATGGGGAAAGAAGCAAGGGTGGTATTTTTCTCTAAGGTCTAGAGAGAAATTAATTTTTCTGTGACTCTTAACAAGATAATCACTTACTCGAAAAGCTGACTGTCAAGGGGTAATTTCCAAGAGAAGAAGGAGACTACCCCCGGGAAGTTGGGGCTTAGGGTGTTTTCAGCTCATAACTGAAAGAGAAGCATTTTCTTCTGCCCAAAATATCACCTGGAGGGAAAGAGGTGAGGCAGGAGTTTGCAGAATGACACAGCCTACGTTTTTGTACCGCTACAAAAGCATGGGACTTGAACAGAGTGTCTGAAATTTCTACTATTTTATAGAAATTTGCCTTTTAATGAAAAGAATGAAGGAGTCCATGGTGTTAAAAGCCATTTGTCCATACAAATGCAAGGGTTCCTGCCCAATATGGTGCCCACAACAGCTTCATGCTTGTAAGTATGGAGAGAACTACTCTTGCAAAGGCATCTCTGGGATTAGGAAAATGTATTCATTCTACCTAGAAGTATAAAAGCTGGCCCCATTTTAATATTAGTAAAATCAAGGTCTCTGCTGATCACTGTTATTTTAAAACCACACTTAATCTACTCTCTATAATGTCATTCCTTTTTAAACAAATGGCAATTAGGAGACATGAGTCTGCCTTCATGAATCTACATGGGTACAAGGCTGCCCTTCAAATTCCATATACACAAAGAGAGGCACAGCAGAATTTTCTTGCTTTTGGCATATACACAATTTAGTTTATCTGGCTTTCTAATGACTAGAAGTTTATACACCTGGACTTCTCATTTGCAATATAATATTCAAAATCATTGGTCTAATAACAAGAGTCCAAAATAATGGAAATAACAGCAGTTCGAAATGCTTGGTTTAGCATTATTTATCAGAATATTGTTAACTAATTGCTTCTTTTTGTTTTTGGAAATGGGAAGGTAACATGGGAAAAAAAGGACCTTTCACAAATTAAATGTATTTTGTTTGTTTACTAAATGGCACCACTCAATCTTTGTCTCTGCATAAGGTAATAGAACATGTACATCTCCTTTACTTCATTTTGAAGACCTTTTACCTAAAGTCATGTAACATATTTGCCTGTTAAACTCTGCAAGGTGGTGTTTGAAAAACAAATTTAAAAAATATTCCCTTTACACTTAATGCAATTAAAAATGGTAAAAGAATAAGGGTGAGAAAAAATTTAATTGCAATGCTTTAAAGCAACTTTTCAAAGTGGAACCAGCTCTTTATGTGCCTACTTTCAGCTAACCCTAACAACGATTTTAAATGGCAAACTTATTTTTTTACTATGCAAAATCCATCCTACGTTTTCATATCCTGCATTTTCTTTTGTTACATAATATTTTGTGGTTAATTTTCTAGTTTGATTCATTTAATAATATTAAAATCATTTATTACCTGATAACCTAACTAAATCTACATCTTACAGCATTATCATGGTTTTGCCCAGCTATATACATGCTCTCATGATCACCTTTTCTATTACCTTATGAACTACATACTAGTTAAATAATCAACAGTTATAGACGGATGAATAATTCAAGTTTTGAAATAAAAGTTAGTTAGCTCTAGAAAACATGTATTTACATCCTTCCCTGTCGGGCTGAAACAATTTTACTTTCCTTTTCACTTTGACACTTCAAAAATCATGTTGCTAGCCCCTTGGACTTCATCTAGCAGCAGAACCTCACAAACCTTCTACTGGCTTGTCCTCGGCATCGAGAATATGCACAATCTTCATGTCACGTCCTACTTTTAGAAGGTATTAACACATCCATTATAGCACTTAGAGCACTACCTCTTCTCTTCTCTTCTGTTTCTCAGTATATAAATAATCAGTCATTCTTCCTGATCTACTAAAAGAGAATCTCAGATTTTGAGTTTGTATATTTTAATAAAATTTGAGTTTGCACTGTTTTTAATTCTATTTCAGGAATAGTATTCAAGAAAGAACTCTCACCCTAACCACTAAAATTTGGAAAACCAAATGTTACTCAGTAGTCCAAGCACCTCTTTATGGTGCAGGATGCTTTGTGGTTCTGGGTCTACTTTAGCTTAGAGAATGTCTTTTCTCATCTAAGAACTAAAGAATGGTTCTTTAAACAACCATTTAGTTATACAGTTTTTCCTTATCTGTAGGTGGGATTCCCCAAGATAGGCTACAAAATTTGGTGCCTTAAAAAATATAGTCTGTGCAACTTTACTACTAATTTTCCTCAAATTTACTTAATTGGTTCTGCATGTTTACACTGATACAGCCAGCCTCTGGGATTTGATATTCTGATGCACTTCACAGCCTTCAACTGGCATTTTAAAATTTCACTCCAGTGGGTTAAATAAGTTATTTTTTGGAACAGATAAAATGATTTTTTTTCTTTCTTTCACACACTTTGAAATATATTTTTCCAGGGGGACAAAAATAAGAGAGAAATCCTAAAACAACTGAAATAAAAAAATGTACTATAGAAATCATTCAAAAGGAACAATAAAGTGGTTTTTGTGAAGCATTTTGGGTCTTTTTGGATTATACTTGCATCTATCTCTATTTGTTAGTGGTAGATTACCTGATATGTAAGGGTTTTGTGTTCTTAAAATGAAGGAAACTACATTCACTGAGTACATTCTATTACCTTAACAAGGAAAAAAATTTTTTTTCTTTCCTTCTCAAAATAAGTGATTCTGTTTTCCATATACCAGAAGAAATATGAATATTATAAATCAGAAGAAAAAAAATCAAGTTCTAGTATCCAACAAGTGTGCTGTCAGTGGTGAGTTCATATAGATTTATCTAGAAAGGGAGGCTTACATCCAAATTCTCATAAGAACTTATGTGAGGTCCCCTTTCTCTGGAGACTCCTCTGAATGGGTGGGAGAGTACAAAGTTGTTGGGCTGTAGCCGCTAAGTCATTCTCTGTCTTCAACCCAGAAAACTTCATGGTTGAACTTCACTAGAAGGGATCTTACAAACCTCTCCCTTGCTCTACTTCACTCGTTTAGCTTACATTTCTCATAACTTAGTAAGAAATCAGTCCTGACACCTCCAAGGTTCTTGGCCAAAGACCAACACCTGCTGTTGGCTTAATGGTCAAATTAGAATTCAGATAGGCCAATTAGCCAGTGATGCAATATCCTTCTACTGGTTTGTTCATGTTTGGATGATAACGTTGAAATTATCCCATTTGTCAACTTCAGTAACCTGTAGGTTATTTAATTCATGTTCCAAATGGGTTCACAGGAGATCTTTTAACAAACAACAGATTTTATGATGACTGCTCACAAAATAGTCCATAAAATCTTATCCCTTGAACTTATGGGGAAATTCAAATGTCATTCCAAATAAATTGACTTAAAATTATTAAGTTAGGGATAATATTACATTTATGCTGCTGTTCCCCACTTACACAGTGCTTTTAGTAAACTCTAAATAAATACCAGTTGAAAAAATAAGGGCGTTGAATGGATGGATTGATTTACTTTTTCAAAATAGGCAGAAACCTAGATCTCTTTGCATTTTGTTCTCTCTCGTAAACACTCTGTTTTACCAACAGAGATTCTTTATCTCATTGCTTTCTTTTTGGCGATAGACTTGAATTTGATGTCAAAATTTTAACATTTGAAAAAAAAATTTAATTCAAATAACTGTCCAAGCAGATTTTCCTACAAAAGAGAGACTACCTGATTTTCTTGTTCCAGGAGACTCATTCCTACCATTTGTTCCCACTGCTCATCTTAGTACGTAGTCTTTTAAAATGATACATAAAAAGATGGTTCTAGAACTAGAATGATGTGTTTGAAGAAAGTGTTATTATACAAAGTATCAAAAGATTAGTATGTTGGATATTAAAATAATTACATGAGAAATTTTTCATGTTTATTTACAACTTTTGACCCAAGAACCTACCTATAAACTGCGAACGTTTGTGTATTTTTTTATTATACCAATTTATGTGCAAAGAGTTACCTTCTACTTAATATAAACAGAGTCTCATACTAGAAATTCCATGGAATCAAGCCAATCCTTACTTGCATTCCTCCACGTGGAGTATACGAACTGGATAACTTTCCTTGCGTAGCAAATGTGATATCACTTGTAGATAATGTGCTGGCCCTCTCACCATAATCTCTGGATACTGTTCCAAAGTCCTAATTTGCTTGGTTTGGCATTTCCACAGTCTTTCCTTATCTTAGCTCTTTTAAAAAATGTACTTAAATTAGTTATTTTGCTGGTTGCTTCCATATTGCTTCATTCAAAATCCAAAATGGAGTTCAGACAGAGAACAAATAAAATTATAGCTTAAGTGCAAACTACATTTCTGAGTATCTGCCAGGTAGACATACCCAATCCAGTGTCTCTTCCAGTTCAATGGATTCCCCATTGGACTACCCCTGAAAGCGTCAGTAGTTTTCATGAACCACACAGAACTGTCTCTTAGTTTCCCTTTTACTCTTTACATTACCAACTGCCTATCAAATACTGTCATTTATGGAAAAGAAAATGTTGAAGAATGTAAAGGATGTGGGGGTACATATTCAATAGTGTAAACCATGACAGCTAGATTTGATGTTACACTTGACTAATATCTTGGCCTCCCCTTCTAATTTTAAAGGCTCTATATTTAAAAAAATGGTCATTTCACCATACTAAAATATTTTTTTACAATTCTGTCAATTTATAGCAACACATAAGAAACTTTGATGTAAAAATATTTGCAATTAGAAATTAAAGTCAAAATATATGGGGGTAAAAGTGATATAAAGGGACAAATCAAAGCAAAACAAAATAAAACAAAAAGACCAAAAAAAAAAAAAATCCCTCCAAACATAATTACTAGTTATAACTTTGAGAGAGATTAAGAAATTATGAAAGCTGAGTTGGCCGTTCTTGCTTGTCAGGATAGAAACTGTTGGAAAAAGAAACTGGATTTTCAATCTCAGTAACTATCATATGTTATAGAAAAGGTTATCCTTTTGTTCTAATGGAAACTTTATTACGATTTCCAAGGGTACTGAAAATGTACATGTCAGTTCCTACTGATAGGAACAGATAGCATGGGTCTTTCAGGCATCTACATTAATAAAAAAAAATAGAAAGAAAGAAAAAAGAGAAAACGTTGAGAACTAGCTTGACAGCAGGCAGTACTGCCTTATATTTGCTGGTCCTTCTCTAGCTGTTCCAATCTCCTGAGCAACCCATGCAGAGAAATGAAGAAACAGTGTGGTTCCTCCTGTCTTTCTCTTTCAGTTCTTCCTTCTAATGTTCAAGTTAGATAAGCACATGACTATCATTGCATCTCTATATCTTCCACTGGGAAGTGTCAAAACTACTGGCCTTGGGAATAGAAGGAAGACCGTAAGAGAAAGAGAGGCGGCAGGGAAATTGGAGCGGGCGTGTCTCCATCTTAAAGCCACTGCTGAGCTTACACCACAGTATTTCGGTGTCTGTAGGGTGGAGGAGGCAGCACCGTGCCTGGCTTCAGCGAGAACTCAGAGAGGTATTCAGGATTCTCTGCCACAATAGGCCGGATCCGTCCATTTTGTTTATAAAAATAGTTTGTGCTGTACTCCTGCAGGTAGTCTGGGTGCTGAAGGGTGCTCCGAGGTGGCAGGCTGTGGTTCCAGTAGTCAGGGTTGTCAAATGCTTTCTTGGCCTTCTCTGGCACAGACAGTACATGGTTCTTCAGGTACTCGGCATTCCCCAACGCGTTGGCAAAGGTGTTGAGGTACAGTGGCTCGTTCACGTACTCATCCTCTGCCTTGGGTGGACCATTGGAAGCATTGTGATATTCGGGATTATCCAAAGCTTGAAGGTCTCCGTTTTTTCTCCGAGAAACAAAAGGGTTCTCCTCCACAGGGTTCAGGTATTCTGATGGAATACAAAAATATCAGTTAGTATCTATTTTCTGGACAATGTTAATCAGACAAAGGTTATACAGGATGGTTAGCTTTTTTTTTTCCAGAACAATAAAGCCAGGGATTTGTTTTCATGAATCTCCACAAAAACTATTTTGTTGATTACTTCGTTGATTATTTTTGTCATATGAAAAAAGAGTAGGTGGGCCAAAACTCTTAATGACTGAACAAGGCACCACAGGCAGAAAGCAGAGTTCCTGTGCCCTAGATTGGTCCTTTTTCCTTCTAATTGCATTTGTTTCTCCTACATAGGAGGCCACTTGTTTAAATGCTTCTGTTTTCTAAAAGTCAGTATTTTTTTGCTGTTGTTGGAAAATAAGACAATCTATCGGGGTTAAATAGCTTTTAAATGTGGAGAAATTAGAATTTCTAAAAGGGTACTGGAAAATCAAAATGTCTATAGCTTCACTCCATGCCAAGACGAATGGATGAAGTGAAGGAATGGCGTTTTTTAGTCTGTATGTTTTGCTGTGATGTCCATATACGTAAAATGGATTTGATTACAGATGTGTCCCAGAAAGCTTTACACATACATAGGAAAGGAAACATCTAAAGAAAAGACTCAACTAATAAAATCTGATAGACATCTAACATGTCGCTAAATTGACTTGCATGACAATAGATATGCCTAAGAATAAAGTGTAATTAGAACATTTCCTTCCACTGGCTAACCATAATCACAAAATAACAAACTATTGGTTTGATCATATGAAATAACTGTCTTGTAGGTTGAAAGCAGTCATAATAGTGGCTATTTTGCATGATTCGATCTAATAAATTACTATAGAATACTGACCTGGAATTTTTTTAAGAAGTGTTAATCAATGCTGCTCTTCCTAAATTTAATTCTACCTCTATGTCTCTAGTATAGACTACATATAGACCTACATTTACACATATAGTAGACCTCCTTGTCCTCTCTTTTAACGTATACACAGATGTGACACTTTATTCCTAGTTTGGTGTTGGGGCAGGAAAGGGCACAAGTGTTGAGATGCCACCACTCTGGGACAAAAACTTTCTCTCCTCTACACTTAGCCTGACAAGTAGAGAAAAATAATCTCATCGAGTCAGGGTGATTTGTTCCTGGATATAGGCCTGCTTGATATACTTAAGTAATTAGCATCATGTGCAAGTTAAAGGATAGTAATGACTATGCCACCATCATATATAGGAATGACAGGAACTTATGTCATCCTCACAACAATCCTGTGAGAAAGGAAGTGCGAGCTGTATTTTTTTCAGCTTTATAAACAGAAAACAGATTAAATGATGTATGAAGGATACAACTAGTCCTGAACTAGAATTCAGATCTAAAACTCCTATTGAGTAGTCTTCTTGTTCTACTGTACTCTTTTCATTATCATCCCTAAAGGAGTAGTGAGAACTTTTCATTTCATAACATGTTGGAATTGGAATGGTTTTCAAAGCAATGGTCATTTTGAGAAAAATGTATGAAAAAAAAAAAGACTTTTAAGGGAGGCAGCATTTGATTTTCCATACCAGGTTCCTCAAACTTCTTAATTGAAAGTGTAGGAATGTCTATACTAAAATTCTCTACTCTCCGAGAAGTAAGCTGGAGTACAATAATCTTCTATAGAAACTTGTATTCAAAGACAAAATCAAGGGATGCTCAACAGTGAGTTTATAGAGGCTGGCTTGGGTTTTCTCTTAGAAGGTTCATGTTACCTCTTCTCAATGCAATCTACTTATCTCCTGATGCAAACTTGCAGCCTTGTAGTTGTAAATGGAGGAACAACTCTATGGTTGAGCGGAGACTCTTCCCAGAGAGTACTACACTTTAAGGGGGATCTGCCAAATCTTCTCGAAACCTACATTTGTGTTACTACTGGGCTACTATCCAATTCTTCCGATGCATCTAATTCTTCAGTACAGTAATGCCTTTCTCTACCTCTAGATAGATATACTTTAATAGGTTATTTACAATATGTACTTAGGGATCCCTTAATTACATTTTATAAAATTAAATATAGCCATATATTCAAGAACATAATGGTCCCTCATACGGAGTCTTCAAATAAAGTTTACTTGACCCTGCAGACTCTGAGACACAATCATCAGTATTTAATAACAATCATCCATCTTCTCCTTTCTGTGATGCTGTTAACATTGGAAGGAAAGTGGCTTTTTTGAAATTGAAATGTCATTTGATTCGGATGTCTAACATTTCTACTACTAACTTTGTAAAGTCATCACTGAGCTTTGTAGAACTACAAACTGAATATTTTCAAGACATGATGGTATACATACAAGTAAACGCAGCATCAGAACTTTAATTTTTGAAATGTGTCATATAAGGAATCATAATCTCCTATAATGAACAAGATCATCCTAATGACGTAAGATTTGAAAGAACTGACTGAAACTTTTATTGGTGGCATCAAAATACCAATCTTTATGATCTCCACAATAAGTCCAATAAAGCCATGGTTCTAAAACCTTGGGATGTGCTACCTCACCCAAATATTCAATGAAGATATTCCAATAAAGATAAGTTTAGATCAGTGCTTCTCAGGCCTCACTGTGCATGAAAGTCACATAGGGATGTTGTTAAAATGCAGATTTCCATTCAGGTGGTGCCTGAGATTCGGATTTCTAAAAAGCCCCTGGATGGTGTAAATGCTGTGGATTTGGACAGTAGGCTACAGAGAGAAGCAGCCCAGGCCTTTTTTTGGTCACAAATGTTATGTAGTCCAGGGGTTTGACAATTTCCCTTCTATACTATATTGCTCATTTTGATGGAAGTGAAACGTCAAATGACGATCATTTCTGCACATTCTGTTTGTACCTTGTTTAGGTTTATCTCGCATAGGGGTCATGTAACCTTCTTCATCCAGCTCTCCTCGTGGGCTCCGTTCCGGCGCAAAGACGGTGGGGTCCGCGCTGTACCTCTGGGTGCTGCTGTCCTCCTGCACGTGGGGTGCCACTGGCTTGCGTAGGGTGCCGTTACAACAGGAGTCATCAAACATCTCGGCTGTAGCCCCCTGAGCAACTGGAGCTTCTGGGATCGTGCTGGTCGTGGCTCTGTAGGGCACAGGTACTCCTTGCTCTGCAGCAAAACCTCCATCTCGGTATACAAACTGGTTCTGTCAACAGAGAGACACATTTAGATGGAAGTTATTATTAGGAATAGCTGTAAAAAAAATAACCAAAAGGATATGAAAACTTGTCTTTCCGATAAAAGTCAGAGTTTCTTAATTGAGTTTTTCCCCTGAATGGCTAACAACTTTGAGTTACAACCACCTAAAACTCCAATTTTTCTTAAAAAGTGATCCTGGGGAAAGAATTTGGAAATACATATTTAAATTTACTGACCACCTAACACGCGAACTAATACAAAATATTTCACGTTATTTTCCCACACTTGCCCATTTTTGATATACAATTCAAATTTCATGACAAATGGAAATGTTATTAAGTGTAGACAGTCGACATTAAGAACAGAAGCACAGTGATACCACGTGGGTGGTGATATTTCCTCACTGCCTTCTCGTCTGTGGTCACTATGACTTTGAGTCTCCAAGTACCTAACTAGGGAATCATTACCGAGACTCTGACTTTTTAGCACACAACCTGTCATCATGGAAACAATGATAACCTCCTCAACCAGCAGCATAATTTATGAGTCCAGGTAAATCCTTTGGGTAAAAATCGAAAGCTACTTTTGATGCATGGCCTCTCAGTTTTGGATTATCTAGTGAGATAAAACATATCCACAAAGCCAGCTATATAACCTACAGCAAATTCTTAACTCACTGTTGGCAAAAGCAAAATGAGGAAACTATGGGGCGACAAGAGAGAAGAAACATGGTAAGCAAGGACCAAAAATACTAAAAGATGAAGGTTGATCATGAAATACTTACTCCTGACATGGGGGTGTAGGCAGGAGGAGGGCTGTGTCCAATTTCACTCTAATAGGAAAGAAAAATGGAATGATGGATATAATAAGAGGTAATATGAATGAAAAGGAAAAAAAAAAAAAGAAAAGAAAAGCCACATGAATTGTATGAACCAAAGGGGAAAACATGCACAACAGTGAAGTTTGCTAAATGGTAAAATTTTACGTACTCTGACTACAAATGAGTTTTTGTTTTGAGAATATTAATTATTTTAATTCAATCTCTGAAAAGAAAAATTATATAGAAAAAGTAAAATTTTAAATGGATTAAAAATGAAGTTGACAATGAATATTTTTCGGATTAACCCTAGAAGCAAGATAAAAATGGTAAATAATTAACTCGAGTTTTAAAGAACCATTTCCTTCCTTACATGCTATATGGCTGAAATGGCCATATACCACAGCATTTGTTCTCTCTTGTAAAAAGAAACTCATCTAGAAGGAGATAGAAGTGAATTTTAATTTTCCTTGAATAATTTTTACTACCAAGTTATATTTATTTTTCACTATTTCAGCAAAGGGTCAATTTCTTAGCCTTGCCTTTTAAAAAAATACATACGATTTTCTCCTCAGTTTGATTTTTTATAAGTTAAGAAACAGAAGAAAATCTTGGAAAATTAATTCCATTCCAGGAAATATGCTTTGCATACATTACTTTCATGTATTTAGAATCAGTTAAAATTAGATTTCAGTTAAAAAAATAAGGCATCTGTATTCTTATAGCTTAATATTCCGTCCTATGGGCTAAATAAAAGTGGATATAAAAATATGATAAAATATTAAGGACAATATTCCTTAGGGTAAGTAGAGGGGGTTATATTAATATCAATACCATTTCTTAATAATATATATATTTTAAATATATTTCTTGAGAACCTACTATCTATGTGCCAGGCCCTTTTCTGGACACTGGAGATAATGAATAATGCAGATAAAAACAGTTGATTTTATGAAGCTTGCATTCTCTGCATACATGCATGAAACTTGGCTAAGTATTATTTCAGGCTAGTGTTTTTATAATTTAGAGATTCATAAAACAAACTCTAAGAAGAGTATGGGTCCATAGAGATTAACTGCTTAATGTAAATTAATAGCAACCAGATAACACAATTTCCCATAATTAACTCCTAGAGTAATCAAGGGTCCAATGTCTTGAAGATCATGACATGGAAAATTAGAGATATATTTAATATGCTAATCATAGGAGGCAGTATTGTCCAATAGACACATTGTTTTATGATTTGTTAGATATCTGAGCCCCAGTCCCAATTTCAAGTGATGTTGTCAATTGTGAAACATCTCAGATCCTCATTTTTATACTTGGCCTCTCACTCCTTATGTTTTAGTGAAGACAATGTAAGAAGGTGTATATAAATGAACTTTGTAAGCTCTGCACTACTATAAAAATGTAGAGGATAGATAAAACTTAAATATTCACATCTGCTAAATCAGATTTTTAAAGTCAAGCAATCAAAATGCCAAAGCTACTCATCAAAGAGGCATTTAAAAATGCTTCCCAGGGCGCCTGGGTAGTTCAATAGGTTAAAGCATCTGCCTTCGGCTCAGGTCATGATCAGGATCCTGGGATCGAGCCCTGCGCTGGACTCCCTGTTCAGCAGGAAGTCTGCTTCTCTCCCTCCCTCTACCCTTCCCCCTGCTCATGCTGTCTCTCTCAAATAAATAAAAAAAATCTTTAAAAAAATAAATAAAAATGCTTCCCTATTCTCCACATTGCCTTCAGTATAGTACATTTTATCTTTTAGAAAGATATGAAATTAAATACATTTTCTTCATAAAATTTGAGGGGAATTTGCTGTATAGTCCAGTGATATGTAAAATAGAGGGATGGTATGGGAAATATGACAAGTGCCTGGTGGAACTTTATCATATCATAAATCTTGGCCTTACCCTATCATTAAACCCCGATTATTGAGCAAGCATTTAACAAATATTTATCAAACCTCTACAATGGAAGCACAGGAACTGTGGTAGATGCTGGAGATACCATGAGACACTAGGAGAGACATGACCTCTGGCCTTTTGCAATTTACACTGAACGATCAAATATTACCTGAGATTATTAGAAGAAAAGGTGAGAGTAAGACGAAGCTGTGGTGAATTTATCTGAATTCTTTGATTACATATTAGAAGAAAGGTATTCCAAAATATTAGTAATTACTGTTCCTTTGACCTTTTTGTCGTACTGGGTCATGTTTGACTAGGATCACAGCTCGGGAAACAGCACAGATGGCTATGGCTGTACATTTTGCATTTTATAAAACTTGGATAAGTGATCAAAGGAGTAACTCACAAGTCATTCTTCATCAGGAAATACTTTATTACGTATACTCATTATCTGGGCTAGACCGCCTTCAATTGTAAAAACGTTGTGTTAAACATAACTGGACCTCTTGAAGAGAGGCCACGCCGTATTAGAATGCAGGCGCTGTCTCTGCTTTGACAAGTCTTTCCATCAGCAACCTGCCCAATCTGGATCTGGACACACTGCCAGATACCATCACAGTAATAGGAGTGTCTTCATGCTTTTCCTAGTTGTCTGCATTAAAATGGAAAAAAAGAAAAGCTAGGCAAAGTCCCTTTAGCATTCATTGTTTTTAGGGTTACTGGCTGCTTTTTATTTTTCTGTTTCCATTTTTTTCCTTTGCTTTTTATTTTTTCTGTTTTCCATGATAAAAAGCACCTCATTCATTTCCCCCCGGAAGGGCAATGCAGCTACAAGGGAACATCTGTGAGGCCAATTAGCAGGGCTGGAAATGTGATATAATTGTTGTTTAAATATATTTAAATTACATGTTAATCACTATGTCATAATTTATAGGCTTTGAAAATAACTTTTTGTACTTGAGAGCCCCCCCCCCCGCCAATTCCCCACACTTGAAGAGCTGAACTTTTAATCTGGGAAAGAATGACAGCTGCAAGTAAATTGGTTGAGTAAAAATTAAGATCCCCACAGTCAGAACACGCTGGAGTGACCTTAAAGTTCTGAGCAGAACAAAGCAGTGCTCTCAGTTAAAAGGCTTTTGTTTTTTCATTGTGCCATTTTCTGCTGTCCGTCAAAGCCCAGCTTTGCAGATTTTCAGGAAGTACCGGGTGCACCTGTTCAATTAGCTGGTGAGCGGATTTACTGTCAGCAGTGCAGAGATAGAAAGAGGTGGGTTATAAACTGGCAGGTGATAGGGAGTTTGTTGATGGTGGGGAGATTTGTAAGGGTGATGGAGAGAGTCAAGTTTAATTTTGTGGCCCTATCACTGGGATATTGTATGATTGACTTGGACTCAAATGCCAGAGGTTATAGAGAAGGCAAAGATCAGCAAATATATCAAATATGGTATTAAATGCAGTTTACATACATCATGCTCTGAAATTTACATCTCAGTTGAATGATAAAAATATGAAACTGTCTTATTACATGCACTGTATCTCTCATATTTATTGTTTTAATTAAAATGTTATATTGTTTAATATTGCGCCTGGGAAATTTTAAATTGTTAACCAGATGGGTTTTGTCTTTTAATATTTTTCTTAAAAACACCATACAAATCTATGTTCTTAGGAAACAAAAATACATACTCGATGCCTAACTTCTATCTAAATTAAACATGCACTTAACAAGAGAGAATTTTGTTTTTTATCTTCAGATAATTGTTCCTACCAATATTAACTACAGGATTAAAGTTTCTAGGGTCAAGAAACACTCTACATCCTTTTCACCGAAACAGAATGTATTTCTGTAAGATGTTACTAATCCATCAGCACTAATTTATTACCCAAACACATGTCACTGTTAAGGGTTCTCAACCTCTTATCCTCCCTGGCATGTATTCTTAACACTCTGATGGGCCTTTTCACGTTTTTACAGGTCAGGTAGCAGACAGAGAAAATGTTTTTGGCATTAAGTCCAATTCCTGATGCATGGCTATACCTTATGTATTTTTTCACAACCAAGTTCAACATACCAATGTTTCAGACACGTAGATTCAGAATCTGCATTTTTCATAAAGCAGCCAGAAGAAAGCAAACGAAGTGTGTTCATGTATGAAACACCAGCAAGAACTGGGAGAAACCCTACTGAATCTATGCAGCTCGCTCACACATTTGCACTCATGCACACACACATCTGTATATACAAATTACACAAAACATCTTTTGTCTATTTATGTACGTGTTTATTTATTAATGTACTCATCCATCTACTTAGTTTGATTATGTGGAATGCTGCTTTTTGGGTCAAGAAGTACAAACTTCCAGTTATAAAATAAAGTCATGGGGATGTAATGTACAGCGTGGAGAATATAGTCGATAACATTGTCTTAACTTTGTAACGTGACAGATGGTAACTACACTTACTGTGCTGATCATTTTGCAATGTATACAAATGTTGAATCACTATATTGTACACCTGAAAATAATATATATTGTATGTCAATTATACCTCAATAAAAATATGGATATTGTTATAGATATTACAAAAAAGACATGTGTTTCTTTGATAATCAAGAAAAAAAAGCAATTGGGAACACCATGAGAAATATAAAACTACATTCCAAATTTAAGAATCAAACAAAAAGCAAACTTAAATATGGGATGTTTCAGACTCTTTAGTGAAGAAGAAGAAACAAAAAAGAATCACACTGACGAACAATTTAAAAAAATAGAAAAATAAAGAAACTTTAAGTTTTTACTCTCTCACACACAAAATAAATAAATTAATAATAATGCTATAAGAATAAATAAAAATATATAAAATTATATAATAGTATTTTAAATACATCAACAAATAGTTAATAATAAGCCTCTGATTCAGTTGAAGGAATATTAACTTGGGCTCTCATTCTTTGTTCGTTCCTTTTTCATTAACCCTAGAACATCTTATCTCTCTCATATGTCTCATCTACTCTATTACTGAAAAGAATTGTTAATGAAGGGAAGCTATGAATAGTATCAGTAAATAGGAATAGGAGTCAATTCAGAATTTACAAATTGTAAAGGGCGCCTTTTATAAACATTAGTAACTCTACTTTCCTAACTCAGTTCTTGAAGTCCAATTAATTATAATGTCTATTCTGTTTCATAGATAAATATATGACTACTCTTAGGCAAATTGAGAAATAGGATGCAAGACTAACATGTATCATGTACCTATCATATGTCAGAGACTATCTTAGGTTTTATTTATTCTTACAACCTTTCAGGGTACATATCATTACTAAAAATCATGACTTGAATTTTACAGATGAGAAAACTGAGGATGAGGGAAGTTAAAAGTTCCTCCCGCGTACACACAGCCATTAGTGGCTCTCTGAATCTATTACCCTTTATCATGCAGGCCACATTAGATTTTGACTTTAGAATTTCTTTTCTCTCTTATCTGTATGCTCTCTGCCCCTGCATAGTGCCTCAACTCTTCTCTCAAATGAATTCTCATGATTTTTTTTTCTTGTGAAAAATTAATTTCAAGAAGGACTTTGACTCACTAGCCTTAGCTATAAAATACTAATAACGTCTAACAGTATCACCTCTCCCAGTTTATTGGCATTTTATCTAACTGCAAGGACTTGAGCTGAAAAGGAAACCATAAGTAGAATGTTAAGAGCTAATAAAGGAGATGATGGATCCATCCATAGGTAGATAGATCCAAAGATTTGGATGGCAGCACTCTTGCTTATGGATTTATTGTTCTTACTCTAGGGCTTAGTCAATAAATTCTTCTTCCTGCTTGACTAAGGGAAAGTAAACTATTTTATCTCCAAGCAACAATTCTTATACCCTTTCTAAATATCTAATACCCTTTCTAAATAAATAGAGGATATTCCCCTTTAAAATATTCATGGCTAGATGAGTCCATAAAATGAAGCTGAAAATTCTTCACTTTGTACCTTTCTGCTTTAAGTCTCTGCCGGTGTTATGTGAAGTTGAAGGGCATTATTAGCACAGTCAAAAAAGAAAGGGTATAAAGCAGCATGATTTTGCATTGGTGCCAACATTCCTTAGTTTCATTCAAGATAACCAATTAGAATTTTGTCACCCTTCCAGAGATTAGTAATCACACAGAATTTATATCTTTTCATCCTGGTACATATTCTAAATGTCTTTTGTTGGTTGGTCGGTTGGTTGGTTCTTTCATATGTTTATATTTCTTTTCAGAAGTGTGTTGTGGTATTTAAACCTTTTTCGTAGTTATCACCTAGCTTCTAGTTAACACCTGCTGCTAGAAATCTAAAGAGGAGAACATCTAGGAGGTTTCTTACAGACCTCTTACTAGTTCGTTTCAGTTAGAAAAAGCATGGTTATTTCTCATAATTTTTTTTAACCTATCCTTAAGAACATTTGGTTCAATTGCAGCATCTTTATTTAAGAGTAGAAATGAAATCACTAAGTCTTTATTATGTCTAAATTCTTGGGAAATCTAAATCTTCAAGTGAATCCTAAAATTGCCGCTACGCTTGAGTGTTTTTCATCCCAACATCACGAAGATTATTTAATGAAGACTTCTTAGTACAGGAGCAATGTCTCGAGGCCAGGAAATTCTGAAGACAGCAATTTCATAGTTCTGGAACAAGTGTCCACCTACAGTCCTTCTACCCATAGGGTTGTTTTCTTGAACTTTTTGCCACTAAGCCATGTGAACTTTCACAAATTCCTTAATCTGATGCGCCCTCAGTTAATTTATCTTTGAAAAGAGAAGTCAGACTATGGAACAGGCAGTGGGAAAATCACTTTTAACTGTCAAATTATTAGTACGTAAAATGAATATTCTGCCTAATGACATTATTGTAGAACTTGAAATGCTATACCTTGGCCTGGGTATAATATGCTTCCTTTTGTATTATTAATAAAGACTTCATATCACAATTTTAGGCTTTGTGTGTGTGTGTGTGTCTATGCATTCATACGTACACTAAGAAAATTAATGGCTTAAGACAATAAAACAGGCTTATTTAACCCACTCAAACTGACACTTTTTTTTTTTTTTAACACACTGTCAGATCATTTGTGGCTTGTTTTTGTTTTGTTTTTACTGTTTTTCACCTGTGGATATCATTTATCAACTAAATGAATCTTGTTCACTAAAACACTATGTATAAGAGTTCTATTTAGAAATACTTTTTTTTAGTGGTTGTTTGGAGTTATTTTTATTTACTTGCAAATAATAAGGCAATAGTGAAATACTGTATAGTTCAAGCTCCTCCTTAGCAATAATCCAAGCTTGGGAAATTGTATTATATATTTAAAATAGCAATAACAGTATTTAGAGCAATCTCTGTGTAAGAATGTAAAGAATATCAAAGACATAGTTGTGTCTTGAGAGATGGGAAGCAGTATGACGGGATATAGAATTGTAAATTTTATAAATCTAATTTTGGCATGTAGATTTTATTCAGTGTCTTAAAGATAGGTGTTGACAATAAGCAAACAATTTAACATAATACAGATAAGGCTTACGGTGTTCGCAACATTTCAGTGTGGACCAGGTTGGAAATATCTTCAGTTATGCTAGTTTATGCAAAGTGTTCACCAGATAAAAAGTGAATTTGTAACAATGGTTGATTCATCCAATCACTGGTCTTTAAGCTACCAGGTGGCACAGCTGTTGCTGTAAGTAAAAAGATTTCTCACAGTCCACCTGGAATTAGGACAGCTGGTTCATGAGAGCTGATCTGAATAATGTACTGTGGATACTCGGGTACAGCTACTGACAGAGCAAACAGCACGTGGCTGTCCCATCAGCCCAGAGCAAACACCAGTTACATTTCGCAGAAACAGGATGGTATTTACAACTGATCGGAGCCAAAATGAATATCAGATTGAAGGTAGCACCCCAAGAGAAAAAAGCTCTCCCCAAGAGCTACTTGTTGACTATAGTCTAAGCACTTGTACTGTTTTCAAAAGCCCCCAAATTTGATTTTGCTGCATATAAAAAGAAGAAGGAAATAGACAAAGAATTCCTGTACCTATTTGTGAACCACTTTGGAATTTCCTAAAATAGAAAAAAATTTAAAAAAAAGCGCAATACTTCTTAGTTTCCCATTTATACTCTTTGTTGACAAAGTCAAATTAGCCAGGACCATGGTCATAATCATTTCCTTTTACATTCAAAAATGGCTAATACTTCAGTAAGAAAAATATGAAGGAGGCAAAATATAAAATAGACTTGAAATAAGAGAATCTAACTTAAATCTGACATGGATTCCAGAGATCACCCAATCACACATTTTATTCTCAGCTATGGTAACAGAGATGATTTCCTCAAGGTCACACAGCTAGTTACTAACAAGCCAAAATCAATAGGTGTAATTAGAAAAAATACGTTTATGGTTTATAATGGGGAGGAAAAAAATCTACTTGATGTCCTTAGAATATGTTTGCCTAAGGGGCAGCATAGTGAAACTGTAACTCAGGTGAGGTCTGATCTCAATGTTTCCTCACCAGGCTTGACTTCTTAGTTTCTGGCCCAGGTTTATTTACTCCCTGCTAACAGACTCAAAAGCACACCGATTCCTGCCCTGGTTCTATTGGAAATGTGACTACGTCTATATCCTCCTTGCAAAGAAATTGTACCATTCTGAGTCAGTAACTCACACCCTGCATTATGTTCAATTATTGATTCAAAAAAATTATTAAGAACTTATCGTGTACCCCATATGAATGATTTATCACTGTTTTCTAGTTTATTTACTTTATTAGTATGCCTTCTTCCATAGACTGTGAGCTTATTCAGAAGAGGACTTACTCTAATAGTTACCATATCCGTGATGCCTAACACAGGCCAGAGACATGGACATGGCAAAATTTTCAGTAAAAGGTGTATTGGATCAAAGGATGGATGGATAGATAGAAAAGTATATGAAACCCAAAGAGTGGCTGTATTAATGAGAATCTCAGGAACTCCAACTAGCCAGCCAGCAAGATATGTTTTAAAGGATATGATTTTAGCATTCCTGGAATTATATATTATACACATCTTAGCCTATAGGTACTGAGGGTGAGTCTTAAATTGAAATTGAACCATAATTCAGTAATCTGAATATTATCTCTCATCTAGTATACTCACTCTTCTTAACAATGATACTCTTTCTGGAGGGATTGTTTGAAATCTTAATTCTTATGGCAAAAAAAAAAATGTCTTCTTATAGTGAGTAGTTCCAAATGCAACACACATTTCCCACGTAGTTCTAAATCTTCAAGATTCTATCACTAGTATGACAAAAACCTCTTGAGACATCTTTGTATTTCCTAATGCTTTGGAGGTCTAGCAAACTCAGGCTTTTGCTTTATCCCTAAAGATATAAATTGTTAACTAAGAACACTAGGAAAGACAGACTCAAGGATAAATTGCCATCAGGCAGATGGAAAATGCAGTTTTGGCTCATCAGGTCAAGCACAAATCCCTACCAGTATCCTTTTTAAGTGGCACATATCACCCACCTGGATTTCTATACCATGTGCAAAACACAGACACCAGAAGGGAAGGACCATTTTAAATTTTTCAAAAAGCATTTTTAGGATAATGATGGCTGGGAACTATAGAAAATCAAAGTTATAAATAAATGAAATTCTAAATCAAAGTTACAGAGCGGGTGTCTCAAGAAGGGAAGAAGCTGTAGGAGGAGAGCCCTTGAAAGGGAAACCCTGCCATTCTACCACTCGGCTGCCATGGGTAAGTTTTCTCCAGAGCTTAGTGTCCTCCTCTGTAAAATAAGAACAATAATGTCTGTCCTGCCTGCTTTATGAGTTTCACAAGTTTGTATTCATGTTAAACGTCTTTGAATAAAATAAGGTAATATACCCATGTGTGACACGGTATTTTTTTCTAGTAAATTAAAGAAAATACAGCTGAATCTTGACTTGTCCAAGTATCACTCACACAAGACCACACTAAATGCTGCAAATCAAATAAGCACATGTTTCTTAGCAGAAGAAGAGTCATCACATAGCTACATATTTCTCTGCGTGCCAAGAGGTTATTTTGCAAATTCGGAATCACATAGTTCATTGGAAACAACTGTCAAAAATGATTAGCGTTATTGATGTAAATAAAATAGTGGGAGATAATCGACAGGTTTCCCTTGAATGCATTTTGGTTAATACACCATTCAAAGCCATTGTAAAATATTCCTTTGAAAATTAAAAATAATGGTATGTTTTTCGTGGTGCAGCACTAAATCAAAACAGGATCCCACAGAACTCTTCCACCACTTAGTCATAGAAAGGTGCATATTCTATGTCCAAAGATAAATTCTTTAACCCACTAACATAAATTAATTGAGTGACCTAATAGTAGAGATTATGATAAACTGAAATAAAATCTTCATTACTTTTGTTTTCTTTAGATGATGGGGGTGATAAAGTCAATGAAACACAAACATTAGAAATTCACATCTCTGCAAAGTATGTGTTGGCCTTGATTTTCTTGAATCACTTCTAGACTCCTTTTAAGATATGTCTCCGAATTCATGCTGAGGCATTGTCAACAGGCCAAGGAGAAGTCCTCAGTGCTGAACGTGTTCTTAGATTGATTTTTTTCTTCCCTGTGATTGTTGATCTTTTCAGGGAAAGCGGGCACATTAAGGGAGGTACATGGTAATGCAGGAAATGTTTGAACTCTCAGACTGGTGGAGAGAGAATTCCTGTGTGTCACCTCTTTAATACATTAAGCATTTTATAGATTTTAAAAGCATACAAAACATCTTTAAGAAAGATACGTCCCGGAAAGAAAGTAGCTAAGTTACAGAAAAGTGCTTAGATTTACAACCTGAAATAATTTGATAAATGTCTTGGGAGTTGGGAAAAATAAAATAGATTGGACTCTAACACGTATTACATACCCAGGGCTTTCTCCCAAGGACTACCAAACAAACCAAAAAAGTACTATGCTAGACAGATAAGAAAAGCCCCTGGTATTTTCCCAGGCCCCTTTGTCTGATATTACACCAGCACAATTATTACTTATCATTTCAAAAGGAAAATATTAAGACAGTGTGCAGCTATGTTTTGGCAAAAGAAAATACTAATGCTCAATCTTACAAATATAATCACAAAGGAGAGGAAGGTTGTCTTTCCTGCTATAAATCTTCAATGGTAGGCACCCCAGGCTCTCTTAGGAATCTTTACTGTTTTTATTACTTATAAATATATCTAAGGGTTTTAGAAGCTGTTTCTAATTCATCTGCATCATCTTTTAGGATAACAAGCTCCTGAAATAAATGAGCAACCAGTTGTGTTACTATATCACCTCTCTTATTTGTCCCAAATTTACTTATCTATTAAAAAGATAGCTAGTAAAAGCTTAGATTTTGCCAAAAACAATGTGAGAAGAGGACATTCTGATCACTCCTTGGACTGATCTCTCAAATTATTATGGAAATGTAGGTAACCAAAAGCTCAGGCGAGAGAAATTCAAGGTAATATTAGCACTCTGACAGAACTCTAGGATTTTCATCCAGCCTGTTACCATACAAAAGTATATTGGATGTCAATTATGCAGGAGGAGAAGACATTTCCAAGAGAGCTTGACACAAGCCCAGGTTGTGAATTATTTGCTTTGAAATACCTTCATATTCTCCTGCTTATAAATTCTGGTCAAAAGAAAAGCAAAAACAAGTAACAAGCTCATCCTAAGCATATGGTCATGTGAACAGTCATAAAATGTTTATCAGCCCACAAATAAAATTTTTAAAAATGCTGGACCATCCTCCTCCAGAAGGGAGGAAAGAAGCACAATAAATAAAGTGTTCTTTGTTTTTATATTAAATTTTCAGGGCCAACACCATCCATCTTGAGTTTCTAAATACCAGAAGCCCCAAAGGAAGCTTTCACTAATATGCTATATAAGCCAAGAATACATTCATTCCTGGCAGCCATTACTCTTGCATGTTTTCTCACCTTCTCTGCCCAGAATGAATTTACTTTAAAGTGATGAAGCTTAGAGCTTCAGGCTCTTCAATTGCATAGCCCCTTCCAAGGCCTGGGAAAGAGCCCATCATAGGTTCACATGGTTTTGAAATTTGGTAAATTTTGAAAAAGTAAGATTTTTATTTTTGTGTTCTTCTTCTTAAAGAGGCTCCACCCCTACTTCCAATGACGTGTCTGGCTCCACATAATCTTGATCCATCCATGCTTTACCCTCACTTTTCTGAGAATGTTTCCTAAGTTTATTCTTTATCAGAAATCTGGCATTCATGGGGGCACTTGGGTGGCTCCATTAGTTAAGAATCCAACTCATGATTTCGGCTCAGGTCATAATCTCATGGGTCCTGAGATCGAGCCCCACATTGGGCTCCATGCTCAGCATAGAATCTGCTAGGGATTCTCTCCCTCTCCTTCTCCTCCTACCTCCTGTCCCCACTCACATGTGTACACATGCATGCCCACTCTCACTCTCTCAAATAAATAAATAAAATCTTAAAAAAAAAAGGAAAATACATCTGACATTCATGAGCAGTCATCCTGCACATTCAGAAGGCTTCCTTGGAATATCCTTTCTAATAAAGAATGTTCATTCTAGGGGCACCTGGGTGGCACAGCGGTTAAGCATCTGCCTTCGGCTCAGGGCGTGATCCCGGCGTTCTGGGATCAAGCCCCACATCAGGCTCCTCCGCTATGAGCCTTCTTCTTCCTCTCCCACTCCCCCTGTTGTGTTCCCTCTCTTGCTGGCTGTCTCTATCTCTGTCAAATAAATAAATAAAATCTTTAAAAAAAAAAAAAGAATGTTCATTCCATGTTCAACTCAGGCATCAGAGCCTGGGTTAATATGCTGTAAGCTTCCAGGTCATAGGTCTTCAAAATTCATTCAAATGCCTCCTCTTTTTGAAGTTTATACTAAATGATTATTCCGCAGGTCCTTATCCTTGTGATTATCTATAGTCTTTGCAGACATTTTCCAACACTCAGAATGTTCATTGGTATCATTCCAATCACTCCGTGAAATCTGACTCATACTTAATCCCTTTCACCATGAATGCCACTGTATATCTAAGTTTCTGAGCTTCCTCCTTGCCTATGATCTCCACCTCACTTTACCACATGGCTATATCATAACAACAGGAAAAACTCCCAGTATAGAATTTTTTAAAATACCCTTTTCTCTGACCATAGCCTTCTATTCATTCACTCCGAATACTTTCTCTGATTCAATCAGATCTTCTGCCTTTTTTTGTGCTCTGCAGTTAATTTCTTGACACTTTACCAGCATGAGCTTTGAAGAAAGCTAGATATTGGTTTGAATCCTGTGTACTTACTAGCTCTGTCACAAGCTACTCACCCTCTCTCAGTCCCAGAGTCCCCCCAAATGAGGGAAAGAATGCCCCTTCTCTTGTTAGCATTCTCTTTTTATATGAATGTATGTAAAGAAAGAACCTATAAAACATTCAGTTCATAGTAAGTACACAATTATCCATAACCAGGTAGATAATAGATGATAGATTTATTTTTATTTATTTTTTATTTTTAGTTTTTTAAAGATTTTATTTATTTATTTGAGAGAGAGAGTGAGTGAGAGAGAGCCAAGAATGGAATGAGGGGCAGAGGGAGAAGCAGACTGCCTGATGAGCAGGGAGCCTGATGTAGGGCTAGATCCCGGGATTCTGGGATCATGGCCTGAGCCGAAGGCAGCCTCTTAACCGACTGAGCCACCCAGGCATCCTGAGATACATATATATATATATATTTAGAACTTGTACCAGTGGGTAATTACTTCATTCCCTCAATATAGGCACCTTTAGTGCCTTCAGTTTCCATATTATTTTGGTGCAGCTACCTACCAATTCTCAATTCTTGATATTTCAAATTTTTTTTTTCTCCGTTGCTCATAGTTCTTTTGGTGAGACTGAACAATCATGCATCCGAGTAGAATAGTGCCTCTAAGAAGCCATGTTTTCTACCTTTGAGAGTCCTCAGATTTATTGGCCCCTCATTAGTCTTTGTTCACATGCCTTACCACTGCATTTCCTTCAGTGCTTAGCCAATCTTTTTAAGCTCCCTAACACATCTCTTTTCTCCTCTCTCTAACAACTTTGCTCTCTATATAATAGGGAGAGTAAAATCTAAATGGCTCTATGTGGAGTCAGTTTACTCCCAAAATTAAAATGAAGTGGAAAATTTGTTATTATTTGTTATTACAACTGGTCTGAATATCTGTTGGGAGACAACTAACTGACTTTATGAAAAATTACCAAAAAAATTTGGTGAAATATTTGGAGTAGAAGGTAAATCAAGGTAGAAGGTAAACCAAGAGCTGAGTGCCAACCCTTCAGATAAGAGAGAGAAAATTATACTACACAACACAAAAAGAAAATTTTGGAGCCCCAGGTTAATCTGAGAGAAAACAGAGCTGAAAAAGGCAAAGAGTAGAGAAAAGGGTAAGTTAGCAGAAGATTTTTCTCTAGATCTGGTTCTTCAGTCTTGCCCACCTGTTCTGTCTTCAATCAAATCCACTAAACTCACAAAGTCTTGGCAAGAATTATTTTTGTTGTTGGGAAAAAGAAAGAAGGGACTAAGTGAAGTCTAAAAGGACTTGCTCTACTGAAGGGACCACTTTCTCTCTGAGCTCACATTCTGTCTCCTTTCTTTCCTTCACATGGAAGAATTTTTCAAAGAAATTCCCATTTCCTGCCTTTACTCTTCAGTCAATTGTATTCTGCTCTCCACGCTACTGAAACTCTTCTCTAAAAGAATAACAATATTAGGATGCCTGGGTGGCTCAGTTGGTTAGATTTCCGGCTCCTGGTTTTAGCTTAGGTCATGATCTCAGAGTCCTGGGATCCAGCCCTACAATAGGCTCCACGCTCAGTGGGGAGTCTGCTTGAGGATTCTCTTTCTCTCTTTCTCTCCCCCTCCCCCAGCTGATGAGCTCTCTCCCTCTCTCTCTCTCAAATAAATCTTTAAATAAAAAAAGATAATAATATGTCATGAATCATGAATAATAATGGCTTCCAAATTAAGACTTAATTTCACTTGATCTAGAGCGTTATCTACTTATATTCCAAAATATTAATTGTATGTCCTTATTCTACATCCTCCGTTTCAATACACTAAAAATAATGTTAACATCTTCTCAATCTTCCAATTAGAAAACATGGTGTCACCTTGATTTCTCTATCTCATTCTGTAATATCCAACTAATACCCAAATCCTGTTGATTCCATTCCAAAACCATCACTTACACAAACTAACAAAACAAAGCAAAATAAAAACAAAACAAACCATCACTTGTATGAAACTTTACATACTATCTCTGTTGCCTCAGCAGATAATCAATCTCTGTTTTAGTTCACACTTCAAAACGCTGCCAGAATTTTCTCACTAGAAGTAAATCTGACCTTGTCTCTTTCCCCACTTAAAATCACCAGTTTGGGGGCGCCTGGGTGGCTCAGTCGTTAAGCATCTGCCTTCGGCTCAGGTCATGATCCCAGGGTTCTAGGATCGAGCCCTGCATCCGGCTCCCTGCTCAGTGGGAAGCCTGCTTCTCCCTCTCCCACTCCCCCTGCTGGTGTTCCCTCTCCCACTGTGTCTCTCTCTGTCCAATAAATAAATAAAATCTTTAAAAATTAAAAACAAAAACAAAAAACACCAGTTTGTTCAAATGACCCTTTATGCACTCTGTTTCTACTGTAACACTTTTCTCATTGCATTTTATTGGCTACTTACCTGTATATTTCTTGAGGGCAGGGCTGGATGTGGCCATAGTAGGTAAACATGAGGTTAGGATACACAGTAGCTAACTCAGTTACTGTTTGATCAATGAGGAAATGATTGAATGAATAGCTGCTCTTCACTACTTGCTTGAAATAATCTCTTATCTGACAAGATGAATGAAAATGTCTGTCTGAATTCGTGGAAGCACTACTAGTAAGACTATTCAGATAACCCCTTAAAGATCGAGATTAACCTTTATAAAAAGGAATTTGGGGATAAAAAAAATTTAAAAAGTCAAGATTCTTTACTGATGTGCTCATCTCATCTTCAAAGTACTGAGTACTGACCTTAGAACAATAATACAACAGAAAAAAAAGGTCAGAAGCAGAGTGAGAGCGGATGCATCACTGTGGTGAGGAGTACACAGCCTCTCCAGTTGCTATAGCCAGGCTGTCTGGTTTTAAATTTTGTTTTAATTTTATTTTTTAATTTTTTTTACTTATTTCTAAATTTTTTATTTAAATCCAATTTAATTAACACAGTGTATTATTAGTTTCAGAGATAGAATTTAGTGATTCATCAGTTGCATAGGACACTTAGGGCTCATTACATCATATGCCTTCCTTAATGCCCATCACCCAGTTACCCCAGACCCCCACTGACCACCCTCAGGCTGCCTGGTTTTGTCATTTGATAGCCATGCCTCAGTTTCCTCACATACAAAATAGGCAGTAACGATAGTAAATACCTCCCAGATTCTTCATGAGATTTAATGAACTAATAAATATTAGACAACAGGGTACCTGGCACATAATAATAGGCATCACCTCTTATCATTTTTATTTTTTAAATCATCTCATACTCTTATAAATACATGGGATTATGAGGAATAAAAGAATGAATCTATTCATTTCAACCCAGAATATCCAATAGCCTGGTCTCTCTACCACAGGTAGCAAAGGTACTACTGGCTTCAACTAAAAGGAGACTACACCAGACTCCAAATGAGTCTGAATTATGTATATTTTACATCTCCAATATGCTGAGACTTTTAAACATTATTATTTTCTTCCAGGGACAGACAACAAGCATGGGTGTTACTAACCACTGTGTATGATTATTGCTAGAATTAGTTGTGAATTAAACTTCCAATTTCTTTCCCTCTCTGATTTGCAGTACTTTTGTCACAATGTAGAAAACATTTTGCAATAAGAAGTACAGCCATTGCATTTGGAATTTTTCCCACGGTGGTCCACCCATCTCTTAATTCAGCTTTTGCTCAAGTGTAAGGAGAGTCTGGTCCACAGCCATTCATTTACAGCGTCTGAGTGAAAACTACAGAGCACAAATTAGCCTCGCTTTAGAACGCCCTGGTATGTCAGAATTCTCAACTGAAAAAGGGAACTTTTCATTTGGGCAGGTGAGCGAGGGAAGGGGCTGAAACACAAGATGCTTGTGATTAGGGTACGTTCAACGGCAGGAAGTGCACAAAGGGAAGCTGATGAGCAAGCCCACCCCCCACTATCCACAACCATCTTCTCCATTCCGTTCCCTGGAGTAATCAAAGGATATTCTGAACCTCTCAAAATGCCATCAATCCTTATTGAGAATGAAATAGAACATCTCTCTCTCAAGTCTTTGCAGGAGTAATCATCGTAACAGGCTGGCCTGAACAGGGAGCTCTGGCAGACAAAGATGGATTTGTAAAAATAAATAAGTAAATACAGATATACATAAATTAAATAACCTCCACAAAATATGAATAGAAAGTTGATGATAATCTCCCAATTCTATTGTATAAAGGGTAAAGACACTCACAATCGTGCTCTCCAGGTCTAGTACAGTAAAGAATAGGCTTCTTGATGAGATGTTTCCAATAATGTACAGCAGAGCTAGGAATCTTGTGGCAATAATACTAAAAAATAACCGTCTAAATGATTTAGATAAAACATTCATTAACATTCTAAGTATCATCTCTAGTTGCCCCTCCCTCCTCTTTGTTTCCTTTCCTAGCTCTGATTTTCTTCTTTAGTACGTTTGAACAAAGAAGGAAAAAAGTCTCTTCTGATTGTTCACAAAGGTTTCTTATGCCAGCTGACAATTGCTCAAGTGTAAAATAATTTCATAAAGATCACTGAAATGTTCTTTAACACCAGACTCTTCTTAAACAAACAGCATTTCCCTGGTCCATGCTGTCTCTCTGTGTTGTAGGAACCTGTTTGGCAGTATCCTACTCCTGCACTGATAAAAAGCTACAAACGCAGAGGACTACAAGTCCTCTCAGAAACACCATTATTTAATAGATAGGTCACTCACTTTGGAGTCTGAAGACCTGACACTGGTTTGGTTCTTGAGTAATCATGCTCTTAACTAAGTTACCAAGTTACTTGACTAGGTCAGGAATTTTGTTTACTCCGAAATGGGGATTCTGGTGTGAAAATAAAATGCTACATGTGTCAACTTTGTAAACTTCAAAGCCTTTTCAGCTATCACTTGTTTGAGAATGTTTCAAGAATGGAAGTGACTCTCTGCTTTTATAATTATATTGCTTGTAGTGGACTTTGAGTCCCCAGAAGATTCAAGGAGGGGTGAGGGGACTTTTTGAAATATTACTTTATAGCTAGAATAAAAAAGGTTTCATAAAAATTGTCCCCCAATTTTTTTTAAATGACAGAAACTAGAAATCTGTACCAACTATTTTTTAATGAATTTCATTTGAATAATTATTGGGCTTTTAAAATAATTTAATTATTATTTATTGGATATACTGATGTCACATGTTCTTTCCCCAAATGAAAGTTGGAAGTTAAAAGCAGAGTGTAGACCAGACAGATCTGGGTTTAAATCTCATTTTTTAACATTCAAGCTGGAAGTCTCAACAAAAAGACTTTACATCTTCATCTCCAGTTTCTATCATCATAAAATGTGAACAGTAATATTCTCTACCTACCCTTGTTGTGAAGATTAAGGATAAAAGTGTAAAAAGCTGAGAGCAGACCCTGACACATAAATACATGGTCAATAAATGGTAGCTATATGTAGGTTTGTATGTGGAAATTTTGAAACATTTGTGAAACTTGTAAAGTCATTTTATTTTCAATCCTGTAATTACTAAGTCCCAATGCAGACATGGTTCTGTTTTTGTTTTGTTTTGTTTTAATTTTTTTTAAATTTGTTTTTGGCGCTGTCAGTTCCATTCAACCCTCTTAAACCATTAACTCTTGATTATGGGGAGTCTTACAGAAGAGTAAACAGAAGAGGCAAAACAGCAGCAGAGTCTCTGGCTTCTCATTGTGCTCCCAGCAGGAGCCTTTTAAACCAATTGATGCTAAATCTCATTAGACTTCAAGTCAAACTCAAGATTTCCATGGTTTTGACCAGTAAAAAAAACAGAGCCAACAGAGGACTGAATGTTAGACAGGAGAGACTGGAACATGGTTTCCCACCTCTCCCTTAAACGCTGAGCTACAGGTTTTATCTTTGTCAGTACTGGTTTACGCATCTGTAAAATGAGAAGATTTGTGCTAGAAGGGCTTTAAGACACCTCCCAGATGTGACACTCCATGATTTTATAATTACTTATGCATCCATCTCATACTACAATGAGGCATGTCAGTGTTGCAAATTACTATACTTATTTGATCTATTTACTTGGGCCAAGGACAAACTACACTGGTTATATTTCTTTTCTACTGATTATATTTCAACTAGGGGAAATCTCGTTGAAACAAGTGTCCAGAGAAGGATATACATGCTAGGAGAAAGGAAGGAAAAGGCAGTGGTAAATGATAGAGAGGAAGATTGTGTTGTTGTTGATATGGTAAGGAGGGCTCCTGTCTTTGTGTAGGTGGGAGCACAGACTTTAATGTACACAAAATAATGTAGTGCTATATATGTCTGTCTGTAGGTATGTACTGCTAACCTCTTTTCTTTCATCAAGGTTGAAGCTGGGAAGTTCTAAATATCTTGTTGCCACTTTAGCCTGTAGCAGGAGTGGAGAAATCACTCTGATTTACCATTACATAGGAAATATTCCACTTCTATCATATCTGCAAGAAAAAGCAGATTATCTAAAGAATAAAGAAACTGTAGAGGAAATCATAATGTACTATAACAAAGAGGTGTTATCCAAAGTCCAAATCTGCTAGAAGTGATTTTTATGATACGTGAAGATACAATTAGAAAAAGAGGTCTAAAAATTATCACTTTTTAAATTAAGAAACTGAAAGATAGTTTGATTTTTGTTTGCAATTTGTAAATATAAGGTTAAATGAAGAATCTAGAGCTTGTACTATAAAGGGTTTCTCATTATGTTTAACAGCATGTCATGATCTAAATTCAGTGAAAACCCATAGGAAGTCAGTGAGAAATAAAAGAATGATAGCAATGGGGAAAAGAAAAGAGAAGAAAAGCTTACAAAGAATAGTGTAACTAAAATAATATATCCAGATTTTAAGAAAGTCACTGGTAGAGAAAACATTGCACAAAAAGGTCACTCGATATTTCACTGTATACAAACGATCATTTGAGAGGGTGAGGGATATTCTCAAATTAGTGGTAAATCAGAGATATTAGAAACATTTTTAATATCCCTGTGGTTGCTAAGAACTTTAAAGAATACGCAAAGGCAATTTGACATTATATTCTCATTTAGAAAGAGAGAGACAAATCTATATTGCATTAGGAAATATACCTGTTTGTTTAAATAAATCAACTACCTACTCACACCTCTAAAGTAGAACGAAAGCCCCAACGTGATCTATATTTTGAACGAGATCAAGAGTGGGATAATGCTTAGAGCTCTGGGCATATTTGTGTGTGGGAGCTAGAGAGTAGTAAAAAATAAATTGCAGAGACTGGTCAACTGGAATGACCATGGAATTTCCCAGGATAAATGTTCAAAAATCCTTCAACTATTGTTGACAATAGGATTATATATCATATAAAGAGAGATCTAATATAACATATATCACTCAAATTTATCCCATTGATAAAAATGATAGGTACACTCTAAATTGATGAGGACAAAAAAATGAAAAGAATTAGTGCTCAAAATATTCAGTAATATTGTCTTTCATTGGGTACAATGTAAACACTATATTTAGAAATAGAGCCCATTTAAAAAAGCGGATGTCTGTTAGGGAGACATCGTAGTAATTTCTGTGAAGTGATCAGGGCCTGAATTATAATCATGACAAAAGAAAGAGAAGAGAGACATTTGAGAGCTGTTTTGAGGAAGGCCAAAAAAGGATTTTGTTTTGAATTGGATGATTTTATTGAGAAGCAAGAGATTTCAAAATTATGTTTCAAGCCTTCATAACAATGACAAAAATAGAAAATTTGGGAGGAAGCCCACCCCACCTCCTCTGATAACATAAAAGAGTTCTCAACATGTACAATATGGAAATACTACAAAAACACAGATTTTTAAAAGTATAGTCAAAAAGTCATCTCCTTGCCCTTGTTCATGTGGGTTTTGTTTGTTTGTTTGGTTTGTTGGTTTTATTGTTTAGCTTTCCTTCTGACCCATTTTAGACCTGTCCTACCAAAACTCCTGTTGCAAGTATATCCTCATCCTCTAATAATGATATAGCTCAAATGACATTCCGTAGCCACGTAAGAGGATTTGGTTTCCTTTGTCTTTTTCCTATAATACCTGGTATGTTGCTTGCAAAATATTATCTCCTCAACTAGAGCATAAACTCTTTTCAGGCAGAACTTTTGGTTTGCAACTCTGTACCCTCATTGTCCAACACAGTGCCTCGCCCATGATAAACATTCAACATATTAATTCATTTACTCTTGCATCATAATAATGTGAACAATTTAAAAATTACTACGTAGATGGGGAAAATTTTGGAACAAAAAATACCTAGTGATATGGAATGTCATACTAAGAAGAGCTCTTTTTTCGGGCTTAATAGATTAAAAGAGAAAAAAAAAGATCCCAAGCAGCACATCAAGTATACCATGCAGGAATCCTTGACATATTTTGGAAGAAATGTAAAACCAATATCCTGAGACTACAATAACTTATCATCAAGTAACAGCTGTTGTTAGAATTGATATTGATCCTTGGTAAATTGCAACCAGAGTAACCTTGTTATATCATCACAAAATTTTCCCACTACATCATTTAGCTATGAGATGCTTCCTTAACTTGTGTCCTTAAGTTTTCCTCTTCTGTATTAAATCACATAAGAACAAAAGTGTGTAGAGGTAACCCAAAATGCTTTTGTTCATTTTCCAATTAAATATTTTCTAGAAGATATATTATATAAATGTATAAAATATAATAACTAGTTCAAAAAAGTCATTCGATAATAAGGTAATTTTTAAAACTATAAGGGACTTATCAGTGATCTAGTTCAATTTTCTCATCACCTAAGTGAAGAAGCTGAATTTGGCTAAATGATATGATTAAGGCTGTAATGCCAAAGAGTTTGTTCTAGAATGTGAGATTCCTGACATCCAACTTATTTTCTTTTATCCGATTACCATTAAATGAATGAAAAGTGTTAGTTTCATACGTAGTAAGAAATTTAATAGCAACTTGGAATGAGGAATTTTCCCCCACCCCACTGTTATTTTAGGTACGGCCTCCATGTGGGATTGTTGAAAGCTGGATTCAATTTCTAGCTTTGCTCCTTATTATTTGTGTTATCTAAACCCTCCACAGCTCAGTTTTCTTAACTTTTAAAATGGGAAGAATTAGTGCCTACCTTATAGGGCTTTGTGAAATAAAAGTGAAATGAAATAGTTAATTTAAAACACTTAGCATAGTACCTTGATTATAGTAAGCACTCAGTAAGTTTAAGCTGATATTACTATTATTAGTTTCATTATTTCATAAAATAAGAAATCATGGCTTTGATTTATTGAACAGTAAAGACAAATGCAATTGAAACTCAAATGTCATGACTCAAATGAAAATGACATCACTGTATCACTCTTCCTGCATTATCAATTTGCTTGAATTTTTTCTAGTTTATATGCATCATTAGGAAGCATAATTAGCACAGTATCATATATCCTATAGAGGAGACCAAAGAGTTCTTGTATTTCTATTTATTTTTGTGTAGTGAATTGGTAAAAATTTTAAAGGGAATTACAATGTGTATGGTAACCTTCCTAGGGTACTTTTATCAAAGTTACAAAATTTAATCTGAGTGAAAAGTGATAGTACAACAAAATAAAATATATAAAATCCCATTTTATGAGCAGTCAAATATTCAGCCTATAATTAATTATTTAGAAACCGCATTTTTGAGATACTAAGCTCCTTTATTTTTCTTCATCCTTTATTTCTTCTGCCTATATTTTTTCTATTTTTCAACTTATTTATAAAACCTAATCTAGGAAAGAAAGGGCAAAAAAAGAAGGAAAAAAACAGATCTGTTAATATAGTTCTTTCTTAGCAGATCTGAAAGAAGTGGAGAAAAGTTTAAATTGCAATGAGAGATCCATTGTGGATTGCTGTTATACCAACCTGCAGTGGCTACAATTCCTTTGTCTTCCCCTGGTCTGGATAACTGAGAATTAGCTGATATGTTTTGAAAGAGGTGGAACACTGCATCTCTAAAACTATTCATCACCAATGACTGAGGGATCCTGCAACAATTGAAACCTTGTCTAGAAAAATGTGCTGAAGCTTTTAAATTAAATAAAAATTTCCAGTATCATTAAAGCTAATATATCTTTAGCCACATCAAGTTATTAGCTATTTTTATTAATTACTGCTGCATTTGGTATGCAATTCACTATGCCAAAGAAATACAAACCTAGGTAACTCAAAAGAAGAAGACAAAATTTCTACCCACATTAACAGAAAAATATCTACATAGAAATTCAAAAACCGTGCAAGCATTTAATTGAAAATATCAGGCATTATGTACTTAAATAAATATATCAAGAGAGAAGGAAGGCAGCAATGGAACCTAAAATCTATTGAAAAACTGAATACACAAATGGACAATGGCCATCATTGTTTTATCATACATAAAAACAGAGGTCTAACTCCTAACTTACAGCACCTTGCCTAGGAAACCGTATCTGCACTAAAGAGCTGAAGAAGCCAGTCTGCTTGAAGTCAGACTTGCAGGAAGCCTGATTGTTACCTCCAGCAGCAATGCAGGAAGCTGAACCATAACATCTATAACAACTGAACCAAAATAGTCAAGACCTGATTAACTAACAGCTTCCCTAAATTTTGTCACCACTTTCTATTTAGGACAAACCAGAGAAAGACAAATATGCACCTCTAATCACAAAAGATGCCCCTCTTCTAATTACCCCCTCTTACAGCTTCCCCATACCGATAGCCTCCAAGGAAGGCATACTTGAAGGCTTTGCTTTTCTTCGCTATAAAGCTTTCCCACTCTTTTGTCTGCCTTTGAGTCTCGGCCAAAGTGCCAGTGGCCATGGCTAACTCCCTTGGTATATAGCAAGCTCTGAATAAAGAGGCTTCACATTTCTCATTTGGTGGGTCTTCATTTATTTCCAACTACTGAGCATTTACCACATATCCATCAATAGGGAACACACTTAGATACCCTAAACAGTTAATCTCCACAATATTTTGAGAGGATTATTTTGATCCTCATTACACAGATGTGCAGAACTGGAGTTTGTAGAAGTTAGATAGTTTCTCGTGCTTTCCTATTTACATCATGCTAGAGTAATAGTTTTTGGTAAATTATCGTGATAAAGGTATTTAAGATAATATTGAAAGGGTACTAACAATAACAACAATAATAACAACAACAGCTATAAATTAGTTGGGTGTTTTTAGCATTACTTGCATTTGTATCTATCAATTTGCTGGATAAATGTCAACATTGTATTTTTAATTGACTCATTGCTTTAAAGTTATATTGAATGAAAATACAGAGTTTGAAATAATCAAAACACCATAGAAGAAATGACTTCTATAGTTTATTTGCTAAAAACACATCAGCAGAAATAATTTGCTTGTCAAGTAATGACTGAAGCAATAGGTTTTTTACAGGTAATGTGTAGAAAACCTTATAAGAGGGGCGTCTGGGTGGCTCAGTCGGTTGAGTGCCTGCCTTCCACTGGCGTGGTGATCCCAGGACTCTGGGATCAAGCCCTGAGTCGGCTCCCTGCTCAGCGGGGAGCCTGCTTCTCCCTCTCCCTCTGCCCCTCTCCCTGCTCATGGTCGCACTTGCTCAATCTCAAATAAATAAATAAAATCTTAAAAAAAAAAAAAAGAAAGAAAACCTTATAAGAAAACATAGTTATTTACTATATTGACAAGGAAACAAGTAAACATGAAATTTGAGTGATTCTGAAAAAGAATAAGTATTTGCCTGGCATTTTTTAAAAGGTAATTATTTAACAATCACATAAGTTAACTCCCATTGTATTTATTTAACAAATGAAGAAAGAAGTTGTAAAGACACTTAAGAACATTACCTAAAACTTACCAGTTAGTGAGCAAAACAGTCTATATTCTAAAACTGAAATAATTTTTGGTTTCAAAGTTCAATAGATATGCTTAAGAAACATTTGATTCACTCTAACATATTCTCTTAACATATAAGTTGGCACAGAACCTAAAGTTGAAGTAATTTATTTTCTAACTATAAAATAATGCAACTTCGTTTTATAGGAAGAAGCAGGGAAAACAGCATTTGCACAAGTTAGAAATTACCATGGAAGCTACATAAAACTAGGTTTTTAAAAAAAATTGGAAAATATAGATGATTAATAAGGCGTTTTAATGCATGAAAATAAAGTGGTATTTAAGAACATTTCCCTTAACAATGACCTGAAAAACTAAAAAGAAATCTAAGGATAACATTGTTTAAATAATAATGTGTAATAAGAAATGATGACTAAAGGCCAAATAATTCCTCAGGTGTCTTGTACTTTGTCTCACTAATTTCATTTAGTTAATTCAAACCTTTACTCAGAATTCCTTGCACTGAGCCTAAATTAAAATGAACAGAGTTGGAATCTGAGAAGTCTTATAAAAGAAAAAGATTAAAGCTGTTGGCCTTTATAGCATTTCATGTTAAGGAAAGCAAACTATTTTCTGAAATGTCTCTGTTTTAATAAATGTAATGAATTTGTCACATAAATTATAAATGCCAGAGTTATAATTTGGCCACTTTGCTAAGCATATAGATGGGGGAAATAACTGCTTCCTTTATACACCTGAACGACTTTGCTCCTTCCCACAAACAAGACTGATGCTCAGTGACCATCAACTGATTTAACTTTTAAAACTTTTAGTTATCTTCTCCCCATTGGGATGCAATGACATATTTTTCATAGAAAAGAAAAACTGAATTTTTTTGCTTGGTTTTTTGTTTGTTTTGCCTCTTTCTACATCAGCCTTCTGAATGGGGCAAATGAGCAAAAGGTATGGAGTAGGTTGGGGAACGCATTTTATAAGAAAATCAACTGACGGATTTTCCAAGCAATATGTGCCTCAAACATTGAGGTAGATGTCAAGAAAAACAATATTGCGTATCACAAAAATAACATGTTCCAGTAACTTCGAAGCAATAGTATGTGTAGCAGAGGCAGACGACCTGCATTACAATCTTAGTCTTCCACAGGCTATCTGTATGGCACCAGTCAAATCCCTTAACTGTGGCAAGCTTCTTCATTGTAAGAGAGAGAGGATGATACTAGAACCCAAGGAGATGGTTGTAAGGATTCAGTGACTTAGTATGTATGTGCTGGCACAGAGTAAACACCAGGTGAGTCTTACTTTATTATTGCTGTGAATCTGAAACAAAGCGAATAACTTCATTTTAGAAAATGAGCAGCAAGTTGAAAGCTTTCTTAGCTTCTGATCAAGACAAATAGGATGCTGTTTGTTCCACTGGCTATGATAATGTTCTTAAATGTAGGAGCCTGGACACTTCTTGCAGGTGGAGTTATGTCAAAATTCTTTGAATCTCAAGTATCTGATAAGGTCTCATGCGCAGGGGGGTACTCAATACATGTTGAGTGAATAATGAATGGATTTTTAAAAATAAATGAATGAACACATGGATTGACAGTTTTCAGAAAAAGAATGGTATTCATATACAGTGCGCTTAATATTTAAAATTAAATGCAAATTCTTTTCAGAAGTTTCTTTCGAAACTTAAATCTACATCTCAGAAATGATTCAGTAGTCTTCCCAAAATGATTGATATAGTCCAAAGTATTGCAGTTTTCCGTTTCCACTTCAGACTGACAGATAATATTTAGTCTCTTGAGTGAAAGAGAATTATACTTGTATCACCTCTTGCCTATGGTCATACCATCTTTTTAAGAGAGCCTACCTGTTAAGAATTTTCATTTATTTATAAACACATAGTTTTATGATTTTGAATGGGTTGATTTTTTATTAGTTGAATTGGCAGATTTTTTTAAAACTAAGATTTAACTAACATAAGACAAAAAAAAAAACCATTTCTCTTCTTGAAATAAAGATATTTCAGAGTACATATTCTATGACCCATGCTTGTGTTTCCAAATTAAGTCTACATGGCCTAGCTTTCATTGGTATAGTATATTTTTAATCTAGGAATCCTGCTGAANNGAGCTGCATAATTATTTTGTAATTCTAGGGCTTACAACATATTTGCATGATTTTATTTCTCAGGAATAATATGGGAAGTGGTAGATGATTATTTCTTACCCTATTTGAGTCAATTCTCGCTCTGGAAGTATAGATGGGAGGTGGGATGTTGAAAGCCTGAGGGACGAGGTATTCCTCAGCATCCATCATGTCTTCCAAATCCTCTTCATCCAAGAGATTCTGAAAGAACTTGCTGTCGTTTGGACTGGGAAGCTTCATGCGATCATCACCCTAAAAGTTTGCCCACCAGACAAACAAAAAATGATTCTTCTTTTCAACTTAAACATGTGGACTTTGCAGCAAACTTACTTCATATCAAAACAAGTGGTTGAAAATTCATGCACTTGTTTAAAAAAAATAATTCTTTAACACAATTACCAGTCGTGCAGGAGCCTGTAGCATACTTAGATATGACAGGCTAAGATAAATACATATAACAGAATGTGATAAATGCCATCAGAGGTGAATAAAGCCTCATGCTCTGGCTGCTTTGAGGGAGGCATACTCTATTTCAGATCTGAGAATAACAGTCGGTTTCATTGCCAGGATGTTTGAGCTGTGATTTTAAGAATAAATAATATTGACTTATCAATCCTTACGTTATTTTATTTGGTTGGTTTGATACTGTAGAGTTCTCAGAACATACAGGCTCCATGATTTGTCCTGTAGCACAACAGTGTTCACGGGATAGCTTTCAAAGTCACAGCACAAGTGGCAAATAACATAAACGAAGGTGGGAGAGACACCAAAACCCTACTCTTTTTTACTTCATCTGTTTCTTAAATATGATTTTTTGGTTTTTCAAAATTATGTGATTTTTTTTACAAACAAGTTGTTTATGGAAAATTAATTTGAGAAAAAGATAACTGGAAACTATTCTAAAACCTGGCTTTTATCTTCATGTCAGACTATTGATAGGAAGATAAATGCCACCTTGTTTTATTGAGGAAAATTAATTCAGCATAACCCAAGGTCTACTTGCTTATGATTTAGGTAAAAATAATCATAGCTAAATATATTACAATTTTTAAATTATCCAATCCATTTTTTTCTAGTGTTTAATATAAAATGCTCTTTTGAGATATCATTTGATTCATAAGTACATCAATTCACTTGACTCTGAGTTATTGCTTGGATATATCTCCCCAAACAAAACATATTTATAAATATTTTTTAAGAAATTAAATTTCAGTATATTGAAACTTTTTTTTTTTTAAAGATTTTATTTATTTATTCGACAGAGATAGAGACAGCCAGCGAGAGAGGGAACACAAGCAGGGGGAGTGGGAGAGGAAGAAGCAGGCTCATAGCGGAGGAGCCTGATGTGGGGCTCGGTCCCATAACGCCGGGATCACGCCCTGAGCCGAAGGCAGCCGCTTAACCGCTGTGCCACCCAGGCGCCCCCAGTATATTGAAACTTTTAATTCACTGTCTTCAACCCATCTTCCTTCTATTCCGAAAAGGGAAGATCATAATAATGGACATGACTTAACGCATGTTAATAAAAAGCAGAGTGCTAGAAGGCTTGTCTGGCATAAGGACTTTTTATGTATATGGATAATTATAATTATCTGGCTGTTCAGTACCAGAGGCACTTGAATACTAAGGGAAGATTCTTAGAAGTGGTTATGACATCGAGTAAAAGTCTCTTTTCCGTAAGTCATTTCACATGATATTCTGCTTAGTTAATCGACTTATGAGTGGTGATTTCCACAGTTCCAAAGACCAGGTATGTACCAACCTGAATAACGAGATATCTTTGAGGGTCTCGTGCCATCCTCGAAAATTCAGCAGCCAGTTCCTTAAATTTAGGCCTACTGTCAGCATCAATCATCCAACCTAGAAATTCACACACAATACAAGAGTCAGTCTATCCATAACTAGGAAGAAGTAGGATGTAAATTTTACAAAAACATAGGCTAAGTTTGAAAAATATTGTTTTAATAACAATAATCTAAAAAAAAAAAGCTAAAGAAAGAAACAATCCAATAGGCAAGGTTTTATCTCAGTTTGTTGATATTCAGAAGTAAATGTAATATAAAAAAACTTTTCATTTTGTTAATCTAATTTAAAATTAATTTTTCTTCTTAGAAAACATGACCTAGGCTAACTGTGGGAACTTACAGAATCTCCAATCTTTTTTTCTTAAGTATGGAGAGAATGCTTTTTTTTTTTTTAACTTTTCTTTGATGGTTATAGAAGAGGTGATTGGGATATAATTTATTATTTTATGTCAGGAGTGACATGGAATACAAGCTTTGGTTACAATGCAGTACGCCAGCACAGAGGGGGGAAAAGGAAGAGAAAGTAACTTTCTCATGCTACTTTTTTCCTGCTGGGAAAAAACCAACGCAGAATGATTGGTAATGTTTGTTCAGCAATAGCCATTAGCTTATCTAAGTACTAGCCTTTGCAGCATAAAAATACTATCAGCAATTTTCAAGGTATGTATTATTATTTAGCTGGGAGTCTAGATAAAATGGGTCTTATCTCCCCAGGCTCTGTTTAGCTGGTGAGATCACAAGAATAAAAGCACCAAGCTTTCCTTGATTTTCTTGCCAAATGACCCTTTTCTTAGGTATTAAAACTCATAAAAGCAAGGTAAAACTCCCTATTAGGCAAAATATTTTCCTGATTTTTCATTATTTCATCAGAGTATCTAAATGAAGTATCTAAATCACCTCTCATGCTAGTTATGCGATCAAATTATATAACGCATGCATGTGTTTTAAAGTTCCTTCCACAGATGACTACTGAATGATGTTTGATCCAATAAAGCTATAAGGTTTATTTCTTTTTTCTAGGAGTTCAATTTTTATTCTTCTTCCGGGAAGTCTTTGGGTGTCATTTCATGTACCATTAATATCACCTGAATTTCTTCTCTCTTAATAAAGCTCAACTATATACCAAAAAAAAAAAAAAAAAAAAAAAAGGCTGTTGATACCAAGATGCTAATGAGAAAATAGGTGTTTCTGGAACTACTGGAATCAAAAAAGGTTAACTTCGCTGGGAGGTATCAGTTTCTTTCTAACTAAATATTGAGTAAATAGAACTATGCTTAGAGAAAAGGGCATGCTGACCTGAACTGGAAAGCACATTTTTTATTTCTTCCCTCACTGTCAGAATGTATCACACATGTCATGAATATAAATCTGAGTAGACCTGGGTCCAAAGTCTCTTATTAATAAGATGCTTATTCACCTTCACCAGTTTGTTTCTTTGCTAACCCTGTGTAAATCAAAAGGGGAAAACCCCAGATTACACAAGAAAGATTGCTGAACGTTAATCTCACTTAAATTAAGTAGGAAACTCCAGAGACTTCCCTAATTCTATTTAAATTAAGAGCCTAGGCTGCCAAAAACACATTTATAATACATATGTGTCTGGGGCATAGAAAGGAGAAAGAAAAGTAAGAGCGTTTGATGTAAACAAATGATCAAATTGAAAAAAAAAGTAAACATTCATAATCTTTTTATTTCACTGTAGATTCATGTCTTCTCACGTCCCGTTCTGCTCTGCTAATTTCCTGTTGACTAAAACTGGTAAACCTATTTCCATTTAATTCTTTTTTTTAAACTATCAGTTTCAAGCTTGCTTTCGTTAAATTTAGATCATTTGTTTAGACTGCTATTGTCCTTTAAAGATTACTAACATTATTGTGACTAATTACATCTCTTTATGAAAGACAATTTAATTGTCATGGAATTGATAAAAATCAAAGTGAAATGAATCAAAAGGATGACAGTCATAGAAGTTTGACTTTATAATGTGGAAGCATGCATATTGATGTATACTGCTTCCTATTAACGATAAGCTAAAAACACAGGTGTATACATGATTTTTCATAATTATTTTTGAACTTTCATATTTTTCAATATACAAAAATACTATGCAGGTAGATTAATCCATACTGTTATTTTACTAAGCATGATGATGGTGATGATAAAATTATTTTGCAGTCTTACATTTGACCATGACCATGTAAACGTCAATAGTGCAGATTGGAGGCTGGGGCAAACGTTCGCCTTTCTCTAATAAATCCGGGATTTCTCGGGTTGGAATTCCATCGTAGGGTTTTCCTCCAAAGGTCATCAGTTCCCATATAGTGACTCCTGAATAGGAGAGCAAATATTTACATAAGCATACTAACAACATAATATGAAGAAACCATCAGTGTGCCAGTAACAAAAGAAAGCTCCCCGGAAGGCAATCAGAATTAGTCTAAAGAGGGGTGCCTGGGTGGCACAGTTGGTTAAGCGTCCAGACTCTTGGTTTTGGTGCAGGTTGTCATCTCAGGATCCTGAGATTGAGCCCTGCCTCAGGCTCTGCGCTCAGTGCCACCTCTGCTTAAGATTCTCTCTGCACCCACCTGGCCCCCTCTAAGATACATAAATAAATCTTAAAAAAAAAATAAAGAAAGGCTCTTCAGATTTCTATATCCATTAGGAGAACCCCAATGACAAAATCTTTGTGGAAAATTCAATTATCTCCTTAGTGTCTTGAAATTTTTAATGAGTAGCAGAGACAATTCAAAGTGGATATCAGAACAGAGTCTGTTCCCCATTTCTACTTTTAAGTAATGTTAATGTTTGCTGATCCAAGTTAATTTCACTACACCACATTAGAGCCTATCAAACAATTATTATATGCATGTGTATTCAGTATCAAGTAAATATGATTTCAGATAAAATCTGATGTTGACTAATTTTGAGATTAACATTTTTGCTATTAAAAGTCCTGTAGGCTAAGCTGGGATGCCAGAATGATTACCTTATGCTACAGTAAATCATTGTGGCTCACTTTTTAACTCACACAAAGAGAACAGGTGGAATAAAACAGATTCATATCTTTAACACCTGTGAGAGCCTGCGTGATCCAAATATCACATAATCCATGTGAAGTAGGCATCACAAAATTGAAGGGAATCAATAATAGTTGATTCCTTAGATACTAAATCCCTTTCTTGAACCACTAGAACAGTGATTCCCTCTGTAAAAGCAAATAACCTTAAATACCAGCATGCAAATAGCTAACTTTGATGATAATAATGATTCTGATTTGAACAATAATATATATACTGTAGACGTCTTTATGATCTCATAAATATACAGTTAAAAAGTTATCATTTCTTAGGGATAAGGTTTTTAAGTTCAGAAATAGGTAACTGTGCATAAGAGTCTTACCAAGTGAATTTTGATTGGTTCATATAATATACAAAGTAAATTTTAATATAAAATCCATTAATTAGAACTATGCTTTCTTTTCTACTTCCATCTGTAATGAATTACTTATTCAAACTGAAATCTTTTTTAGCTCATAACAGTCATCATTGACATAATAAAAATACAAAGCTTAAGATATAAAAGTATATGTGAACTTCAAATTATCCTTTATAATAATATCATTAACAATTACCTGATTTTTCTTATTAATATTTTTATCTTATGATTCTTAGGTATAATATGAAAATGTAACTAGTGACACAATTTAACTGTTTGATCTTGATTAAATCCTACTTAATTTTGCATATTAAAGAATGGCTCTGTAGAACGAATAATTAAGATTCAGTATCCATAAGACAAGTTAAGAAGTGGATGGCTGTTCATTTCTATTCAGTCAGTCAATATAAATACATATTTGTAGAATATGTATTTAATGAGGATATTTGTTAACTTATGTATGCAGTTATAAAAGATGTTCTCACATCTCTATCAGAACTTCTAATATAAACAAACGCAAAACAATTACAAATCAAAATAATAGAAAATATAATACAGAGAAACACATAAATATAAAAACAAAAGCAGGAACAGCAAAACCCCCACCTCTGCCAATAATAATCCAATTACATCTCTGCAGGAGTGACCACAAGAAAGTGTTAAACAGAGATGGCTTCATGTAGAAGGACAATGGCAGGAAAACTGAATCAGAAACATCCTCAAAACTTACGATCTTATCATTTGAACATATAAACCATAGCCAATGCATCTTTATTTTTATAAAAATAAAAATGGTGGCAATTTTCCACAAAGGTGCGTTGTAAACAACATTATGTTTCTCTCTGCCTTATATGCTTTTTGCAATCAGCTATGATATATCACAAAAATCTTAAAATGCCTTATGAATATGGGTTGATGACCTGGGCTATGTTTCAAAGCAGAGTACTAATTTATCTATATCTATCTATCATCTATCTATCATCTAGCTAGCTAGCTAGCTAGCTAGCTATCATCTATCATCTATCTATCTACTTATTTTAGAGGTTGTTTAAAATTGCTTGCAGCAGACTGCCACATTTAATTATGGGAAACATACATAGAAAAAAAAGGAAAAGAAAAAATGATATATACGTCATATATCAAAATATATATGATAGCATATAAGTCTATCATATAAAATATAATCTATAAATCTCTATCATATAATATATATGCCAATTTGTTTCATGTAATATATATACTAGATCTGTGTTTCTATTTAGTCCTTACAGTTCAACAACTAAAATTTTTCAATCATTTCCCTCAAGCACAGCCCACTCTCTACTTTGAAGCTTAGTAGAATACATGGAACCTTCATGGAACTTTTAAACAAACAGCATATGTGTGTGGAGGGAAAAAAACAATTTACAGAAATGTCTTAACTTTTTTTTTAAAGATAATTTGTGCTCTTCTAGATAACAGGTGTAAGTTCTTTAGTGATTGAATGGATTAAGTCTTTTTTCTAAAAACAAAAACAAAGATAAAGCTAGGCTTAAATTTGAGTAAACTAAACTGTACCATGCTTTCAAGTCACACCACCACCTTTTTGCTTAAATGGGCATCATGCTTCTAATTTGTAAGAAATACTGATTCTTTGTGATATATTTAAACTTAGAAAAGATGTTGATTCATTCTTACTAATAACTGGGTGGACTTAAGTTGTAAATAGCCAGTTAGATCTAAGTATCTCATCTCAACAATTGAGTTAAATGCAATTAAATGAACGTTCAAAGTTTAAAATC